>NC_044922.1:21747648-21928667 GCF_003576645.1 Ipomoea triloba
AAAATTTTTTTTTTTTTTTTTTTTTTTTTTTTTTTTTTTAGGTAAAAGAAATACTATAAAAATGACAAAAATGGCATATCAAATATATATATATAAAATTACAAATAATTATATAAATATAAAATACTTAAATACACTCAAATTATTGAAATTAACAATCTAAACCTATCACAGTAGTGCCGTACTAATGATAAAATATACTTATATAGTGTATGAAATTATGAATCATAATATATAGTGTATAGTATGAAGTAATATATTAGTACGTACTGACTGTACTGTGATTGGTTTAGCCGTTTAGGATTGTTAATTAGGTAGTATTTAATTATTTAATATTTAAATAATTATATGTAATTATATATATTTATTATTTTTTAATTAATGAGTATTTGGCCCGCGGGACAACCCGCGGCCCGCGCGGGTTGCGGGTCAATTTCGGCCCGCCCCATTAGGCCCGCATTTTCGCGCGCCTATTTTTTCATGGCCCTAACTCGCCCCACGGTGGGACGGGTGCGTATTAACCATGTTACATAATATATTCTTATATTATATAGTTTAGTCAGTAGTGGTTAGTTTTAGTCAATAGTCCGCACCTATAAGCTAGGAGAGTCTTATGTTGATTCTCATATAGGTACTGCATTATTCATGTAATTCAGTTATCAATCCAAAACCTACGTTCATCTGGTATCAGCCTAGGTTAGATCCTTTCTCCTAAACAATCCTACCCTACCCTACCTTTTCCGATGGCAGCACCACCCAACGACGGCGCCATAACACCTCTTGTCACTGTGCCGTCGCCGTCGGCGCCTAGTATCTCCACCGCTAACCATCATATATCCATTAAACTCACGGCCAGAAATTATATATATTGGCGCACGCAAATCCTACCATTCTTCCGTAGCCAAGCTCTGTTAGGGTATCTAGACGGCACCGTGCCTTGCCCGTCTCCTACCCTCTCTGCCGCCGCACCGTCGTCAACCACCACTCCGTCACCTCCGATTCCCAACCCAGCGTACGCATCATGGGTACAACAGGATCAAGCCATCCTCTCCCTTATAGTTTCTTCCCTAACCAGCGAGGTCATGTATTTGGCCGTCGGCAAGGAAACTTCCCGGGAGGTTTGGGAATCGATTACGGCTGCCTTCGCGTCTCAATCCCGAACACGTTGTCTGAGCCTTCTCGGACAATTTCAGACCCTCCGTCAGGGTAACTCCACACCGGCTGAGTACCTCGGGCAGGCTCAGATGCTTATCGAAGCGTTGTCGCTCGCCGGGCCCCCGCTGACTGCTGATGAACAAATACTCTATGTTCTCCGGGGATTGCGCCCGGAGTTCCGAGCCATGGCGAGCACCCTTACGGCGGCTGCGACGCCAATCACCCTCCCGCAATTGGCTGATCACTTACAGGCGCAAGAGTTCCTTCATGCCGATGACTTTGGTGGCGCGGACTCTTCGTTGCCGCAGACCTCACCCGCAGTTTTTTACGCTGGACGTGGCAGGAGTAATTCCAACACCGGTGGGCGACACTCCGGTGGTCGAGGTGGACGGCAGTGGCGCGGTCGAGGCTCAGGAAATTCAGGTCGTGGCGGTGGACGTAACTCCCCGCGTTGTCAGATCTGCCGTAATTACGGCCATACCGCCGTTAATTGTTTCCGCCGATATGATGAGAAACCGGCGCAACAAGTGCATGCGACGTATTCCGGTGATGCAGCTGCTCCTTCGGCGGCAGACTCCTGGTTCCCGGATACTGGAGCTACATCGCATGCTACACCGGATGCCACTCTGATGGATCACTCTAAGCCATACACTGGCAATGACATTCTGAAAGTTGGAAACGGTTTAGGATTGGATATCACTAGTGTAGGTCGCACGGTTATCCCCTCTAGGATGCACCCTTTAAAGATGACTAATATTCTTCATGTCCCGAATTTATCTCTTTCGTTACTCTCTGTTTATAAGTTTACTAATGAGAATGACGTCTATTTTGAATTTCATAAAAACTACTTTCTTGTGAAGGAATGCACCAGCAGGCGGTTCTTCTTAAAGGTGCCACTTCGGGCGGGTTGTATCAGCTGTCGCTTCCTCACAGTCATAGAGCCTTCCTTACTGCCCGTGCCTCGTCCAAAGTTTGGCACCAGCGTTTGGGTCACCCTCACAATCAAGTCTTGCAACGTGTTCTGAAACACTGTCCAGTTACGTCTAATAAAGCCATTGCTCTAGATGTGTGCTCAACGTGTTAGCTTGGGAAGTCTTCGCGGTTTCCATTAGATAGGGTTCCAAATAATAGTACCCATGTATTAGATTTGATTTTCACGGACATTTGGGGTTCGTCACCTGTTATTTCCCATTCAGGCTTTAGATATTTCGTTCTTTTTGTAGATGACTATACCAGGTATACCTGGTTTTATCCACTACGTGTAAAGTCTGACATCTATAAAATATTTACTTTATTTCGGGCAATGGTAGAACGTCAGTTTTCGCGTTCTATCAAAGCCATACAGTCTGATTTGGGAGGGGAATACCGTCGGCTACATAACATCTTTGAATCATTAGGGATTTCCCACCGTCAATCCTGTGCCTATACACACGAACAAAATGGAAGGGTAGAGCGTCGTAACCGTCACATTGTGGAAACCGGGCTATCTTTGTTAGCCCAAAGTTCTACGCCTCTAAAATTCTGGGACTTTGCTTTCGAGTCAGCCACATTTTTAATCAACTGTTTACCCTCGTCAGCTATAGGTTTTAAAACTCCTCATTTCCAAATTTATAACACTCATCCCCCATACACCTTTTTCCGTGTTTTCGGCTGTCGTTGTTACCCTTATCTCCGCCCATATAATCGACACAAAATTGAGTTTCGGTCATCGCCTTGTGTTTTCCTAGGTTACCCAGTCACTTATAGGGGATACCGTTGCATGGACCTTAACACTGGTAAGGTCTATACCTGCCGTCATGTTCGTTTTGACGAAAATACTTTTCCGTTTCAGGATACCTTGCAGGAGAATGTAACACTAGAGTGTGCAGAATCAATCTAGGCAACTGCACCTATTTGTACTAGTGCTACTCCTATTCCTCCGACAGTACCCTCAGTCTCAGATTCTTCCTTTCACCCGTCTGACTCATCTCGGACTTAGACTGACTCAGGTCCGTCAGCTACTTCGGTCCCCCAAGTGCCCGTCAGTCAGGGTGTGGCTACACGGTCAACAGCAGGAGGACATGCTATGCGCACACGCAAAAAGACAAAGGGTACAGGAGAGCAATTTTATGCGCTACACACTACTACTGACCCAACCTACTATACACAGGCAGTCAAACATCTCCATTGGAGAGATGCAATGGATCAGAAATTTAATGCGCTACTGCACAACAACACGTGGAAACTAATACCGCCACCCCACTTATGAATATAATCGGTTGTAAATGGGTATTCCGCACCAAACGCAAAGCAGATGGCACTATTGAAAGATATAAAGCCCGTCTTGTCGCAAAAGACTTTAATCAGGTTGCAGGGGAAGATTTCTTTGACACCTTTAGTCCCGTGGTTAAACCAACGACTGTCAGACTTCTGTTTTCTCTTGCAGTTACGCATTCATGGGTTCTCCGACAGTTAGATGTTCATAACGCTTTCCTGAATGGTCATCTAGCAGAGACTGTCTTTATGAAACAACCTCCAGGGTATGAAGACCCGCTACACCCTGACCATGTTTGCCAGTTACAGCGTTCCCTGTATGGATTGAAGCAAGCACCACGTGCATGGTTTAAACGTCTCAAGGACTTCTTGACGTCTGCAGGTTTTGCATCCTCCAAGACCGATGTCTCACTTTTTCACTACACGGCAGGAGATTCTCGGGTCTATCTCCTTGTCTACGTCGATGATATAATCATGATGGGTAACGACACGCTATTGGTTGATTCACTGCTTCTCCGTCTCTCTAAAGCCTTTAAGATCCGGGATTTAGGCACACCTGGATTCTTCCTCGGGATAGAGACTCTGAAATATGAACAAGGACTCTTGTTATCACAGAGAAGGTATATGCAGGATATTCTTGTTCGGGCAGGCATGGCTGACTGCAAGCCTCTAGCAACTCCAGCTACAGTCACTCAGTCTACTACACCTTCTCTTGAGCCGTTTGATAACCCTACTCAGTATCGTCGTATTGTTGGCGCCCTCCAGTATCTGACTATTACACGGCCAGACTTGTCGTTTTCTGTCAATCTACTTTGTCAGTTTATGCACTCTCCTATAGCTGACCACTGGGGTTTACTCAAGCGGGTGTTGCGTTATGTTAAGGGCACACTGGACATGGGTCTTCGTGTTACTCCGCCCTGCATGGCTATACTGATTCTGACTGGGCGGGCTGTCCGATTGACAGAAAGTCTACTAGTGGCTATGCAGTGTTTCTCGGTTCTAATCTGATTTCATGGGTCTCTCGGAAGCAACGCACTGTTGCTCGCTCATCTACAGAAGCCGAGTACAAGGGGTTAGCAGACTTAGCAGCTGAGATCACATGGGTCATTTCTTTACTACGAGAGTTGCGTCTGCACTCGGGTCAGCCTGCTACGTTATGGTGTGACAACTTGGGAGCCACTTATATGGCTGCTAATCCGGTATTCCATGCTCGTACTAAGCATGTTGAGGTCGACTACCATTTTGTACGCGACAAGGTTGCTTCAGGCGAGTTCGCAGTAAGTTTTGTGTCGACTCAAGATCAGATAGCAGATATCTTTACCAAACCACTTCCGGCCCAGCATTTCACTACTCTGCGCTCCAAGCTCAATGTTGTTTCCTCCCAACCTTGTGCTTGAGGGGGCGTATTAACCATGTTACATAATATATTTTTATATTATATAGTTTAGTCAGTAGTGGTTAGTTCTAGTCAATAGTCAGCACCTATAGGCTAGGAGAGTCTTATGCTGATTCTCATATAGGTACTGCATTATTCATGTAATTCAGTTATCAATCCAAAACCTACGTTCATCGTGCGGGCCGGCCCGCGGGTTTCAGCCCACTTTGACAGTACTAGCCCCACCCCCCACGGTATTTCTACTCTCAGTTTCTATTCCAATCGTCTTTAATTTACTACTTGTACTAAGAAGCTATTACATAGACTGCACGCATAATCAGATCAGAGACTAGCTGCATTAAAGAATTGAAGGATAGGGTTTACACCGATATGCATGAAAGATAGATTGATTCAACAATCAATGGATTGAGGTAGAATATAATTGAACCCCTAGATTTTAGGTGATAAAAGGAAAACTTGTGGGCACTATCAAGAGTGTGAACTATGCATGTAAACATCGTTAACATACAAATTACGTACACATGTCTATTTTTAGATTTATAATTGTCCTATATAATTTCTAGAATTTATCAACTCAACCTTTGGTTTTAAAATAAAATTATCAACAATAGGTATTAATTTTAATTATTCTTTTGGTGTCTAGCAAAACTCACAAGCACCACACATGAAAGGTAAACTTCACTAGGAAAATTTTGTGCAGCGTGCTTAACCAATGGATGTTGGCAATATAATAATCAATCACATGATTTTTAGGTACAAGAATCATGCCTACCTACTCAACCGCCATTTTTGCGGCACAATAATTTTAATTCTTTACATTTGGGTTAAGTTGTCATTATATTTTGACAGTAATAATTCTTAACGGATATATGTTATGTATTAGTAAACATAAATAATTGTATCTTTATGGTTTGTTTACAATCTATAGAGCGCGTCCTCCACTTGCTACACGGGGTCAACTTTTATACTATAAACCCGTAATGGTTACAATAATGATAGCAATGGCCTCCTAATAAGTGACACTATCGTCCATAGCTCCTATCTTTGATGAGGCGGTGCTCTTAATGCGTGGGCTCTTGTAACCGTTCCACCTGTTCTTTAATTTGCTCCTCATCGTTGGTTGACTGCTTTGATGGGTTAGACGCAGTGGGTCGGATATGGTAACTTGACCAACTATCCCGTCACCAATCCCCCTACTCTTAAGTTGATAGCGTAGCGAAGTCAGCTAGGGAGCGATAATAGTGTAAACTCATCGAATATCCCATCACCAATCCCCTGCCTACAAGCTACACGCGTAGAGAAATAGGCCAACTCAATTTTTAATATATTAGTTATTTATTTAATTATTATTTTAATCTTTTATTATTATTATTTTGCCAGGATAGAGGAGGCCATAGTCGAGGACTGCCTAGGCTATGGCAGAAGCCACCATGTCCGAGGATCGCCTCTGCCATGATAGAACCCGAGGAGTGGCTTGTCCATGATCAATAGTTTCATCAATAATCTTATTGTTGATCTTATGCGTTTTAGCGAATAACATATTTTTTTTTGCGCTACGCGGGTTCCTCCTCTAATCCTTGTCCCCTTCTTCCATGATCTAACTGTACTCCTCTTTTTCGTGTCAGAGGTAGATGGCTCGTGGCCCTCTCCCTTTCGCCACGCATTTTTGGATTGGCCTTGTTGCTGGTGCCGTTCTTGTTGCCCTAGATGCTTCACAAACTCAGTAAAGTATTTGATCTGAATGAGCTCCTCTATTTGTCTATTTAGAACGTGACACTCATTAGTGTCGTGGCCAACATGCCGATTGAACCAACAATATTTGGTTTTGTCTACCTTAGGGGAAACTTTCATGCACTCCTCTGGGAATTTCACCATACCCATTTCCATGGCTTGGCCCAGGATCACACTAACTGGATGGGTCAGTGGGGTTAAATGACGCAAGGGGATCGGATCAAATGGGGTCCTCTTGAGGACGGATCTCTACTTCCCTTTTTTGATGAGCCGAGCTTGACACCTAGTTGGTTGAACACGTTTTCTTAGATTGTCCTCCTGCCTTGCCTTCCTCTTCTTCTCTTTTCTTCTTATCAGCCTCCTCTACTTCTACGTAATGGTTGGTGATCCTCATTATATCTTTATAGGAGTGAGGATGGTGGGTGTTTAGCTACCTGTGAAAGTCTTCCGACTTAAGCGCTTGAATAAACACTTGGATTGCAGCCTTTGAGTCAAATGTGTACACATTATTGAACTCCTTCTTCCATCTACTTTGCCTCTGCTTTGCCTTACAGCGCAGAGGTGAGAGAAATGCTTCTTGCACTGTATATTTCAAGAGAAGTAAGTCAAAAAAACTCTAGGATAGCTCTGAAAAATATTGGATTGATCTATCTGGGATTGTCTTGAACCAATCTTGGGCCACCCAATCCAAGATAGACAAGAATGCCCTGCACATGATGACGGCATTTTCCCCAATCATCACCTTAGCTGCCTTGTACCTTGTCATATGTGCACGTGGCTGCAAGGTTCTGGCTAGGCTTTGATAGCCGGAGGCTTGAAATTCTTCGGAAGGAGCGCATCCATTATCCTCGGGTGAAATGGTACGACCATCCTTTCCTTGGGTTCAGGCAACTGCTCCCTTGCATCCATTTTCTTCTCTAACTCCTTTATTTTCTTTTGCAGCCGCTATACCATATGTTCCTACATGCTTAGGATTTGCTTATGCATAGTGGACCGACACGGAGCCGACCCTCCAGACTCACCCACCCTTTTCTAATCATGCCGACCGCTTTCCTTCACCCACTGTCCTGGTTCCGTCCTAGTGCAGTCTCTTGATGGATGACCCCTCGGCCCTTAGTTGTGACCCTAACCTCTACCAAATAATCACCTTTTTGCCCAACTGTTCCAATATGATTCCCCTTGGCCCTTCACCTATGTTTTCCTAGATCGAGGTTGAGTTTCAGGGCGCCCGTCGGTAGCATGGGTCGCACCATGACACTGGGTCTACTTTCTATAACAAGTATCACAAGTAGCAATGCTGAACGTAATCAATTTCATTCCATATAGTATGCAGTTTCATTTGACAAACATTACAATATCATTTGAACTACCCTAGAATTTCATTGAATATTTTACCTAACATAATGTGACGCCACGTACTCAATTTTATTCTATACACTCTGCAGTTTCATTTTCAAAACACAATAGTATCATTCTGATAACACTACAGTTTCAATTGGAATCATACCTAAGAATATTTGACACTGCATACTCTATACCATTCTATATACTATGCAATTTCATTTGGCAAACATTACAGTATCATTTGAACTGCCCTAGAGTTTCATTGAATATTTTATCCAACATAATGTGACACCACCTACTCAAATTCATGTTATACACCCTGCAGTTTCATTTTCAAAACACAACAGTATCATTCTGATTACACTACTAACGTATCTTATTTTTTGTTGTGTTTGTGGTGTCAAAAAGATTGTTTGAAGTGATCAAGGGTTTGTATCGTCTCTCAAGAAAGACAAGTAGGAAGCTTTAGCTAGTGCTTAAATCAAGGAATATAGAATCATGTTCATCATATGCCAAGTCACGACAATCACACTTAAAGGATTCATGGTGTAGCATTCAAAATGAAATTGAAACAAGTATTTGAATTCAAGATAAAGGAAAGCTAGGAATGAGTTGCTATTTAGACATGATGCATCATAGTGCTACTTAGGATTTGGGTGGATTGCATTGCATTGGTTGCTACTCATTGAGTTGGAACTACATTGATTGTAGCAATTTATTGCCTAGAATCAATGCCTTACAACATTCCTAGAGGTGGCCATACTCTAAGGAAGCATACAATTCATCAAGGATGACAAGAATATTTCACCCAAGCCAATGCAATACAATCTAGATTCAAATTCACAACTCAGTTCATATAAGAAGACTAGCCACTCATGCTAGCAATTGCAAACATCATCTAACCTAGATTCAAAAATAAAAAGCAATTGAAATTGAAATTAAGGCAATGAAATGGAATTAGCTAATGCCATTGCAATAAAATCCAAAGAGAATTGTCTTCTAGCTTGATCTTCAAATCACAAATTGAGTAGAGATTACAAAATTAAAGCTAAGTTCTAAGTGTAACTTCTCCCAAATCTGAGAATTTCTCTTTCTAAAATCTAGCCACCTCCCTAAAAATATATAATCTGAGCCTTAAATAGCATTCCCTCCAAAGCATACCATCCTGTTCAATTTCGCGCAGAGCCAATTCACGAGCGTGGGATGCTCCTAGATTTTCTCAATTATCTTCCCACATTCATATTCACGATCGTGGATTGTTGCGTGGAACCTTCTGGTTCCAATCCACGCTTCTGGATCTTCCTGCTGATGAGATCCAATCTTGTTTCTTCCCTTGTTTAAGTCCATATGTCTTCTCTTAAGCTTATGACCTTCAAAAATCACTGAAGTGCACCATATGATAGAGCTTTGCAAGGATTAATAGCACATTAGAGCAATTGTAAACATAAATTAATCACAAAGGATAGCAAATTAGCACAAATTAACCTATTTAAGACCCCTAAACATAGGTGTCTTTGACATCTATCACAAGTTTCCACACTTTAAATCTTGTTTGCTCTCAAGCAAGTCTCAAGCAATTAAAGATCATCTAAAATGCCAACGATACCATAGATAACTTAATGAATCCAATTGGTCAAGCAAGAATGAGGGTGCAAGAAAATTGATAGGGTGAAATCCCTCATCCTATCTACAAAGGGTGTTAATCATGCGTCATACAACTCTAGGAATATACAAAGGAAGCAAAAACCCACAAGGATCAAATTAAGCTTTGGGAAACCATTTTTCACACCAATTAACCAAGCATGTAATCCAAATTTGGGTTCGCCTTTCATTTTGCAAGGGCCTTCAAGCCAATCGCACTAGTGGGAACAATATGATGTACACAACTTAACCAACCCATCCAACCAAACGACAAAGCCCAATGCACAAAAGTAAGTGAGGGTTCGGCATGGGTCTCTAATCTCCCCGCCATTGGCTTAGGTAGGCTCTCTTTCTTCTCACCTCCCTAGGATAACGTCATTCGGGCACCTGACTTCAATTCACATGGAGCTTCAATTCACCTGACTTCAATTCACATGAAGATCGGTGCAATGGGTATCCGAACCCTAGCGGAGTGGCTCACCTCCTCTCTATTCTCTCATCTTCTAGTAAAACGACATTGGGACAACCTACTTTACGTAGATCTCTACGTTTTTTCAAAGACGGTGCAACGGTTGCCCAAATCCTAACAAGATGGGTCACGTCAAATCTTACCTCTAGGAGTGGCCATGCTTAGCCTTTTTTTTTTCTTTCACCATTTCAACCCCTCAAGCCTTTTTCTAGAGATAAGGGATTTACTCTCAATGCTCACCCAAAAGCTCACCTTCTGTCCCATGCCTCACATTCAGTTTCATTCTATACATTCTGCAGTTTCATTTGTAGAACACTACTACAGTTTCATTTAATTGACTCTGCAGTTTCTTTGCCTCTACAATAGTATTATACGTTTCAGAATGTGTTTCTCATTACATTGCATACATTTGATTGAAAACATGACTGCATTTTTTTCGAATGGTTGTAAAACCGGAAATGAATTTAAGCTTAAGCTTAATAGGTATTGTAGAACATATTTTTTCCATGTAAATGCAACATTTCTGCATAATAACATTGTTATTACCTTTTAAGCTCGCTGCAATGGTTTTCGAAAGCTACTGAAAATGAGAGAAAACTGTTGCGGTGAAACTCTTAGCTCGGTTGTGCGGTGAAAGTCGGAGACAGTAAAAAATCGTGCTTTGGTTGAAAATGTAATGGAGACAACTTGACTTTTCGCTTTTATATTTAAAAAAATATTGCAAGCCTTGCTCACGCCATTTGATGGAGGAAACAGTGGCCGTTTCATCTTAATTAATGAAACGACTGCGTATTAAGACCATGGTCCACCGTATAACAACTGAAAATGAGTTCAAAAGGCTTAAACTTCTCTGCACATCGATCATTTTTACCAACACTTCATATAAATTTTAACAAGTTCTTTCATTTGTTGATTTTAAGAAAGACGTGAGCATCACATATCTTAGATTATTATTTTTTTTGTTTTACACTGTGCGTCTAAAATTTTAAAATATGTTATTAATAAATTCCCTTACGAATTACATTTAATACTACATGATAATAAAAATAACTAATACAATATGCTGGCAACGACTAATATAATCAATTACTCCGTATTAGTGAACATAAATCATTATTGGCTATCACCAATTGCAAGATCATATTCACTTCCAAAATAGTATTGAGAAACTTGTGAGCATTCAGCACCGTCATTCATTAAAAAATAATAAATGAAAGCATCAATGGAAATCAAATCGAGAGGTATCAATGTCAATCAATTCTCTACCTACTAACAAGTGGTGGCCTCCCATTTTGTGAGTTCTGAGGTGGACGCTTCCTAAAATACACATCCATTTTTTCTTTTTACTTCTTTACGTGGTGTCTTCATTGGATTTTCTACACTGTTACCAGTAAAGATTGCAATTATTTAATCACACGTGTCACAAAAATATAGTTTATTCCAATCACTTCTAATTATAAACATAATGAAAACTATTTTAAAAAATGTATGTTTTTTTTTGAAAAAAAATGTAAAAGTTATTTTTGTATATCAGAATAAGTAATAGTTTATTCCAATCACTTCTAATTCCTAAAATATAGTTTTTTTTTAAATTTTCTGATGTCTGACTGAAAGCGTAGAATATAATGTTCTCTTATTTGAAACTTAAAAAATTTACAATATTTTTGTTTTGTTTTTAAAAATGAGAACATAAATCTATTGCAAAGTTATTTCTTATAAATATATATTGTTAACTTTAATAATGATAATAATTATTATTATTTTTTTCTTTGAGTACTACTAACCACTGCCATCATTCATGTGGGAGTGTAAACCAGGACACTAGGTGCCACTAGACCACAAGGTCTTTGGTGATAATAATTATTATTTATATTAAAATAAAATTATAACTCAAAATTTATAATAGTTATTGATGGAAGCATGGGACATGGATACGAACACAGTTGGACCAAAGGGTGAGATTTCGGGAGTTAATTGACATTGGGGCGAGAAGGAGGAAGAGTAGCTAGAACTCAAAACCCTGATGTACAACACTACAAGCAAACAACAACAACACAACTACATGTTACTCTTACTAGTATACCTTATCACTAGTGCAAATTGAAGTAGGGAATAATACATATTGGTAAAAGGGGGCAATGACACTTGGCACTATTATGGAGGGCCTAGTGGTGTGCATTATTGATTGGGTCTTTACAATCACACATTTCAAGTTATAATTAAAGGGGGACACTATAAAAGGACCCCCCTCCACCCCAGCCACCCCACCCCACCCCCAACCATCTAACGTCATTTGTGTTGGAAAATAGCATGAAAATAGCAATTTAAGTGACTATTTTGTGATACAAATAAATGTGGGGTCCACTTTCGATTTGGGTCGGGTCAAAGTGGATTCGGGTTCTTCGTAGTTAAACGAAGAGATTGATATATTGTACGCACAAAACGGATAATGGGTGAATGAGAAATTGGCTCTCAAAGTTGACCCATTTGAGTTGGAAAAATGGTGGGAAAGCTTTAGAATAAGGCTTTGTCCCACATTGGTTTGGAAATGAGATTTGCACCACTATTTATACAAGTGCCTTAATTAGGCTTAGTGAATTGTATAGCATAGAGGCTCTCTCTTGCTCGTAGGGGATGGTGCAAATCAAATCCCAAAATGAGTTTGAAAAGGCTTGAGCTCGTGTGCGCGGGTATGAATGTCGTTTGCAAAATTGGCCAGCCTTGCGGGCCAAAATTTTGAGACTTTTTCCAAGCCACAAGGACTCGTGGTGGTCTCCTAGTCCTCGCCCAAGGACTCGTGGGTTCGGCCTAAGCCGTGAACCAGACTGATTTGGCCTTCCGTAGCCCGAATAATCATTGGCCGAATCTTAGTCCATTCGTGTAATTTGAACACCTCGGTGTAACTCCTCGCCTCGGATAGTGACCGTTCAAGTCTTGATTCATCTGTTACGGAATCATTGGCCGAATCCTAGTCCATTCGTGTAATTTGAACACCTCGGTGTAACTCCTCGCCTCGGATAGTGACCGTTCAAGTCTTGATTCATCTGTTACGGAATTAATACCGGGTTAATTCCAATTTTTATTATCTGAATCAATTCTCAGGTAGTGGTCAACCGTTACAGCGGTTACAAGGCTGAGTTTATGATTAGATTAACTACTATGGTTAAATGCTATTAATTCCAGCAACTCCTATATAAGTTTATGGTAGAAGCAGCAGATTAACACATAACGAAAAATACACTTTCTCTCTCGAAAATCTGCTTCTACTCTATTCTTTGCATACTGTGTTCAGACTTTGTTCTTGTTCGCTGGGTTTCTAAGTTTGAGTGCTCAAACTAGAGATCGAATCTTGTTTTATCCTGGGAAACCTAGGCTATAACGCTCCTAACACCGTGAGAGGTAGCAAATAAGGTTTTAAGGACAGTGTAGTAAGTACACGACTCAAGCTTACCCTTGTCCAGAAATTCCTTTCATTTCTTTTGTGCTTGTTATTTTCTAGAAATATTATTTTCGTAATATTATTTCGTAACAATTTGTAGCATTAGCAGTCAATCCCTCTCTCTTTCTTATTGTCCAGTTAGTACACCAGTGTTCAAATCCAGCGAGAAGCGTGTCATTAGGGCTTGAATCCCAAGTAAGGGCTTGAGCCACTTTACTTGGCTTTGGACTTTTGTAGGGTTGATTTTATCATTTTAGTAGCCTTGTTGTGAACATTATTCGGTCCTATAGTCCAATTAATAATATTTTTAATTTTCCTCATTTTATCTATATCATTGTACTTGTCCAATTTTATGATGGGCACAATCATGTAAAACTATCATTGGCATTGTATGTGGGAGTACTATATTAAATTAGTCATGTGCACATTGGGATATATAATGCAATATATGATGGGATGGTTTAATTTAAAAAAAAAAATGTACAACGAGAACAATCCTATTGCACAACTCTACCCAAATGAATGCACACTCGAGTAGAAAACCCATGATTCTATGATGTGAATAGAAGTCGATAGACAACACAGAAGTACTGTGATGTTGCTCAATATCCAAATTGGCCATACATGTGATATTGTATTGTATTTTTTTTTTATTGTATATAAATACATGTTACACATACAAAATTGGCAATAACTTTCATTTGGAAAATAAAAAAAGCACGCTTTTGCATAACCTTCTTAGAAAGTTGCACTACATAGTTGAATGAGCGTGCACGAGGTGTCACACCATATATATATATATATATATATATATATATATATATAGGATCGGGTTCAAATGCGTACTGGCGCCCATGAGAGAAATGCGGACGAATCACAGCGCGCCACGTGTCCGGAATGTAGTTGCACCTAACGTTATAACTAGGTGCACGTCATGTTATAACTAGGTGCACATAGGTGCACACGTGCAAGTAAAATGTATTACAAGTGCAAGTAAATTACACAATGAGCATCAATACTAAGTGCACCTAATGTTATAACTAGGTGCACATAGGTTGCAACCATGTGCATGAATGTTAATTAACAAAGTAAATTACTTGCACAAGTGCAAGTAAAATGTATTGCAGATGCAAGTAAAATGTATTACATGTGCAAGTGAATTGCACAGTGAGCATCAATACTAAGTGCACCTAATGTTATAACTAGGTGCACCTAATGTTATAACTAGGTGCACCTAATGTTATAACTAGGTGCAACCTATGTTATAACTAGATGCACCTAGATTGCACCCAAGTGCATAAATATTAACAAGGTAAATGGCTTGCATTTGTAAGTGAAAGTATTTGCGAAAATAGGTGCATGAATATTAATAAGGTAAATTACTTGCACTTGTAACTTGAATTTGTATAGACTCTTGTATGATAAGTGGGTACATATATTATGCAAGAGGTCTTGGAAGCATGTAGTTGCCACGAGAGTGGGGCTACACTATACTAATTTGCATTTGCAATTCTCACCTTACATCGAGAGGTGTAGCTTGGAAAAAGATGTGAACACAGGGTGTTTGATAAAATGTTTTGAGTGGTTAGAATTGCTACACATGTAGTACTTGAACTACTTGATAGTCTACTGACCATATGCGTGGCTTCGGCATTAAGTAGTGTCTTTCCATGATCATGATTAATGTATTACACTACTCCTTACCTAGGACACTTCATAGCATCTAAGCAAGGATGACCTAGTTCAAGTCCCATTCTTACATCTTGCTTAACAATTGTATTGGGGTGTTTGTTTAAAAGTGCTCTCCTTTACTTGTCATAGCTTTGCATTGTTACTTTCCAATACTTTCTCACCAATCTTTGGTAGTTAGCTTTCTAGCGCTCTTACACTCTTGTGCTTAGCCACACGTTAGTTAATTCCAATCCGCCAATTCCCTGACGATGATATCCTATGCGAGGATTTCATCTCACAAAATCACCTGACCACTACATTACAACCCTCAAATTGCTCAGGCTATGCTTTCATTTAATAAAATTTTTGGACTGAGATCAAGTAAGCTAATGCACCAACCAATCTCAAATTATCTTTCAAGAAGAGATTGTTCAAGACAGAGTACAAGAGGGATGTGGACATGATAAACAAGTTGTTGGAGAACAAGGTAGTCGGTATTGATGTTGCTACGATAGAGAAGTTGGCTATATGTTTAGCGCTACCATGAACAACTATAATTGCCACTTCGCTCAAATGTTAGGCATTGGCCGGTTGGCAGAGTTCAGCCCTTGCTCGATTCGAAACATGGTGCTACATATGGCTTACCATGGAGGGATGTGGTTAAATGGTTAATGTCCACTTACTTATCACCAATTGATTTTAAGTAGGATATGACAACCATATAGTCAAAGATCAGAACTCTGTGGTTAAGCATGCTTTGAAGATTTAACCAAGATTAATGATCTAAATTGGTGTGAATATGTACATAGAACACTTGTCAACAGTAAGGTTGTGTGGGCAAAGAATACAACACAAAGGTTCACTGGTCCTATACTATTCTTGACAGTAAGTGGCTTTAACAATGAAAAAAATATAGAAAGATTACTATACGAAAACTAAAATTTATTTTATATATGTTTGCAGGTCTTTTATGTTGACAGAGTAATACTTTACACCGGAGCAATATCTAAGGGAATTACCAACTTTCAAGGAATGGACTACATATCTTCTGAATCAGAGAAAAAAAGTGAGATAAATTTAGGTGGCTTTGGCTATGGCTACATTGATGAATCACTGGAACTCCAACAAAACATTGAAGAAAACAAAACTAAACAAATTGAAAAAGGGATGCAGGTAAAGAATAGTAATGCAATATTGTGCAACTAGTTTAAGTTTAAGTTATACATGCATGCAATTGTGTGTACTAGTTGTGTGTACTAGTGCACATAGATTTTAGTCTTATACAATTCTATACAACTTAGAAATTTGCTTATTAGTTAAATAAATGCATCCATGTACATGGAAAATACTCTTGTGTGCACAAATGATACATATCGCATTAATATAATTTTAGAAAATCAGAAATTGTGATCAATGAATAGTGTGCAACTACTTTATATTATATGTATGTGCATGTATTACTAAGAAATTATGCACTTAGATTTTTTTTTATATGTCTCACTGATTTACAAAGACATGCTTCTACTAATTGTAACTCACGTATGTGTTACAAAAAAAATATTATATGTAGAAATTTGTAGAAAAGATAAAACTTCTACCAACAACGATGCTTGATGTCATTGGGATGGCACAAGAGGCACCACAGGTCCACAGCATACACTTGAAAATGAAAACTTTAAGCAGATGTTAAAATCAACACGCAATTTTTTGGGAATATCTAACCCTGAGATTGGATTAACACAACAAAATGAAAAATTCTGGAACAACCCAGACAACATTGCAGCTTTGGAGAAAATTGAAAGTGCAATTCTTGGGAGGGAGCAATATAAGACTAAGGTAGCAAAAGGGCCAAGTTTCAGCTTAGGCCTAACTCGTGATGAAATGGAATACACAATGTCTTTAGAAAGTATTGATACAACTCTCCTTATATTCACAGTTCAAATAAAAATCTTTCATGGCTAAACAAAGAGCTAATATCCAAAAATGTAGGCGAACACACTACTACAGAAAACACCCTCAACGTCGCCTAAATAACATCGATTTTTTTACAAAATCGACGTCAAATAATTATTTTTATTTACAATTTTTTTTTAAATGATACGACGTCGGTTAAATGCACTAACCGACGTAATATCTAAATTTAAAAAAAATTAATTGATACGACGTCGGTTACGGCATTAATAAAATATATTTCTCCTTTTAATTTTTAAAAGTACTAGCTTATTTATTATTTTTCTCTTTTGAACTTTGTAGGCTTTGGAGAAAAATGGAAGATTGCCCTACACTCAACAAGAGGTTGATGGTTTTCAAAAAAAAAAACAAGAGGTTGATGAAATTAGAGACACATGGTCTAAGTACTAAAAAAAAAAGTACCTTATTGATGAATGTGTTACTAAAATGCTTAGTTGATTAGTTGAAGAGGTTAATTAGTTGATGTTTATTAGTTTGATAATAAATTGTATTATTTATTAGTCTTAAATTTGTTTATGTTTATTAGTTTGATGTTTATTAGTTTGTTGAATTATGTTATTAGTGTTGTAATTTGGCTTCTCAATTAGCTTAGTTCCCGCGTGGTGATTGCCAGGTAATTGCTTAGGATTATATATATGATAATGTAGTGTAGATAAGGCAAAGGAGAAGAAGAAGAACAAGAACACAAGATCACAAAAGCTCAAAAGCCACCTTTTATTCATCCATCAACATGTATATATATACAATAGTACAACTCTTCATTTCTCAACATAATGAGGGAGTTGGAAAGTGGCAAATGAAAAGTCTCAAAATAATGACCATTAGTAATATATTTATAACACTCCCCCTTGGCCATTATTTAATCATATTCATGCCTTGTTAAAAACCTCGCTAAAAAACCCTTTGGGAAAAACCTAGACGAGGAAAAGAGTACATGAAATATGTTAAACCATTGTGTTGCACCGGTTGCCTCATTAAAAACCTTAGCCTAAGAAAACCCAGTGGGGAAAAAACTTAGCTAAGGGAAAAAGAGTACAACCATAAGCCTTCCAGGCATAATCTTCAAGATTTCTAAGGTCTTCAGGACTATCCATTCAAGTGCACCTATATTAGTTGCCTCATTAAAAACCTTAGTCTAAGAAAACCCAGTGGGAAAAACTTAGGTAAGGAAAAAAGAGTACAACCATATGCTTTCAGAGCATAATCTTCAAGATTTCAAAAGTCTTCTAGACTTTCCATTCTAGTGTAGCTAGAGGTTGTCGCTCCCCCTGAAGATAACAATCTTCTAAGCCTACGCATTCCAATTTTATAAACATATTACTCAAAATTGGATGCAGGCAGAAAACTTGGTGAACATATCTGCCAAATTGTTCACGAGGGCGAACTTTCTCAACAAGAATTTTACTAATCTTCTGGAGTTCATGTGGGTAGTAAAACTTAGGTGCAATATCTTTTGTAAGGTTCTCATTAACAAACCTATTACTTGCTTGGGCAACACAATCTTTATTTGTCCACCTGGGACATTGGGGGTAAAAATATAGCATAACCAGTTTGGGACTTGGCATCATGGGGATCAAAATAAAAAAAAAAGCCAGTACCCAAGTAGCCCGCCAAAACCACGTATTGGTTTCTCACATAAATATCATAATCTTTATACCTTGAAGATGTTAGAGGATATGTTAAACATCATTTCAATATTTCATTGTAGAGGAAGCACTAAATGTTGCTAGCAATTTCATTGCAAATTCAATATCAGGCCTGATGCGACTATGGAACTTCTAGTTCCATAATAGTGCTCCAATAACAACGATAATGGACTTCCAGTCCCAAAATATCCTTATTTATCATTTTCGAGTCTAAATAGTTCCTTATCTACTTCAAGAGATTATTGGACTACCGTTAGTGTGATAAGTAAATGATACTCATTCATATAAAACATCTTCAAGACATTTTTTTCAAGTAGGCTAACTGGTATATAAAACTCTTTCAAAGAGAATCTCAATCTTCAGGTTGAGGCAATACTTGGGTTTCCCAAGTCTTTCATTTCAAAACTCCGTCTTTCAGCATGAGCTAATATCACCAAGCTCTTTATGTGCTTCAATAACATATAAACCATCAATATCGACTGAGAAGATAAAATAAATAACTCCATTAGCAATTCTTTAACGAACACATAATGGTACATATTATTTGCATATTCCTTCTTCGGGAGGAAAACACTCAGTCAATAATATTCAAGTCATAAAAAGACTTTAGTAATTTAATGATACATGTTGCGATTTTCACTTTCCTCATTTCAAAAGTGTTGAATCCATCAGGGATTTACAGATAAATATTAGCATATGATGACCCATAAGTTTGCGGTCATGACATTCATCAACTGCATATCTAAATTTACAATTCACTGCCAATGATGTTAATTAGCGGAATGTAATGCCATATGTTGTGGGAGAGTACATTTGATTAAAATCAATTCAGGGTCTCTGCGTAAACCCTTAAGCTGCCAATCTCGCTTTATATCATACCACCAAATTGTTTGTATTTCTCTTTTGTACAAACACCCATTTGTAACCTGCTGGGTTAACATTAAATGGTGTACATATTATAAAGAGAATACAGTTTTAGCGAGCTGAGCTGTACATGCCTTAATTGCTCCTTTATACATTAAAAAATCAGGGCACTACTGGTGCCTAGCTCTGGATCCAGATTCTTATATATTAAGAGCAATTTATAAGGCAATTGTGTTGTCGAGCACTATAATATTTTTCATAAAATCTCCCATATATATAAAATTCATGGCAATTTCTAAATCAACCAGACTCTAGCCATTTCCCAGAAATATTTTTATCTGATTGTTCCGCATTCCCAATATTATTATTTTGGGTGCACCTGTAAATTTATTGGGGGTTTTCGCCTTCTGGATGAATGTCTTCAAGACATACTTCTTTAAGAGATTTCAAGAGTGACGAAATTTTTTACTAGATTTAGCTTTCCGCGAATTCTTGTCTTTTATACCAATATGTTTCCACGCTTCTCGTGTCAAGGAGCATTGGTAAATAAATATACGGTCCAAGTTGGGGAAGATATGTGAGACCTAGTCACTCTTCTTATCAGTATATATATTGGCATATTAGATATCTTCTGAACTTCTAGTTCAGTTTACCTCTTCTGAACTTCTAGTTCAGTCTACCTAATACGTGGGTTTAAATACTGAAGATCTTTTTCATCAATCATTCCATGAAATTTCTCGGCATTCTATAAAATTTGGGCTTTTATCTCCCCCTAATGCCGTGAAACGATCTTCATCAAGTGTGCAGTTAGCGTACCTAATTATATATTGATCCCATATCATGGGTTCAAGTATTTAAACAACAGACGGAGGTTTTGATAGCCCTTGGAGGTACGCAATGGCGGTAATATAGTAAAATAAGCTGCACACTATGAACAAAACGCAGACAGGGAAATGTTTGATCTTATACCACGTATTAGGAGCTAGGGGAAATAATTATGATATGCAGTGGGTCAGATTCTGATAGCATATAAAACTGATGTCCCCAACAAGAAAATACATAGTTTAAGAATTTTCTTCTACAAAATATGCTTTATATAATATGCACTTGAAGGAATCTGACTCACCAAAAAAAATATTTGCCCAAGGCAACCCACTAGCTCATCCCATATTATAATATCATTTGGGTATTTAAAGCCTTTAAAAAAAATGTACCGCAACATATGAACTACCCAAAACATATACGCAATCATCTATGATCAAATATGAAAGCATACATATCAAATGATATTATAAGGGTACACAATAATCATAGGAAAACTGGGAAGCTTGTCAAATAAAATAGATCTTCCAGATCTCTATCCTCAACTATCCATTAGTTTCACTCACTGGTTAATTTGCTTCGTGCAAATTCACATGATATAATTCACTCCCTCATTTGCTTCAGGCAAATTGATATGATATAATTCATTCATTCGTTTGCTTCGGACAAACTGATATGATATCATTTGCTTCTATATTTCAACCTAATAACATTTAAATCAATCATATCATGTATGTCATAAGTCAATGATCATTCTTATAAAGGGGTATACCACTCCTTAAATAACACAGAATTGCAATAAGACATATTCATAGGGAGATTCGATATCTTGGCATCTTAAAATTAGTCAAAGAAGAATTATCATAATTTCTTGATAATAGCAATCCTTCAAGGATTGATATAGGATTTTTGGACAAATTCAACTTTGGATAAGCACCCAACCTATTGCATACGAGAGTCATGATTGCGTGCATGAGAAAAAACCTCTGTAAATAAGCATGCAAACTAAGGGAAGTAACTTCGAGAAGTAAGATTAGAAAGGTAAGCTTAGAGAAGTACACTACTGAATAGTAAATTTCAAATAATTAATTCGAGTAGTAAAAATCAGCAAAGTAAAAAAATCACTTTGCACTCGTAATAATTTGCATCTAAAAATAACTTTGCGCTCAAAAACACCTTTGGAGTATATGTGTACTTCTCGGCCATGCAATAACTTTTCGGGTGCTTCAGGCATAAACTAACTTCTCGGATGCTTCAAGCATAAGCTAACTTTTAGATACTTCAGGCATAAGCTAACTCCTCAGATGTGAATATATTTTCATGCAATACTCAAAAATCTTCATCAATACCTCATCATTTCATTATCATCATTTATTACAGTATTTGCTTCAGGCAAACTAAAATCAACAAGATGAGTTGAGACTCATTCTTCGATGACAAAATGCTTTGGTTTGCGGCACGTAGGGACCAAAGCCCTTCACAGCCACATTGATAGCAAACTTCTAGCTAGAATTTTGCCTCAATAAGTATGGTCGTCATTGATTATCTTGATCACTTTGCTTCTTATTTTTGAGCTCGANTCGTCATTGATTATCTTGATCACTTTGCTTCTTATTTTTGAGCTCGAAACTCATACTATACCAGTTATAACCTCGACCTCAACCCCTTATAAAGTTGCTCGATTGGGCAACATTATGTGCTTCAGGCAGTAGTGAAAAACCAACAATACATGCATTTTGATTCTTCATCAACAACTAGTTATGTTTCTTAGCTACAATGAGTGCTAATCAGCTTAGAATGCTTCATAATTTGTTGTCTTGTACTGCTGCTAGAGTACAAGGTTACTCGCATGAAAAGTATACATAGTATTTTCAAATAAGTATTTATCTGAAACTTCTTGTTTGCAGAGTTTTAATTGCGAGACTATTTTATGCAGAGCTAAATTATAGTTAGTTACTGACTTATAATCTTAAAACTCGAGAGTAAAAGCTAGTCAAATTGTGCCTAATGAAGGACAATTGATGGCTATTGGTCGAAATGGTCCTTCAGGGACTTCCAATCAAATACTCATTTTTAAGGTCGCGGTTCAAGTGGTGACGTATGAAAAAGAGAGCTTTTACCTTCTGGGTATCAGTGCTCTGTGACTTAGCAACAAAAGCTTGTCTGAATTCCTTAGATGCCAAATGTATTCAATATCTAGAGCCCAAGTTTAATAATCGCTTCTACCAAAAGAGAGTTTAATAAAACCACATTTGGCAATGGAGGACATGATCTACAAGATCATCATTTTCATGTAACTCTACAAAGCAATATGTGACAACAATGGGAAAACCACTATTTTGAATACATGTTCAAACAATGGATGAAGAAACACTATTTTACAAAAATATGCATATATGCATCTTAGTATTCTGATGCAACCATATCAATCCGATACAAACATAATAAGAATTGATTATGCATTCGATATCCAAAGTCATAGAACATACATGGATACATATACATATAATTTGGTATATAACCACATGTATTTACCATTTTCAAGCATCATGGTTCATGTAGAGCTTAATTTATATCCATGATTCGGGGGGATAAAACAAGAGAATTTATATTTACAAAACCATGTATTTACCCAAATACTTTAACCATAGCTTGATGAGGGGTTCATATACTCACAAGTAGTTAACAAACATGGAGTATTATCACACTAATTATCATAAGCACACATATACAGATAATAAAATCAAAAGGGAGAATACGTATTTCGCAAAAACAAGGATTGGAGGTTCCAATTCATATTGGAAGGCACTATGCACAAACAAAGTCATAGATTTCATAATAATATGCACAAGACAAGATAGCAAGCATACCGTTCACCGAGAATCACGATAGAGACTCGTGCTGATAACGTGTTGTAATTTGGCTTCTCAATTAGCTCAGTTCTCGCGTGGTGATTGCCCGGTAATTGCTTAGGATTATATATATGATAATGTAGTGTAGATAAGGCAAAGGAGAAGAAGAAGAACAAGAACACAAGATCACAAAAGCTCAAAAGCCACCTTTTATTCATCCATCAACATGTATATATATACAATAGTACAACTCTTCATTTCTCAACATAATGAGGGAGTTGGAAAGTGGCAAATGAAAAGTCTCAAAATAATGGTCATTAGTAATATATTTATAACAATTAGTTTGATGAATTGATATTTATTAGTGTAATACCCATTTTTTTATATTAGCAAAATAATTATACTTATGTTTATTAAATGAAGTCAACAAGTCAAAGCTTCTAAAATTTGACCTTGGATAAAATTACCAAATTACCCTTTTCTCACCCTTAAAGGTTAAGAAATCACTTGGGTTGGATAAAGACTTCATTTGAAAGAAGATAAGGAGATTGGCTAGAGAGAAGGGAAGGAAAAAAAATCTTGAACGTAGTTTTGATCTCCGTCATCTTCAACTTAGGTCTCAAGTTGTTAGAGTATTCTAGGTAAGTTTGACCTCCATAAGGTCTTCCTCAATAGTGGGGGTTTTGGTGTGGTTTTTGAGGAGTTTTTGTAAGTGTGATTAGAAAAGAGAAAATATGGGTGGAGGTAAAAAAGAAAATTAAAAAACAAAGCAAAATAAAAAAAAACAGGAAAAAAGATTAAAAAAGAAAAANTCGTCATTGATTATCTTGATCACTTTGCTTCTTATTTTTGAGCTCGAAACTCATACTATACCAGTTATAACCTCGACCTCAACCCCTTATAAAGTTGCTCGATTGGGCAACATTATGTGCTTCAGGCAGTAGTGAAAAACCAACAATACATGCATTTTGATTCTTCATCAACAACTAGTTATGTTTCTTAGCTACAATGAGTGCTAATCAGCTTAGAATGCTTCATAATTTGTTGTCTTGTACTGCTGCTAGAGTACAAGGTTACTCGCATGAAAAGTATACATAGTATTTTCAAATAAGTATTTATCTGAAACTTCTTGTTTGCAGAGTTTTAATTGCGAGACTATTTTATGCAGAGCTAAATTATAGTTAGTTACTGACTTATAATCTTAAAACTCGAGAGTAAAAGCTAGTCAAATTGTGCCTAATGAAGGACAATTGATGGCTATTGGTCGAAATGGTCCTTCAGGGACTTCCAATCAAATACTCATTTTTAAGGTCGCGGTTCAAGTGGTGACGTATGAAAAAGAGAGCTTTTACCTTCTGGGTATCAGTGCTCTGTGACTTAGCAACAAAAGCTTGTCTGAATTCCTTAGATGCCAAATGTATTCAATATCTAGAGCCCAAGTTTAATAATCGCTTCTACCAAAAGAGAGTTTAATAAAACCACATTTGGCAATGGAGGACATGATCTACAAGATCATCATTTTCATGTAACTCTACAAAGCAATATGTGACAACAATGGGAAAACCACTATTTTGAATACATGTTCAAACAATGGATGAAGAAACACTATTTTACAAAAATATGCATATATGCATCTTAGTATTCTGATGCAACCATATCAATCCGATACAAACATAATAAGAATTGATTATGCATTCGATATCCAAAGTCATAGAACATACATGGATACATATACATATAATTTGGTATATAACCACATGTATTTACCATTTTCAAGCATCATGGTTCATGTAGAGCTTAATTTATATCCATGATTCGGGGGGATAAAACAAGAGAATTTATATTTACAAAACCATGTATTTACCCAAATACTTTAACCATAGCTTGATGAGGGGTTCATATACTCACAAGTAGTTAACAAACATGGAGTATTATCACACTAATTATCATAAGCACACATATACAGATAATAAAATCAAAAGGGAGAATACGTATTTCGCAAAAACAAGGATTGGAGGTTCCAATTCATATTGGAAGGCACTATGCACAAACAAAGTCATAGATTTCATAATAATATGCACAAGACAAGATAGCAAGCATACCGTTCACCGAGAATCACGATAGAGACTCGTGCTGATAACGTGTTGTAATTTGGCTTCTCAATTAGCTCAGTTCTCGCGTGGTGATTGCCCGGTAATTGCTTAGGATTATATATATGATAATGTAGTGTAGATAAGGCAAAGGAGAAGAAGAAGAACAAGAACACAAGATCACAAAAGCTCAAAAGCCACCTTTTATTCATCCATCAACATGTATATATATACAATAGTACAACTCTTCATTTCTCAACATAATGAGGGAGTTGGAAAGTGGCAAATGAAAAGTCTCAAAATAATGGTCATTAGTAATATATTTATAACAATTAGTTTGATGAATTGATATTTATTAGTGTAATACCCATTTTTTTATATTAGCAAAATAATTATACTTATGTTTATTAAATGAAGTCAACAAGTCAAAGCTTCTAAAATTTGACCTTGGATAAAATTACCAAATTACCCTTTTCTCACCCTTAAAGGTTAAGAAATCACTTGGGTTGGATAAAGACTTCATTTGAAAGAAGATAAGGAGATTGGCTAGAGAGAAGGGAAGGAAAAAAAATCTTGAACGTAGTTTTGATCTCCGTCATCTTCAACTTAGGTCTCAAGTTGTTAGAGTATTCTAGGTAAGTTTGACCTCCATAAGGTCTTCCTCAATAGTGGGGGTTTTGGTGTGGTTTTTGAGGAGTTTTTGTAAGTGTGATTAGAAAAGAGAAAATATGGGTGGAGGTAAAAAAGAAAATTAAAAAACAAAGCAAAATAAAAAAAAACAGGAAAAAAGATTAAAAAAGAAAAAAGTACTTACGTGGCAGTGAGGCAGATGGCTCTTAAACACTTTGGGGCCCACCTACCATGCTGCAAAATCTCCTATTTTGCAGGGGAAAGATACCAACAAATTTCCATCTCCCATTTGTTAAAAAACTACCCCCAAAACTTTTACTATTCCAAAATCCCACTAAAAGCTAAAAATGGGGATGGCCTAATTCACTCTTTTTGAGTTGGGTTTATCATTGGAGCCCTAAGATTGATGTTTTGAAAATATTAGGGATTTTGACAAGGAGTATTTAGGTGAGTTAAATAGCTAAGATTTGGATATTTTAGGTAAGTAGTTAACTCTTCTCTCCTTATTTTGCAAAACCCATAACCTATTTTGGAGTCTCTACTACTTTGAATACCCATTTTAGGGTTCATTTGAGTTAAAAATATTTTGGGCTTTTGATGACTCAATCTAGTTATGATTGTGAAAGTTTGATTTCACTATTATTCGGTTGATGGGTATGATTTGTACTAAGGTATTTTGCTCTAAAAGAGGATCAAGTAATTTATTTGACAATTATTAGTTTATGATTTCATATTTGTTTTGCCAATTTATGAGTTATACGGATTCCATAGTACTTTTGGATACGTACTTTGTTACGTGATTTTTAAGAAAATGGTTTTTGCTACAATGGGCTATTTGAGTATAAGAATTATTTTGAATGTTTGACCAAACTCATGAGGCAACCTACATTTTGTTATTTGTTCTGTTCGGCTTGGAACGTTTCTAAGAGCTCAATCCGAATCGTCGAGCTTGACTCATTCTAAATTGTCGAGTCTTTACTTTTGAACTATTTGATGGAACGTTCAATCCGGCTCATTCTGAATCGTCGAGCCTGACTCATTCCGAATCGTCGAGTCTTCTTGGACTATTATGCCGATAATGGCATGTGCCACAAGGCATAATTATGCATGGTTGTAGGTTGTCAATGAGTCATGGGTTAAAGAATGATTTGAACTTTTGAAAGTATTGTGCTATGAATTAATGTTGATGCCCATGTAGCTAAAGCTAAATCTTCTATTTATTACTCTAAAGCTTATTGTATTTTTTTTTAAGGTTACTTGATCCGGGGTTAAGAAGAGTATCACTTACTAGGCATTAGCTCAGCACTTTGGTATTTCTGATTTGTTAAGCCATTTTTGTCATTGATTTTTTTTTATTTTAAAAACAGCCCTAGCTAACACATGAGCTAGTACACTTATTCTCTAATCTAGGTATAAACTGAAAGGACATTGCTCCAAAATATCTTCGAAACTCCTTGCATGCGCTAATCACACAACCAACATAAGAATGGTCAGATCCGAAATTATCACTTCCTTTACCGCCATTGCCTCCGCCATATATAAACATATAAAAATCCGCCATATATAAACATATAAAAATCTACTGATGAGAGCCCTTACTATGTTTATCAGTATTTGAAACATTTTACTGACAGTAGTCATCCCTGACCAAGCTTATTATATTCTTCTATATATGCAGTAGTTTTACACATTTCTTGAGACAACCCTTGTGACATTATCATTACTGAGCTGCTCTTTATTGCGTTCTTCTCGGATTGGAGAGTGTTGGGCTGCGGCTTGAAGAGTCAAGTCCAGGTCAATATCCTATCAACAAATCATGCTTGACCCTATACAGATATATGGGAGCAACAGTATAAAGAAATAATGTTGCGTATTTGTTATCGAGCTTGTGACGTAAGTAAATGCTTGACCCTATACAGATATATGGGAGCAACGACTTTTCTTGCCTCAAATTCAATTTTCTTTGAAGTAAATATTAAATTCAATTCAAACTATACAGCTTTCCTGAGGGAGAGAGAGAGAGAGCCCAGTATGGCACAAAAAGGACTCCAAATCTACTGCATGCACAAATATATATACACTACATACAGTATAGTAATTGCTAGAAAAGGCCCTATTCAATGCAATTTTTAAGCAAACAAACAAGAAACACTAATCTATCCACAAATAGAGAGTGAACATAAGGATTTTTTAGGTGAACATAAGGATTAAACAGAAGAAAGATATAAACTTCATTTCAGTGAAACCCTAACATTCCAAATTCTGTTCACCTAAGGATTTGACTCAATCCTCTCATCAAATTCTTCACCGAAAGAGCAGTCTCCTCTTCATAAATGTTCAAAGCGTCAAACCCAAATATACTTTGAATAGTAGAACTGTTTTTAAATTTATTTATGTATGAACTTCTCCTATATAACTTTGTATTAATATATTTTAAAATACTTATTTAAATATAAATATTTGGGCATTAAGCCATTGGCGGCTTAATTTTTTAAAATTAATCATAGCATTATATTTTATGCCAGGCTGTCAAATTATAGTTTTAATTCTTTTTTAAAGTACTATTGACTCTTTTACAATGTAGTATCTGTTCATATATAACTAATTTTTCAACCTACTAAAGCACAAAGAGTCAACATCGCCTCCACTGAAGCATATCCATAAATATTATAAATTGTAATAGTATCATATAATTAATTATTCATCATCAATTTGTGCTGTGTGTATTTAGTTTTTATTCTTACGGATGGGTATTTTTTATACAAAGATAAACAATACTTACTTAAAAATGACGCTATTATATTTTTAGATTGATTTTCTTGGATAGAAATCCAGACAATGCTAAGCAAGTTCTTACTGCACATTAAAAATGATATTCATGGATGATTCAGTCTATTTTGGGAGGAGAAGAGAATATTTGTTAGAGTTTATAGTCTCCGTGATGTGAGAATTCACATTGGTTTTTTTTAGAATTCACTTTGTTAATAATTGAAATAAATACTTAGGGTATTCAAAGTTTATTAATTTGTCATTAATTATAACTAATGCTAGAAACGTGTATATATGAATTTTTTGACCCAAAATTATTTTATCAATAAGAATAAGAACTAATTACACAACAACCGGTATGTTTGAGAATGGAGTTGAAGCTTCCATGTCATGCGATATGATAGATCGAATAAGAAGCTGAAGGCGTATTGGAAGTAAATACACTTATATGCCTAAATAGTAAATACATACACTTTTGTATTAATCTATAATTTTCCTCCAAAGAAAGGCCATTTGTGCTAGAAAATTAGGAAATATTGGAAAATCAGCATACTATTTAGCTTCTTTAGGAATAAACTTACGGGACTTATGTAAAAGCTCCAAATAGTTTCAACGGAATGTTCATTGGGACTACAATCCATTGTGCCCTGGGCAAGCAAGACTCTCAACATAGAAACACATTACAAATGTATCTAGAGAACAAGAAATCCTTCAGAACTTCCTTCAGTTGGTCTTTTTTTCCTATCATAAACATATGCATGTACATACCCATTTCCAACACTTAGCATGAATAATAATTCTTGTGCATTTTTTTTTTTAAGAATAGAATTCTAATGTGAAGGCATTCGTCGCTAAAAGTATCTCTAAGTTAAGGCATTTGGATAGCAAAAGCACTGATCCATGATTCTTGTCTGCATACTCCTTCATAATCCATACTTGTATTGTTTTGATGACAATGCATGCCATGCAATAAAAACAGTCATCTACTCCCAACGCAACACAACTATCAAGTTTTCTTTCTCGTGCCTCAGTTTGGGAGTAGGTAAGATTCTGAATTCATTATGCATAGATCAAATTATACAATCCTATTGCCCGACCAGAAATTCCAATTACAATTCAAATCATGCACATATCAAATGTCACGTACCCGCCAGTGAAATTTATTGCGAACACATACTAACACAGCTTAATTAATTGCGCAAGAAAGCAAGACTCTCAACATAGAAACACATACTAACGCAGCTTATATGACGACTATGACGACCTGAGTCGTTCTTTGGGAAATCCACCAGCAATCCTACTCTCAGTTCATCTTCTTTCCGATCATAAACATATACTTTCCCCAGGACCAACCCATAGTACTTAGGAATAATACTTCTTGTGCATTGTTTTTCTGAGAATAGAATGTTAAACTAAAGCTACTCATAAAATTATATGGAAGTTGAGGCATTTGGATAGCAAATGCAGTCATCCAGGATTCGTGTATACCATATTCCTTCATAATCCATATTTGCAGCGTTGTGGTATTGAATTTTTCCTCTTTGTGAACCATGCATGCCATGGATAAACAGTCATCTATAACCCCCAACCCGACTATGGAGAAATTTTGTCTGAGTCCGGGAGTGGACAAGATTTTGAATTCATCACGCACAGGATCAAAATATACGATCAAGCTTCCCGAAAAATGTGAATCTTTGATGTCATTTGCCCACCAGTGAAATGTTTTGTGAAACTCCACACTGCCTCTAGCAGAATTCAAGTTATAAGGAAAGTGCACTAGTCGCCACTCTTTGTGGTGGAGGCTTGCAGAGATAACAAATGGAATGCCAAATAAAAGCCGCGGGTCTCTATTGATAGGACGACCTTGTAATCTCTAGTGCACGAGTCGTAGCATAGCCCTCCAAGGAAACTCGATCACTTTCCTCAAACACCTGGTAGACGGGTTCCACAAAAAAATATCTCTCACAGCCATCAGAAGCACAAACCCGTTGCAAGAACACAAAAATCTAACAGGGTATTCGTCGCTTACACACGGCAATTCGTCGCTTACACGAATCAATGGATGAGCAACCTCTCCAAACGGCAATTCATGCCTTTGAAGACGAGAATCATGGCTTGTGGATCTAACTAAGAATTTGGAATTCCAGTTATAATCCTGGCTTTCGGATCCGAGCGAAAGTAAAATCACTCTTCGTTCTCCACGATACGAGAGCTTGAAATCTGAGTCGTCTATCAACGAACGCCACTGTTTACATACGCATTGGCACCGGATCACAGCCTTCATCGGCAACTGCAAAAGTATATGAAGAATGATTTCATTAGGTATTTTTGACAATGAAGCTGAAGCTTCCATGTCGTGCGAATAAAATGCTGAAGAGCATTGGAAGTAGGGTTTGTGAGGCTCTTACCTTTTTATAGGGCAATGGAGTAAAATTTTTACCACAAGATCTCAAATCTGTGGTTTAGTTTTTTTTTTTTTAAATAAATCATTCTATTTTATGCCAGATTGCCAGGAAGTCAAATTAATTATTGTTTTAATTCATGCATGTATAATTTGTATCCCTAAATTACAATTCTCTTATAATTCAAAAATTAAAATTGATTGATGCATGGTTAGTTAGGAAAGAAAGTAGAAATTGTAATACTTTGATGAAATGGCATACTTATGAAAAACGAAACTCGACCCGATTTCACGGAAGAGATGTATCAATGACGATATAATGGAATTTAGCTTGGCAACACGGGGAAAGACCCACATTATATTATTGTTTCCACGTACTAGATATTTGTGTCAATTTATTTTTCCTTCAACTTATTTATATTTTACTAATTTTTCGATCGGCAATGTTTGTTTATCGGCTACCCCGCCCAAAGATTACAAAATCAACAAATATATTTTTCTCTTTTTTTTGGGTGTACCCAGAGTTTCCACTACAATAGTTACTAATATCTCGCTGAATTGGAGACACCTCTTTAAATGAGGCAGTTGGTTTAGAGATTTAATGCTGCTTACACCACTTTAAGATGTGACAGTTGATTTGGAGATTTAAGGCTGCTTCATATGCAATGTATGATCGAACCCTTGACATTTAGTTTGCTAGGCGAACCTGCTAAAGACCAAAAAAGTAAACTCATGTATCAATTGACACACATTTTATGATTATTCCTAGTAAATTTTTAACGTAGTTTTCACTAGGAAATTCCAGCCTTCATGATGTAGAAAACAAGAAATTCCAATGTAGAAAAATCCCAATGTCAATGACACGCCCAAGCACAAAGCAAACCTGATCTAAATAGAACAGTATAATAATGTAACTAAGAATTAAAATAAACATATATAAATACAAGATGGAATAAATATAGGCATTCGGATTTACCATACCAATGATATACATCCTCTGTTCGTTAGCAAATCAACATACTAATTTGCTTAATTCTTTAGAAAAAAAGATGCTGAACTACTACTTCAATAGTTTGAAGATTGGGACAACTACATACGTAGCCTTTTCAACTCTTTATTTCTAGACTTTCATTATTCTGGGCAAGCTAGGTGTTGGTGCTGGGCTTATCATCATCACCTCTTCAAATCAATCCATTATGGCCGATTAGGGCAAGCAAAACTCTCAACATAAAAGCACATACTAGCAGAGTATCTACGACAGGGTGGGACGTACATTCGATCGCTCTTAAATTTATTTTTTTTTCCTTATCAATGCATTTGGAGTCAATGGGAGTCAAGGAGAAGCTATGGAGATGGGTGCAACACTTCCAAGGGAGCCTAAGAGTTGTATTTTCAATGGTATTGGTCATTTGGGCAAACTAAAACAAAAGAGAAGCAAAAAGTCAAGGTGTTGAAATTTCTGCACGTCGACGTCTTAGTGATTGGACGATATCTCAGCCTATAAATATTCAACTTGAGTGATTCTTATGCCATTGGAAATCCAATTTTAAGGGCTACAACTTTGTTTAATACCACAAAGGCTAATGAAGTGTTTTTGAGGGTTAAAAATAGCGTAGAAGTCAAAGCAGTTGCACAGAATTTTGAGAAATGCACTGTAAATCGCATAAAAGCATACGGCCACCCATACGGCTGTATGTGAGGCCATATGGCACCTGCTCTGCAATTATTTAAGCTCGTTTTGAGCATTTTGAACTCGGTTTTGACCCATGGTTGAACCCTAGACACTCCCATTTACTCCCTTTCATATTTTTAGGTTAAATTAGGCTTAGATCTATGTTTCTTTTTAACACTTTTGGAGCTTGTAATCTTGGATTTGAAGCTTGGATTTCAAGATTCCACCACCCATTTCAATAGAGAAACTTTCTTTCCTTTATCTCTTTTCTTTTGCAAGATTTATATTTATTACTTGTGTTTTTGTGTGTTCTTTATGCTATTTAATCATGAGTAGTTAGTTTATAGGCTTGAGTTAGGGTTGTATTATCTATTTTGATGCTTAAGTTGTGATTATTGTGAAAACGGGGAAGAACCCCAACCTAGGGTTCATGTGTTTGAGTTGGGTTTTTAATCTATCTTGCAATAGTTGATGCATAGCAATTGTTGTTTGTGTTTGGAAAGTCTTTCATCTCAATGGGAATTGGATGTAAGACTTGAGCCTTCCCAGGCCACTCTCGAACCCAATTTCCCTTCTATGGAAATAGGGGTAGATTGGGACTTAAATAGCTTTTGTTCTTTAAGAACTTGGGTTAATACACCACGGGAGTGGGCAATCCTTGTTCTAATCCTTGTGGAAACTTGGATTTCTTTGTGCTTGCCTCAAGAACCTAGGTAAAATGTTCTTCCCCCAAACTTAAGTGTTAAAGCATCTAGATGGTAATGCCCCTAACTTGAGTCATATTTCTTTATTTTGTATTTGTGTATTGTTTATATGTGTTTGTTCTACATTGTTGTCGTTTGCTTAGCTTCTTGTTGATTTCCTTGTGCTAGTGTCTAGTTTTGTGATTGCATATTGCGTGTCATAACCCCCAATCCTCAGCGGAACGACATTTCACACCCGTACACTCACCGTCACTCATTTTTGCTACACATCAGTGTCCAACCAGCACTCTACACCTATAGGGGCTTTTGGATCGGAGATGCACATTGGAAGCGCTGCTATCATCTATTCAACATACAAATTCTTTTATAGCACGTTTTGTTCACGGAATGGATTTGGAGATAATAGGAATGCTATTCCATAAGGAATAGAATAAGTAAGGAATAGAACATGAATTGTATTATATTGTTTGGTTCGCTGAAAGAATAGACTTTAGGAATTGTATTCCAACGTTTGGTTAGTTAAAGGAATAGAAATGGAATATATATTTAAAAGACATAAATACCCTTATACAAATTTATTATTATTATTATTATTATTATTATTATTATTATTATTATTATTATTATTATTATTATTATTATTACATAAGACTTTTATATAATATTATTCTATAGCAATTACAATATTAATAAAATGATCTATAAATTATGAAATAAAATATTCATATATAAATAATAAAAAAATTCAAAGAACATTTAATAATATTTAGAAGAGTTAATACCACAAATGATCATCTGACTATTGGGTTAGTACTCCTTTTAGTCCTCGACTTTCAATTTAACCACAAATGGTCCTCTTACTTTCATTTTTTACCACAAATAGTCATATGTTAAAATTTATGTTAAATAGGTGTTAAATCTAGGGGTAATATCGTCAAATTGATTAATATTATTATGATTACTTCTTTTTTAGAATTATATGACAACATAATTAATTTCAAACATTAATAAACATTAAGTTAATAAATATAAAAACAAAATGGACGTGACAAATTAAATAAATAAACAAATTAAATAAAAATCCATGATTAATGTTCGCAATTTGTACTTGATTAATTATATTAGTTCAACGGTGGCGGCCTTCAGTTATGTCCCAAACAAAATGTTTGATTGATTAATGAAGAGTGAAAACTATTAATCGGCCATGTATGAACAACCATGAAATTGATGGAAGAAAGGTTTTTGAAAAATATTTCTTCCATTTTAATCTATTGGTTAAATTATAAAAGATAGCTATAATATTAAATCTTCATTTTGTACGCATAATTACGATAATAAGGTGCATTGTCTTTTTATTTAGAAGTATTTATATTTGTTAATTGTTTCAATTATGCTTGGTGAAAAATTCTAAACATTTTTATTTTATGACCATTATATATATCAATTTGACGATAATACCCCTAAATTTAACACCTATTTAATAGAAATTTTAGTAAAGGACTATTTGTGATCAAAAAATGAAAGTTAGAGGACCATTTGTGGTCGAATTGAAAGTCGAGGACTAAAAGAAGTACTATCCCAATAGTCAGAGGACCATTTGTGGTATTAACTCTATTTAGAAGAAGAGATTATGAAGTCTTCAGGAAGTTGGTTTGAGATGTGTGTATCTCCTTATTACTATAAAATGTGATGAGATTATCCTAAGGAGAATACAAGCTCTATATGCCATGTGATGATATTATCCTAAGGAGAATACAAGCTCTATATACCATTCGAAGCACCCAAAAAGATACAAAGTGGCCACTCACTTCTAGTGCAGCAAGAACACAAAGAACGCAATCATTAATGGGCATCTTTCCATCGGAAAATTCAAGAAGATCATCACTTGCCTGGAATAACCAACAAATGTTTTATTATGAATGAACCAAATGAGATTTTAGATTTCTGAGCTAAACCTGTACTTAGATTACATTTCATTTTTATATTTATTTATTGAAATGTGTATATTGTGAATTATTTGGAAAGAGTTATTTATTTTTTGGTATAAAATATAAAAAATTATACCAACACTTGATTATTTGTATAATATTTAATTAATCTATATTAAATATTAATCTTGTTTTAATCGTCTTGATGAGATGATATTATTTATGTTTAATAATATAAAATATATGTATAAATATTTAACAAAAATACATAAATACATAAAAAAAATATAAAAGATTAAGGGTCCGTTTGGAAAGCAGGAAAATGACTTCTGGAAAATGAGTTATTTTCCGAAAAACAGTTTCATTTGCAGTGTTTGGATGTATTATGGAAAACTGTCTTTGTGTGTTTGGTTCATTTTCTGGAAAATGGATAGAATTGTATAATTAAACATTGTAATTGTTTAATTTAAAATATAAAAAAATATAACAGTTATTAAAATAATGGTATTTAATAAAAAAAAATAGAATTTATAAAAAAAATGTAGCAAAGGTTTCCGGCGGTTTCCCCACCTCCTTGGTCCATGGTCATGGGTGATATGACTTGGTTTTGGTCGAAAACATGCGAAACAGTTATTCTGGCAATTCCGTAAAATGACGTACGAAAAAAATCCTGTAAGTCATTTTCCGGAAAAATGAACTGATTTTCCTTGGTCAACGGAAAACATTTTCCGTTGACCACATTTTTCGGACGTTGCCAAACACAGAAAACTCGGAAAACATTTTTCGGAAGCCATTTTACGGGTTACCTAACACACCCTAAAACGAAATTAACAAAAAATAACAGGTGCAAAATAGGAATATAATTTTTTTAAAAATAGTGTAGCTGAACAATGTTGCATTATATTTGGCTCAATATTGTTCACTATCAGAAAAAAATTTGTGATCTAAATTATATTAAGTTTAATTAAGGGTAAAATAGTAAATAAGAAAATTTGCCTATTCCTAAGAACTCAGGAATAGGTTAATACCAAGGGGGGTTGGTAATAGTTGTTACTCTTGCAAGGGTAATAGCTCATTCCCAGAAACATTGTTCATGGAAATAAAAAGCATTACCAAACAGAGGAATATGCCTATTCTTAGGAATGCTAGGCCATTCCAGGCCTATTTCGCGAACCAAACATGTAGTTAAAGATATAGTATCAAGTATTAGAACTACCAAGTATCGCACAAAGTTACAAGTTGCATTATACTCCATAACTCAATTCAATACATTTGAACTAAATATTCATAGTTTTAGTTGAATTACAAAATACTAATACTAACTCAAAATTAAATTGTAAATAATTTAAATTAAAGACTCATAAGAGGGAAGGAGTTACACTTATTGACCGACCTAGGAAACAAATTAAAATTCCATCCTTGACTTACAAAAATTTGTCACTTGCTTCTTGCACAACCATTATTATTGATCACATTTCTGCGATCCATGGATGTGCAACCAGGCTATAATTACACGTGCACTCCAAGAATGCAAGTTGTGCTTTCGGAGATATACGAGGGAAACTCAACAACTCTCTTGAAATTTTGAGAGCTATAGTAGCATCAATATTTGCACATTCCCGGATAATAATTTTCTCTAGTGCAGGTGATTTTGAGAGCAATACTTTCACAAAATGCATTTCAAATTTTGATCCACTAAACGACTCAATCTTGATTGTCTTAAGTATCTTCAAATCTTTATTGATAAAGCAACCGTCTGAATCCCTCATAAGTCTCAAAGCAATGTCATCGCACCCACTCCGCTATAACTCAACAAGAATGAAAAACACCTACAACTGTGAGGGATTTGAGGAAACAAAAAAAAAAAAAAAAACATGATTTCCATAGATCACATGTCTTACCGGCGTGTTTGTTGCTTTAATCTGCAGTTCGCATAGGTTGGGTGATCTCTCAAGCAATTCCAAAGCAATGGAAATCTGCTTCCCCCGACCAAAGTCCAAGTTATACATCGTGATTACTTGCAGATTTCTTGCTGTTGGGAACGCTAGTGTGGCTACTGCAACATCATTAAACTTTAAAACAGTACAGGAAACAAAAATTAGCCATGAGAAGATGAACTCCAGCAAGCCAAAAGAAAAACTAAAAACTTTATTTGGTAAAATAGTTAGCTTATCAGTCAATTTTGACTTATTTGACAACTACTCAAAACAACTTTTTCAATTAGTTTTTTTAGAAAATAAATTATATCAAACAACTATAAGACAACAGCTAATTTACCAAACACCTTACTACCAAACAGAAAAATTTTTGCCCACAAAAAGCAAAATTCCCTCGCCGCCAAACAGCAATCGAATTAGAATTAGGTTAGGTGGAGTGTCCACATCCCATGTCTTTGCCAACAATCTACTGAACTTATTGAACTCCTAGGCAAAATAAAAAGTGAATATCTTTGTGTACTTGCATTAAGATGAAGAGAAAGTAGATTCTCACCGATAACAAATGGCCTTCTATGCAAAGAGTCTTAATTGCTCTTAGATGAGGCCACAACCATCTCGGTTCAAACCGATTAAAAACATGAATCAAATCCAAGCTTTTAAGTTTTGGAGCACTGATCTTAAAATTATTGATCCCAACACAAAAACGGAAAACCACCTTCTCAAGATTAGATACAACTCCATTAATTCTATTCTTAAAATCAACATTACGGAAAACTAATAAAGTAACACCCGGAAATATGCAACCACCAGCATTTACCGGGCAATCAAAATCAAAATAGTTGAGTTTCAATTGCGTTATTGTTCGGCACGAGACTATACAAGATGGCAGGCTATACTTTTTTCCACTTATACTAATATTAAGCTCCTCAATGCCATTTCTTGACAGATAACGGCACCAACGATCTAAGTCAGACTGATGTGGCTCAGTATCTTCTGGGCAGGAAATGTATAAAGTAAATTTCTTAACCGGACCAGCACGATACAAGAGAATGTCGTTTATGATGCTCACGAGCGCTACACGTTTATCACCTTCGCATTTTCTAAGACATTTCAAGAAGTGGGTATCGAACACAAGTCGTCCATGGCGCAACCAAACATCTTTCCAGTCAGTCGAGAGTAGAGCAGTTCTTGCAGCGTCTAAAGTGGACAAACACTCTAAAATCTTTTCCTTTACATCATCTGGAAGCTGACTTATCATATCCTTTCTTGCAACCGATGTGGTTTTGCTTCGACGATAACTAGCCATTGGATCCAAAACAACAACCCTAGCTTTCTTGTTCCAATTGAGCATATATATCGGTTTCCTGTTTCCTATATTCTTAATTTCTCATGGGATATTGGATAATATATGGGCAAATGGCCCGGGGAGTTGGGATATCGTGATGCAGTAGGAAAGTAGTAGCGTTGAAATATATCAGTGTATGCGTATTTCTCTCTGATTTGAAATTTATAACTCGACAGTTGTTAATTGTTATGATTTATAAATATGAATGTGTGGATAATAATTAACAATATGGCGTGCCAAAGAACTTTTGGTGAAGCGGCATCCGGTGTACACTCCCATATGGAAAGGAGTGGGTTCGAGCCTTATGGAACTCATAAAAAAAAAAAAAGGCTAGTACCAAGTTCAACTCCCTTCTAATATGGTTTAATAATTAATTAGTATTTTCGTCCGTGCGTTATGGTTTAATAATTAATTAGTATATTCGTTCGTGCGTTGTACGACATGGGACATGGATTATGTTTTCTTGGCTTGAATTAAAGCAAATAATTGTCCAATTACCCGTGCGATGCACGAATAAATTTTTTTTTATTTAGATAATAAAGTTAAAGATGAAATTATAAAAAAATTCTAATATTGAACGTGTACATTTATTTGATTATAAGATTAGTGCAAAAGTATTACTCAATTTGGATCACAGGTTTTTCTCAAATCCAATTTGGTGTGTATGTCCAGGGCGGGCGAGATGGGCACCCACCCTGGCTTGGTTTTTTATTTTTTTGGTTTTTTATTTTTTTTTATGAAGTTAAAAAAAAATGCATGCATATGCAAAGATTTGAATCCATGACTTCAAAATTATTTATTAATTTTAAATCTACTTAACAATTACTCCCTCTGTCCCATTTTACATGTCCTATTTACTATTCAATTGGTCAAACCAACTCTTTCTTCTTTGCTTATTTTCTTTAGTAATTTTTTATTATTTTTAAATTTAATTTTTTGTTTTTAGTAGTACTTTTAATATAGTTTCTAAATATATAAATTTTATATATTAATGTTAAACTTAATATTATGAAAAATTGGATTAAAAATTACTTCAGTCAAGCATCGTTAAACGAACCAGACAACCATTTTGGGACGGAGGTAGTACAACAATTTGATATACTTATCTCAGATATATATTGGCGAACATTGAGTTAATTTATAATTACACTTCATATAGGGGCCCAAAGTTTGAATAGACACTATTTTTTTAATAAAAAAATTATATGTTTACAAAATTTTAAAATTATCATTTAATTATTTTCAATTAAGCCATACAATCTTTTAACTTTATATATTAAGGACCCTTGCTTTTATTTTGCCCCGAACCTATAAAATGATAGAACCGACCCTATGTATGTATACATAGTTCTGCCTTTCCTTTCAATCCCAGACACTAACTTCATACTATGATATATTGAATTCTTAGAATATTTATGGATTAATGTTTAATAGATGTTCATAGTGCTATTGAAATTGAATAAAATAATTTTGACATATGATTTATTTGTGTTTTCTTCTCTCAATTGTTACTCTGGTCTAAAAATTATATGTATGCACCTGAGGTACTATGTACCAGGATCCAAAATTATGTGCAAGGCGTAGACTTTGATCCATGGTATAATTTTCTTTGAGTATACTCATCCTTTTGTGTTGCAATTTAATTACTATAATGGTATCATACCAAGTACACTCGTTTTAGGATTTTGTTTTAATTTTAATTTATTTGTTGTTTAATTTGCATATGTTGAAGTTATGTAAATGATGTCGGGGAGAGATATAATCAGTCAACTTCCAACAGAAATTCTTGACAATATTTTGGGATTATTGTCGATTGTAGAAGCTGCTAGAACTGTTGTTTTGCCTACCATTTGAAGAGATTGTTGGTCCAATCTCACACAACTTAACTTCGATGATCAGTTTTTTGCTTACGTTGCGAAAAAATATTCTGGCAGTTATAATAGCACATCAACCTATATGTATGTAATCAACAAAGTTCTCATGCGGCACCATAAACCTATTCAGAAATTTGTCTTGGATTTTAAGGGTCACGTATCAATCATCCGTGATGATCCTAATTCTTGAAAGTTTGACTTCGATCAATGGTTCCTTTTTATCACTCAAAAAGGTGTTGAAGAAATGAACATTACTTTTCCAATAAATTTTACACCAAATAAATGCTTCAGGCTCCCAAATTGCATATTTTCTTGCTTAACTCTCAAGAGGTTCACTGCTGAAAATTGCGAAATTTCCAACCACCCAAAAGTGGTTGGAAATACCCTAAAAGTAGTCGGAAACACCCTTTCCGACCACGTTGGATTTGAGCGGAGTATTAGTTGCATCAACAATAAATGCCCCTTGCATATTTTCGAATGTCACTTCAATTCACTTAGTTTTGACGGTGTTGTCTTTGGTGCTATTAATCTAGATTGTGTTATAGATGTTCCTATGCTCGAGACTCTCTCATTTAGCATATGTGAAAATGCGTCATATTTCAACATTAAGGCTCCAAGACTTGGGTAGTTTAACAATCAAGAATTATGGCATCGAAGATGATATCAACGTTTATCCTCCTATTGTCCCAGTTAACTTGGACTTGTCATTCATCCATACTTTTGTTTGGATTTTAATTTTGAGGTATATTAGCCACAGTACTTCTTCATCCTTATTTTTTTGGACTATTATTTATTTGATATATATTTTACGAACTAATCCATTTTTTTTATTCCAAGCATTTTGTTTGCGAACTTACTAGATGGGGACCTAAACTAAATGTGGAATGCCTGGAGTTAGCATATGTCTGTTTCAAGATGATGATGACTTTTCTTCATTTATTCATTCATTACAAATATGCCCAAAACTACGCAAGCTCGATATAATGAATTTATTGATAATCTTCAATTCATTTTCATTGATAAAATATAATGAAATTCTAATTGTTCTATTATTGCTTTGCATTACTTAATACAATGTTATACTAGTGTAAAAGATGAATTGATTAAGGCTTTCTTTTTTCTTTTCTTTTCTTCTTTTGGAAGTTTTATGCGCAAAGATCTCTAAATCTATACTTTGGAATGAACTTCAAAGTGCGGCTAAAATGCTTCACACTTTCAAGCTTAGATCATTCAATGGGTCGAGGTCTGAATTGTGATTCATCATGATGCTACTTGTTTAGCTTGCTTTCCTGCACTTGAGAAGGTTGTCATTATTCGATCGGAGAGGTTTGACTCCAATAATGAGTTTAAAATTATGCAAAAGCTTTTAAAGTTTCCTTGTGCATCTAAGAAAGCAAAAATCATTTACACATAAGCATCTTATTATATTTTTGTTGAATTGAATTTATATATGCATCTCTTTGATTCACTCTTTAAGCTCAATATTATGTAATGTACTAATGGTTTGCCCAAGTATCCTTACTAGTTGAATCTTCTAGCACACAACCTTTTTTTGGTTTTGAATTAATCTTATGTTGTTAGCTAGTTATCTACAAATATGCCAAAGGAAGTGAAGCTATTTAATTGTGCTTTATAAAAATATTGCAATAATGACATCATTCCTCCCAGATGAATTGTGTAGAATGCAATAGAAGAAAATAATGCAAATACATGTACATGAAAAGGTTTAGTATACATCATATTGCTTCAACTTCCCTTTATATATGTTACATAAAAAAGACTATTTAATTGCACAAAACTCTAAACTTTAAAGTTTAAATCTAGTATGATAGGAAACATAGCATAATAGACTCTAATAAGCAAATATACTCAAATTATTAGTACAACATAGTAACAAAATGTCATTCATACCCTCTTCCTCATCTCCCTACCAAAAACGCCCTTCTTTCCTTCACGTACCCAACTTCACAATCGGAGTATTTAAATAACATATATAGACACTAGGTGAGCTTCAAAAATTACACATGCACTTTCAAATAGTAACAACAGGTTACTCATAAATCAATATAGTGAAAGACCTACTTACAAATAGAAAAAGCAACCTCATATAGTAATGGTGACATACTTTATATACCCTAATAGTTTGGGTATCACACCACTCTACACCTAGAGTTCCAGTCCACAAAGAGAATATGAGCTTTCGGAGATGCATATAAGGGAAGCGCAACAATTGCCAATGAATTCTACCCGCCGTGCTAGCTTTCATATTCTCAGATTTTTGAATAACAACTCTCTATAGGGTAGGGGATTTCAAGAACAACATTCTCATAAAAAAGCGTTTCGCGTGTAGATCCACTAAATAAATCAATCTATTGCATTAAGTATTTTTAGATCTTGATTAATGATGTAACCATCTGGATTTCACATTAAGTCTTTCCGTAGCTTCAATGTCATGAGAAGGACATATTAATGATGTTTTCGAGCTTTGAGTCCCTTCGCAATCATCCAAAACCAGCTTCTAAAAAATTACCTTACCATTAGATTATCACTAAATTCAACATCATCATCAAAAACTAATAAAGTGACACCAGGAAAAACACTACCTAGCATTAATTGGCAAATCAAGATTGAAACAGCGAAACACCCGTGTGAATATAATCCATCATAATCGTTCGGCACAACACTATACATGATGGCAGCTTATATGAGTTACATCCACCCGAAACAACGAGCTGAGATTAAGTTCTTGCAAACCATTATTTCTTGATAGAAAATGACACCACTTATCTAAATCAGATTGATATGGATTACTATTCCAGTGGTGAAGGTGTAGAGCAAATTTCTTTCTTAACCGCTCCAACACGGTTGAAGAGAATATTATTTATTAACGGCTGCATCTCTATCACTATTGCACTTTGAGAGGCATTGTATTGGTAGAAATTGTTGTCAAACGCAAGCCAGCCGTTCATGCTTTAAACACAAATCATATCATCATCCCAAAATTGTCGATATGACTTGGTGAGCCTCATACAAAATTCAATACATTTGAACTAAATATTCATACTTAATAGTTAAAATTAAGGCAATTCAAATATTTGAGAAATGTTATTAGTTAATTGGTTACTATTTTTTCCTTTAAAAAAATTAGTGTGTGTAAAATACTAATCCTAACAAAATTAAATTGTAAAGGGAGAAAGATTAAATACATCCCTAAATTTTATACAAGAAGTTAATTAAATTCTTAAACTTTTAAAAGTTGCAATATGAATTTATAAGGTCCAATAACTAATTAATGAGTAATGTTAGATACCTTTCATATTTTTCGGTCCAATCCATCCCTCATGATGTGTCATTAGTTAATTGGTTACTATTTTTCCTTTAAAAAAAATTAGTGGTGAGTTAGCCAATTCATGATACCCAATGAGTGAAAGCCACATCAAGAGGAAAATCTAGAATGGGAAATTCAGGAGGGGTAATAACTAAGAAGCAATTTTTCCTGATTAATTACCAATAATTGCTGGTAACATCCTATGTAGCAGATGACGTGATATTTTAAAAATAAAATAATAATATTAAATTTTTTTAAAAAAAAAAACGAAATGACAACCATCTTCTTTTTTCCTCCCCTTCAACTTCCTTTTTTTTAACCAAATTTTTTTTAAAATAAAATTGTTTTAAAAAAAATTAATAAAATTGTTTCCCTTCTTCTTTCCTCCTTCGTCGTCTCCAAATCTGAAGATGAAGGAGGGGAGAAGAAGATGGTAGCGGCCATGGCTGCCATCTTTCTTCTTCTTTTTTTTTTTTTAATTTTAAATTTAATATTAATATTTTTATTATTTTATTTTTAAAATTCCACGTCAGCTACTATGTATTTTTGTCATTACCGACGATTGTCTAGAATTAATCGGTTCTTGGCCTAAATGCACAAAAATCGCAAGTTGATAAGTTTAATTGCAACTTTTAAAAGTTCATATACCTAATTGACTTCTCGTATGGTGTATTTGATTATTTTCCCAATTGTAAATAATGAGTTAAGTCTCATTGGAGGGAAGGAGTAATATTTATTGACCAATGTAACTAGGAAACAAAATTCTATCATTGCCTTGCAAAAATTTGTCAACTTAGCTTCTAGCTAGCACAACCATGCATTGATTATATTTCTATACGTTCCAGGGAGATGTAACCAGGTTATAACTAGACTTGCACTCCATGAAGACAAGTTGTGCTTTTGGAAATATACGAGGGAAGTTCATTTCTGGACAATGCACAACTTTTTCTAGTGCAGGGGATTTTTTGAGCAGTGCTTTCACAAAAGGCATTTTCAATATGGATCTGCTAAACAACTCAATCTTGATTGTCTTGAGCATCTTCAAATCTTGATTGACAAAGCAAGAATCCTTCAAGTCTTGAAGTAACATCTTTGCCAATCCACCAACTCGACTATAACTCAACAAGATTGAAAAACATGTTAGGGAAAACAAAGAATCAAACCTATCTAGGTGTGTCTGAGATACACACACTTTCCTTTATGTTTTTAATCACCCTATATAAGCAACCTAGATAAAATTTGTAGACAAATTAATTACTTGCTCGGGTTGCAACGAGATAATTCAACAAGGGGAGAAAAAGTTATGAAAAATACAACCACTACTACAAAAAATACTTTTAATGTTAGTTATTTTTGACATAAAATGTAGGTTATTTTGTGACATCGTTCTCTCCGACGTTATAAATAAATGATGCGACATCGGTTGTCAAAAACGACGTTGTATGTCATTCTAAAAAAATAATTACGATACGATGTCGATTCTTTTAAAAAATTATTTAAAATATATGTCGTGGTCAAGTTGGCTCCTCCTCACATTAAATAAAAGGTATTTATACTAATGTTACCACATGTTGTAAGTAATTGATTTTCTGGACATGATTGTAATCTAGGATTAGATCTCTCTTGCACCTTAACAAGTGCATTGTCCTAAGCCCAAATTAATACAACCACTAGTCTTTTTCCATTAACTTTTGTTTTGGTTTTGAACCTCTATGAAGATTTCTTGCTCCTTTGTGTTGTTGCGTTGTGTTGGGTCTGAAATATTTTTCATTAATAATAATACATAAATGCTAAAATAAATAAAAAAAATGTCAAAACTCATAAAGGAAAAATTAAAGTTGAAACACACAATTGACATGCTTGTGAGCTATTAGGATAATATTAAGATATGTTAGAGACAAGATTTTGATATGAATGCTATTTTCAACATTTTTTTAAATTTTTATAAAATAAAGTGTAAATAACTCAATTGCTTGTTAATAAGTGATGTAGGTTAGTTACTCCTTAATGAAGTCAATAGCGATACTATAAAACATTTATAATACTTCCTCTATTATCATTTTGTATAATGGGAGTTAATTTAATTTTTATAAATAAAATTTGTACATATAAAAACTACAGTGAAAGTCATATTAACAGGGAAAATTAAATTTAAGTAATATAGGAAACAATTGTAATTATTAACTTAATGTAGAACAATTTCTCGTCAAATGAGGGTCCATAGCTCAGTGGTAGAGCATTTGACTGCAGATCAAGAGGTCACCGGTTCGAACCCGGTTGGGCCCTTTTTAAAAATTAATGTGTTTCTTCTTCGTCTTAAGGAAAAGAGAATGTAAAAAGCTTTGGCGTCGCCCGGACTCGAACCGGAGACCTTCAGTGTGTTAGACTGACGTGATAACCAACTACACCACGACACCTTCGTTTACGAAATTGTGATTTTATGTAAATATGTTATAATACAGATCCTAATAACACATTTCGGTGCTTCAAAACGTTAAAGTCGAAGATATTCTGATACACAATTCCTAAGACCTTATGGGAAGATTTTGATGCCCCATTGCAAGATCTTTTTGCAAAGAATTTGAGGAAAAAAAACATGATTTGAGTAATTATTATATAAACCTTTTACAAAATATCGTGAGGAAATTTGAGGGGGAAAAATATTATTTCCTAAATTATGAAGATAAAGTGATGTGACATTTGAAAATACACAATAGGTATTCACTAGTTCAATAGAAACATAAGAAAGCTTCAATCTCCTTGATGTGCTTTGACATGTGTTTACCCTCATTTATCTCCAATGCAATTTGAATTCCAATTAGGAGCCAAAATGCATTGCACGATGAAATTGATTTGCATGTCATAAAACATTGTGGGCTTAAGGGTAAACACTTCACCAAATATAACATCAACAAATTAATGCAGAAAACGTGCAAATTACGATAAAATGTTCAAAGTATTAAATTGGAGCGGAATGATCTTTGTGTTCTCAACCGTGGGTTGTGTTGAATATTTTACATTTTTTTTAATATTTGTGGTGCAAAGGGGGCCTGCCTAGCCCGCGGGGCGGTCCGGGCAAGCAAAACCCAGGCCCGCTTAGGCTCGCATCCCGCGCGGGCTTTGGCCCGCCCCGCCAGCTAGGAGGAGCATTTCAGTCTTTGGTTCGATTTTTTTCGATTTTTCGGTTTTAAAATTTTTTATCCTATTCGGTTTAACATTAGAGTTCAGTTCGGATTTAATTCGGTTCGGTTTAAGACCCCCGAATTTCAACATTTCTTAGGCGACAAGGCGGTCAAGGGGCGCCGCGACTTAACGGGACGTCGTAATAACTATGCATGAAACATCACATAACCCAAATCCAAAATCTAATATCTAAGTATTAAATACCAACATAACAAATTAACAATTAAAAAAAATTAAAATAAAAAATAAAAACTATAATTTTAATTCCAGTTTTACTGGAATGAACTTACAGACGAACGAGGCATAGTCTGTAAGAACCGACTCCTCTCCTTTCAACACAGCCCTTTTTAAACCCACAATCCAAACTGATAAAAATGGGGGAATGCGCCTTGAGCATTCCAGCAACGTGTCTGGATCGAATGGTAGTCCGACATTGCAACAGCGAGGACAATCGGGGAAGATGCGACCGCGAAAGTTGCCGGCGTGCGTAGGGCAAACGATGACGGCGAAGTATGCTAGGCCGGACGACGACACGCGAACGAGTCTTGGGTAGACGACGAGGGCGAAGGATAGTACGATTGTCTTTGACGGCGGGGGATGATACGACGGACGACGACGTCGAGGACTGGCTACAACGTACACAGACTGTCAATAGAAGATAAAGCGTGCAAACCGGAATTGTGCAATAAAACCTGTGGAATAATAAAATCAAAACATAAAAAACCCTTAAAATAAGGTATGCATTAACTCCACAGATCTCCAAAATACCCCTGCTAAATATACTATCCTCAATTAATCGGTCAAAAAAAGGGAATTTTGTTAAACAAAATCATTTAATATACACCATTGATCTCAGCCTCTAGAAGGTCTAAATTTGTCAACACGGACTCATATAAGAAGATGGACTCATTTGATCACTAGTCTATATATATATATATATATATATATATATATATATATATTTATTTATTTATTTATTTATTTATTATATATAATATATATTTATATTTATTTAGAAAAAACGTTCGGTCTTCGATTCGGTTCGGTTTTTAACAATTGAACCGTTCGGTTCTTCTAAAATTAGAACCGATCAGTTTTTCGGTTCGGTTTCGGTAACCCGAACCGTTTTGCCACCCGTACCGCCAGCATAATTGAATTACCTTATTGAATCTTAGAATAAGGGTCAAATAGTTCATCCAATTACACAACAAACTGCAATTAGACCATCAAACTCAAAAAAAACAATTAGATCCCAAAGTAATGCAATTCATTCTAAAATGACCTGTTACCATGCGGAAGGCAACTAGGTTGCCTTCTCACCACCTTCTCACTGGAGAAGGCGACCCACTAGATTGCCTTCATGGAGAAGGCGTTGCTTTTTTAATTTTCTTTTTTTTAAAAAAAATATTAAATGATTATTTAATTTAAATTTATTAAAATAAAATTAAAAATTATTTTTAAATTCAGTATTCCTTAAATGGCCTATTTGACCTTTATTCCTTCAATCTTCTCTTATATCTTCTACGAGAGTAAAAATTTCGTGGAAACACCATTGTGTTGAAGTCACAAGAAACAACTGATTGAGTTGTGATAACCCATATCACCTAAAGTAGTAACAACAAGTATAATTTACAAAAGCAAATAGAGGAGCATTCTAGATGTCTATGCTTGCTGATTATAAATACCTATGCTGAAAAACTTAGGAAACATTTCAACTTCAAACACTACAACCATTGCTTACATTTCTAAGTTGCACCCAAATTGAACCCCATGGAGATTCACCACACCATACTAGGTTTCTAAAAGGCTAAAACCATGGGTATAAATCCAGATTATTTGCGCATTTGGAGATGCATGAGGGAAGCATTCCAACTTCGTTGGGATTTTGCTCATCTCAAAGTCATTCATATCCCAATGCTACTCTCTCTAGCGCAGGGGATTTCGAGAGCAGCATTTTCATAAAAAGCATTATGAGTGCGGATTCACGGAATGATTCAATATTAATTGTGTTAAGCATCTTCAATTCCTGAATAACAAAGCAACCATCTGGATCCTCTAAAAGCCTAGAAGCAACTTCTTTTTCATCCCCCCAACTATTACTAAAGAAGAAATGAAAGAACACACAACTGTGAGGACATTTGAAAAAGAAAAAACAAAGAATCAAGCATGATATATTGCCAAATGCATGTATACTCAACCTCTCCTCCTCCACCATAATTCCTAGTTCACATAGGTTGGGGCATTTTTGAAGCAATTGCATAGTAATGGTGAGCTGCTTCCCACAACCAAAGCTCAATTTATACAGCTTTATCACTTGCAGATTTATTGTAGTTAGAAACATAGATACATCCATATACTTGAAAAATAAAAATAAAGAAACAAAATTAGCCAGCACAATAACTTTAAAAAGCCAGAAGGTATAGAATTATATGCATCCATATATCCATTTGCATAGAGTAGAATGAGTTATATTCTCACCCGCAACGAAGAGCCACATAACCAAAGAGTCTTAATAGCTTTCAAATGTTGTGCCAGCCATCTGGACTCAACCACACCTCCAATAGAATGAATAACATACAAGATTTCAAGCTTTAGAGGGATGATGATCTCAAATTTATTGATCCCTCGACAAAGTTCGAAAGCCAGCTTCTCAAGTTTAGGAATACTAATACTAGAGGCAATTCCATTAACACTGTGCTTAAATTTAACATTGAAGAAGCTAATGAAGTGACATTGGAAAATATACCAACAGCATTTACAGGAAAATCAATTAAGAGAGCCTCGACTATCAGTTACTTAATTGTCTTGCAAGAGAGTAAACAAAATGGCAGCTGATACTCTGGCCCTAGATAACTATATAAAGATAAGTTAAGTTCCTCCGCACCATTTGTTGACTGAAAAAGACACCACCTATCAAAATCAGATTGTTGCGCCCACGGCGAAGGATCATATGCAATGCCTATCTCTAGAGTAAATTTCTTAACAGGCCCAACACGGGAAAAGAGGATATTATTGATTATGTTCACAAGAGTTCTACCTTCATCATCTTGCGAGTGTTGAAACTTTGCACGAATGCGCAACCGAACGTAAGCCGTTCGTGCTGCAACCAAACATGATTCCAGTGGCTTGAGAGCAGAGGGCATCTCGGGTGGGCAAACACTCCAAAATTCTATCGTCCTTTACCTCTACCGACAGCTCACTTATTAAACCCCTACTTGCATTCGCTATGGTTTTGACTCGTCGACGATGTCGAGCCATTAAATTGAAAGAATAGTGAGGCATCACTCGAAATCAAAACCTAAAATCTTTCTATTCTTCACCTCTGATGTTTGGTTTGGTTAGGGTTGCGGATTATGAAAGCCGCAGGGAAACGGAGCAGAGTTGCAGACCCCAGAGGGAGAAGACTATTATAAATTTTCAATATTTATGGATTTTAAATCGCCTTGTAGAATCTTTTTAAATTTTCGTAGAATCTTTTTAAATTTTTATTAACTTTGTATGAGCCTATAAAAATTTATAGGATAAATATTTAAAATTGTCATTAAAAATTTTAGCACAATATTGCCCCCACGGAGACTTAAACCCATAACTTCCCATTTGAAAAAATTACTTCATAGTGCTTAACCACAAAGTTTTTGGCTCATCATTAAAACTTTAAATTTAATATACTCTTACAAACATTTCATAACTTCAAATCTATTAATACATTATTTATAATTTTCTTACATAACATTTACAATACATAATATATTTTTATAAATCATAAATAAATTAATGCAGTGCAATAATAATAATAATAATAAATATTAGATGTCACAGAAATAGAGTGTATTATACATAATGTTTCCTCACACCTCTTGAGAGAATAGAGCATTTGTTCTTTTTCATGGAAGAGATCTTTATTCAGAGCCGGCCCGGAGCAAGTGCAGGGTGAGCGCCTACCCAGGGCCCATCTCTATAAGGGGGCCCATAGATATATATTAGTTTATTCAATTATACTTAGTATATATTAAAAAAAAACAATACGGTTAATTGTTTGGAAGTCAATTCGAGAAGACTGTCAGACTTCTAAAAGCGACATTTTCAATTTTAATAAATCGCACACCCACCGCTTACAACTCACAAGTCACACCGAGCCTTCGCGAAATTCACAGTAACTTCCGCCTTCGCAAAATTCACAGTGCCTTCCGCCTTCGCAATTGTCTTCGGCCCTTCGCAATTCGCAGTGTCTTCGACGGTTCGGCTCTTCGCAATTCACAATTCAAAAATCGCAAATCACAGATTCGCAATTGCAAAGCCAAAGGTATTTAAGTATTTTAATAATTTTATGAATTGGCTTATGATTTCCCAAAAATGCCAGAATGCATATTGTGTATATTAAATTATTAATATTAATTATATTATATTATGTATAATGTATTGCTGACTTATTCTAATGTTTAAGAGTTTGGAATAATTAGGAATTTTATTTTGATTGCATAAATTAGGAATTTAGTTTTTTATTGCAGATTAGGTTGTATTGTTGTTAGGAATTTAGTTTTTTATTGCAGATTAGGTTGTATTGTTGTTTAGGAATTCTAATACAATTCTAAATCTAATTATACTGTTGTTTTAATGTTTAAGAGTTTGGAATAATTAGGAATTTTATTTGTTTTAATGTTTAAGAGTTTGGAATAATTAGGAATTTTATTTCTTTTAATGTTTAAGAGTTTGGAATAATTAGGAATTTTATTTCTGTTTTAATTCTATTTATAAAATAAAATTGTAAGTTTATTAAGTTTATTATATGCAGGGAATCAGGGATTGAAGGTACATATTTACCGTTGAAAGATTTTTGGTTGACTGATTCGGATTGATTGATTCACGAGTGCCAGATGTTTTTATTCTTTTTATTTTTTTTATACAATGTTGCCTAAAAAACATTCATCCGAAAGTGAAAAAAGAAAAAAGAAAAAGAAAAAAAAAACAAATTGATCAATTAATAGACTCACAAAGAGGAGCTATGAATAAACTTGTTAAAATAGTGGGATCCTCTAATGAGAATTTAGAGAAACCAAACATAGATATGCTAGAAAATATTAATCTTGATGCAATTATCGATGATTTTGCATCGAGTAAAGCACGTAGAAATTTTTTGTAATGATTATTTTTGTATTTAAAAAATTGTTGCAAATTTTCTAATATTATTTCATGTTATTTCATATTATCATTTTTTAATATTATTAAATTTAAATCTTAGTTTTCATATAGGGGCCCATTTTTTAATTTCGCCCCGGGGCCTATGAAATGTTTGAAACGGCCCTGTCTTTATTGGAACTTGTTTTGTTAGCAACCTTCTTGATAATTTCGTTAAGTGTGGAGGTCTTGAAAATAAGTTTGTTGGTTGATTTGAAAAAAATGGTGTTGAGAAAATTAAGAAAAAAGTGTTGAGAAAATGATGAAAAGAGAAAAAATGAAATGAAAAGAGGAAGAATAATAAAAGTTTGAAATTACTTCTAGCTTAGATATATGAGGGAAGTTCAACATACTCCCTTGGAATTTTGAATGTCATAGTAGGGTTAATATGCTTAGATTCCGGGACAATAACTTTCCGTAGTACAGGGGATTTTGAGAACAGTGCTTTCACAAAATGCGTTTTCAATATGGATCTATTAAATGACTCAATCTTGATTGTATTAAGCGTTTTCAAATCTTGATTGATAAAGCAACAGCCCTTCATAAGTCTTGAAGTATGTAAGATCTTTGTTGTCTTTGCCAATGGTGACTTGACTATAAATCAACAAGAATGAAAAACATGTTGGGGAAACAATGAATCAAACCATTCTAGGCGTGTATGAGATACATACACTTTCCTATATGTTTTTAATCACGTGCCCTATATAATCAACGTAGATAAAATTTGTTGACAAATCACCATGATTTGAGTACTCATTATTATATAAATCTTCCAGAAAACACCGTGAGGGATTTAAAAAAAACATTATTTCCTAGATTACATGTCTTACCAGCATATATGTTTTCTACTTTAATCTCCAGTTCGCATAGGTTGAGGAATCTTTCAAATAGTAAAAGAAACAATAATTAGCCATGAGGAGAACTCAAACAAGCCAGAAGGCCGGGAAGAAAAAAAATCTTTGCCCATAAAAGGTAAAATTTTCTCGTTCCAAGCTCAATAGAATATGATAGTGGAGGAGGTAGTAAATCATATTAACATAGTGGGGGAATATACCACATTAGGTGAAACTCTCAAGAACATTCCACTCCCACAAATTGAGTTGCCCGCACATGCATGAATTGAGGTTCTCATGCGGGGCATACATACTTGCATTAAGATGAGGAGAAAGTAAAGATTCTCACCTATAACAAATGGCGGCCTTCTAAGCAAATAGTCTTAATTTCTCTCAAATGAAGCAACAAGCATCTCCGTTCAAACGCATGTAAAACAAAAGCCAAATCCAAGCTTTTAAATTTTGGAGTACAGATCTTAAAATTATTGTACCCAACACAAAAACAGAAAAAAGTTAAAGCCTCCAAGGTTATTTTGACAATTTCCTTTGAATTATAAATAAGCTAACATGACTCCGGAGTACAATTAAACTGGTCAAATAATTCAAAATAAGTTCATAAGCTTTGCTTGCATGTAGGAAAAGCAACCGGAACAATATGCCTTCCTTGATTACTTGCAAATTTATTGCAATTGGAAACCTCAGTAGGGCTACTTCAAACATTTTCACACTCTTGTGAGAGACAATAGTAGCAATATAATGGCCTAAAGTGTGCAGGGTAATGGGTGCAGTTGGTTTCTCTTGTCATTCAAAAAAAATATTCCTTTAACACATCACACTCAAACCAAACATGCTTGAAAACTAATGAAGTGTTGATGCTGGGAAATATACATCAAGTATTTACCGAGAAGCCAAAAGAAAATCGCAGAACTTGAGTGTCTTAATTGTCACATTTAACAAATGAGAGATCCTCAAGCATAGGAGCAAATATAGGAACATTATTAATTGCCCACAACACTTGCTGATTACAAATACCTCAGTCTACAAGCCTAACACCATGGGTATCCATCCAGTCCTTACTCATACGTGCATATTCATTGCCAGTGCAAACAATTTGTGCATTTGGAGATGCACGAGGGAAGCATTCCAACTTCCTTTGAATTTTTCTCACCACTTCGGAGGCATTCCTACGCCAAGACTTCACAATAACAACTCTCTCTAGCGCAGGGGATTTTGAGAGCAACATTTTCATAAAAAGCATTTCGAGTTCGGATTGATCACTGAATGCTTCAATCTTAATTGTGTTAAGCATCTGCATCTCTTGAATAAACAAGCAACCGCTTCCATCCTCCAAAAGCTTTGAAGCAGCATCGTTCAGTTCGTTGTCATCCTCCCAACCTAACTATAACTCAAGAAGAAATGAAAAGCAAGCACAACTGTGAGGACATTTGAAAAAGCAAAACAAGAAGAATCATACATGATTGCCAAATATAAACTCTACCTCATCCGCCATAATCCATAGTTCACATAGGTTGGGGCATTTTTGAAGCAATTGCATAGAAACGAGGAACTGATTCCAACAACCAAAATCTAATTCATATACCTTCAGAACTCGCAGATTTATTGCAGTTGGAAGCATAGATACATGCATACACTTGAAAAATAGGAATTAAGAAACAAAATTAGCAACCACAATAACTTTAACAAGCCAAAAGGTAAAGAATTATATCTATCCATCCAATTGCCAAGTAAAATGAGTTGGATTCTCACCGACAACGAAGAGCCACACAACCAAAGAGTCTTAATGGCTTTCAAATGCGCTGCCAACCATCTCGCATGAACCAAATCATAAATATAACTAATAACAGACAAGATTTCAAGCTTTGGAGAGCTGATCTCAAACTTATTGATCCCTTGACAATCCTCGAAAGCCAGTTTCTCAAGCTTAGGAATACTAATACTAGAGGCAATTCCATTAACACTGCGGTGAAATACAACATTCAAGAAAGCTAATGAAGTGACATTGGAAAATATACCACAAGCATTTAAAGGCAAATTAATAAAGGGACCTTCGACTATCACTTTCTTAACTGTCCTGCAAGAGAGTAAACAAAATGGCAGCTGATAATCTTGCCCTCGATCACTATATAAAGATAAGTTAAGTTCATCCACACCATTTCTTGACAGAAAAAGACACCACCTATCAAAATCAGATTGCTGCGGCGACGCCAAAGGATCTTTTTCAGTGTCTATCTCTAGAGTAAATTTCTTAACAGGCCCAGCACGAGTAAATAAGATATTATTGATTATGTTCACGAGGGTTCTACCGTCATCATCTTGGAACTGTTGGAAACTCTGCACAAATTCGCAATCGAACGTAAGCCGCTCATGCTGCAACCAAACATGATTCCAGTGCCTTGAGAGCAGAGCAGTTCTGGCGGCGTCTCGGGTGGGCAAATACTCCAAAATTCTGTCCTTCACCTCTACCGGCAGCTCACTTATTAAATCCCTACTTGCATCCGGTAGGGTTTTGAGTCGCCGACGTCGGGCCATTAAATTGAAAGAACAGTGAGGCGTCACTCGAAATCAAAACCTAACTCTTCTTCTTCCCCATCCCCATCCCCATCTTCTTCCCGGAGAATCTGGTGAAGACGCTCTCCAAATATGATCACGGCCTCTGGTCATACATCGGCACCAATTCAGAAAGCCACGCGCAGAACAAATTTTTCTCTTACGAAATGGCGTTTAGCGGTGTCGAATTCGCCATATAAGCTATCCTCTCGCCAAAGTCCCGACTAATGTATCCTCTCGCCGATTTGCTACGACCGCCACCAAAGTGAGAAGAAGAAGAAAGGGAGAAGAAGAACAGGAGAGGAAGAAAGGGGGAAGAAGAAGAAAAATTAAAAAGGGAAATAAAATAAATTTGAAAGGATCAAAATACCCTTCTAATTACAAAACATTGTTTTTTCGGTTAGAATTCCGGTAATATGTGGCTGGAAAACTGGAGGACCAAATTTGATACTAATTAGAAAGTCATGCACCTAATTTGAAAAAAGCAATAGTCAAGACCAAATGTGCGTCACCTATGAGTCAAGGGACCAAAAATGATATTTTCTCATCTTTTTAAATCTTCATAGCATATAATTTTTTAAATTTTTATTAATTTTGTATGAGTGTATAAAAATTCATAGGAGAAATATTTATAAATTTTAAAAAAAAAATCATAGTAAAAAATCTATAAAAGTCATTAAAACTTTAAATTAAATACACTCTTACAAATATTCCATAACTTTGATCTATTAATACATTATTTATAATTTTCTTACAGAACATTTATAACACATAATATATTTTTATAAATCATAAATAAATTCATTATAAGTTACTTATATAAAAGGTAATAAATACTACCAAAAAAAAAAAAAGACTGGTCAAGTAGGTGGGAATGTAGCACACATCACTCATATTATTATATAGTTAAACTTTAGGGAATAGTTCGCACAACTATTAATTTCATGATGTCTAAATTGAAATGACATGTAATAACAAGTCATTTACCAGTTCTTAGGCTTCATTGCCTCAATTTGACATGTTAAAAGGTGTAATTGTACTTTTTAAAAATTTAGAGATTTAATTGACTTTGACAATTTTTTTATGTTTATATTATAAACGGATTGATTGTTATTTTTATGTTTTGGTTACTTTTTTTCAATTAAATCGAAATGAATTTGAACTTTTGGAGGAACTTACAAGTGTGGCTCGAGCACAGAAAATGCCTTGCACTTTGAAGTTTAGTCAATTTAACAGGCTGGGTTTAGGTTTGAAATGCAATTCATCAAGGTGTTACTTGGTTGCTTTCCAGGAATTGAGAAGGTTGTCATCGCTCGAGGTTGGATGCTTAACTCTAATTACGAGTTTAAAATTATGCAAGAACGTAACTTTTACGTTCCCGTCGTGTGACACCCCAAAATACTTTTATATCAAATTAAAACTCCTATTTATTCAAGTTTCAAAATAAAGCTATGTATAATTTTTACTCCTACAATTATTTTGTATAATGAGCTTATAAATAAAATATTTTAAACTCTTTATTTCAAATGATTTATTACAAAATATTTATATAATTATTTATGGTTTTACAAGCCTTATTTAAAGGATATATTTATTTGTCAAAATCTTTAACCAAAAGTCTAACTGAGACGAACATGTGAACCTGATAGCCAAGTTTTATTTCAAAATATGAACCTATCTTGATTTTACACTTATTACATTGCTATTTCATCTATATTTGACTCAACTTGGACCATAAAAATTCCAAACCAAGAGCTAAGCATAAATTCCCATTTTGCCCTTCATCTTATCGGTTCAAGACCTAGAGCTTTGTGCCCTAGGTATATATAGACACTATCATGGTTGAAAAAATCGCTAGGCGCCCGGGGAGCGCCTAGCGCCTAAGTGCCGATTAATCGCCGCCTAAGCGCCCGTGTAATTTTTATTTTATTTTGTATTTTTTATAAATTTGTTCAAAATTTTTTACTTTTTTTAAGACTCATAATTATAACTATTTAATACCTTAAAAGTTAATACTAAAATAATAAATATTAACTTATAAAACATCTAGAGTTTGAACAATTTAGGGTTATTTCGCTCAAAACGATGTCGTTTTGAGTGAAATAACTCATTTTATAAAAATGAACAATAGCTAATCGGCCAACTAGGCGGCCTAGTTGGTGCCTAAGAGGCCTAGGAGGTCAACGCCTAAGCGGCCTAGGCAGTGCTTAGGCGGCCGCTTAGCCGGTTGATCGCCTAGCCTATTCTATTCCATTAACTTGCCTCCCAATCCCTCCACACTCCAAACTCTTCACCATTCTTCTTCTCCAGGAGAACATCAAGCTAGCTAGGAGGCAAGGCATTGTAAGATCATCCATTCTCCTTCATCTCTGCATTTTTCTTCTTCATTTTTCTTCTATTTCCACCTTCCTATTTCCCGATGCTATGTGTCTGTTTATATGTGTATATGTTGTTGTGCTGGCTTGGAGTTTTGGGGTCTTAAGAAGTGGTGAAAGAGAAAATCTAACTTGGGGATTAGCAATGGAAGACTCTTGAGGTTGAGGCTAGCTTTGAGGTATAAACCATCAAAACCCAAAATCTATGTATTTTATTGTGATGCTCTGTAAATGTGAGTTGTTTGCACTGTTTTTGCTTGTTTGATGCTTAGTAATGTTGTGATAAATGGTGTAAAGTGTTATGTTGTTGAGCAAATGATGTTTGAATGCTATAATGATGTTGTTGGATGATTTCTCGTTTGAGAAAATGGAGTTTTCTAATGAAATGTTGCAGATGAGGGGGCTACTGCCTCAATATGTTGTTGAGCACGCAGGGCTGGCCACATGGCTGGAAGCCCTATCGGTCAGACCTGCCTGTTAATGGAAGGACTAGCCACAAGGCTGGAAACCCTATCGGCCAGACCTGCGCGTTAAGTGGCACGCGAGAGATGGCGGGGCTTTGAGCCTTGCCGTCTCATGCCATGGTGCGCGGGCTTTGCGCAGCAAGCCCTGCCATGTGGTCCGTGTAGCCATGGGCCCTAACGTGCAGGGCGCGCTTCTTGTCCTACACATTTAGGTTCTAGTAATGTTGACATACTTTGTATACCCTAATAGTTTGGGTTTCAAAAATCACTCTGATCTACACCTAGAGTTCTAGTACACGAAGAGAATATGAGCTTTGAGAAATGCACAAGGTAAGCGCAACAATTGCCAATGAATTATGCATGCCATATTAGCTTTCATATTCTCATGTTTTTTAATAACAAGTCTCTCTAGGGTAGGGGATTTCAAGGGCAGCATTCTCATAAAAAATGTTTTGCGTGTAGATTCACTAAATGAATCAATCTCTATGTTAAGCAGTTTTAGATTACAAGTCTCTCTAGGGTAGGGGAGTCCAAGAGCAGCATTCTCATAAAAAATATTTTACGTGTAAATCCACTAAATGAATCAATCTATATATTGCTAAGCATTTTCAGATCTTTATTAATGATGTTACCATCTGGATTCCACATTAGTCTTTCAGTGGCTTCAATAATGTCATGAGAAGGACATATTAATGATGCATGTTTTGGAGCTTTGAATCCCTTCACAATCATCCAAAACCAGCTTCTAAAGATTAGGAATACTGTAAACTAAATTCAACACCATCAAAAACTAATAAAGTGACACCAGGAAATACACTAATAGCATTTATTGGAAAATATAATCAAGATTATCTATATGACTTGGTGAGGAAGTTCAAAGATTTGGGATAGAGACCAGTGCTAATTTCAAAAAATATATTTCCACTATGGATAAGCTAAGCCATTGAATCTGGATTATATTCTTAAACATCTTCAAGCAAGAATCCTTCATAACTCTTGAAGCAGCACTTTTGTCATCTTTGTCAAACCACCTACCCAACTATAACTCAACAAGAATGAGAAACATGTTAGAGAAAACAAAGAATCAAAACACTCCAGGCGTGTATAAGATTAAGATGCACTATCCTACATATTTTTAATCACCTTATATAAGCAACTTAGATGAAACTTGTTAAAAAAATTACTCAGGTTGCAACGAGATAATTCAATAAGGGGAAGAAAAGTTATGAAAAATCTCAAAATTCTCTCAAACTAATATTGTAGATAGCAACATTTTCACAAAAAGCATTTCAATTGTGCATCCACAAAACTGTTTAATCTTGATTGTTTTAAGCATTTTTAGATCCTAATTAATAATGCAACTGTCTGGATCCTTCAAAAGTCTTGAAGGAGCTCCTATATCATCATCTGAACATGTCTACAACAAATAAAATAAATAAATAGCATGTACAACCATGAGGAAATAAAGAAAACAAAAATCACTACTGCCAAATATATACTCTATATAGGTTTCACTTACTGCTTTAATGTCCAGTTCACATAGGTTGGGAGATTTTTGAAGCAACTGCAAAACACCCCTGAGCTGCTTTTCATTGGCAAAGTCAAAAGGATGCAGTTTGATTACTTGCAGATTTATTGCAGTTGGGAAAGAGGCTACTTCAACATCTTCTTCCCACTTATTACTAAAAAAATAAAAAAATAAAAAAAAGAAGAAGAAGAAGATAATATTAAAAGAACTGTAACAAACCAGAAGGAAAAGAATATTAAATTTGTCAATACTAGAAGGAAGAGAGATTCTCACCAACAAGAAGCTGGCATCCAGGCAAAGAACCTTAATGGCTTTCAAATGAAGTCCAATCCATCTGGATTCAACCCCATGACCAGTAATAGACAAGCTTTCAAGTTTTGGAGCGTTGATCTTAAAATTACTGATCCCTTGACAGTGATTGAAATCCAGCTTCTCAAGATTAGGAAGTGTAGACACAATTCCATTAGCATTATCATTAAAAACAACACAAAGAAAGCTAATGAACTGAAATAGGGAAAATTAGAAGGAGCATTTATTGGCAATCAAAAGCCAAACGGTCGAGTCTCAGCTGCTTGATTGTCGGGCACAAGACTATACAAAATGGCAGCTTATAATGACGTTCCAACTGAGCATCATGAGAGATTTTTAGTTCCTCAACGCCATTTAATGAGAGATTATACAAAATGTGTTTTGACTTAGAAACACAATTTATATTCTAGAAGTTCACAATTCTAATACTAAAAATATACAAGTTATACGTCGTTTAGGACCAGGGTCTACATTGCAAGATGGACCCTGATCCATGATACAACAACTCAATTTCTTTTGCATGCGGAAATAAAATAGAAATAAAATCATTTTTCAAGGCCCACACAAGGATTGCTTTCACATCTCATTTAGCTACATCTTTTGCATGCGGCATATTTTGAGAGCAACATCTTCACAAAAAGTACCTGATCCACTAAATGATTCAATCTTGATTGTGTTAAACATCTTCATATTCGGAAGACCCCTTACAAGTGTTGGAAGAACCAATTACACAGTTGTGGGCTCATATTAAAGATGCATGCTTGATTTGCTTGAAGGAGCTGAGGGACCAATTTGATTGTCACCTGGCCTTGTGAATGTGAAAACAATGAAGATATATTTAAACAAATAAAATAAGCATTGGTCATACAGTGGCAGAGCATATATACTTTTAATCAAATTACTACTTTTCTATGTTGCATACAAAGATTACGGACTGAACCTATGGATCGGAGATTCACCATAGTAAAGTCCTAAAAGGCTAATCCCTCTCTACCAGTGATATCCTTTTCAGATGATTATAACCTGGTGATAATTTAGTGTGATATAGCCACTGATGGTCATTCCACTTTAGGTGTTTCATTATCTGCACCTTCACTTACACCACAAAATTCAGCAACAGAGAGTGGTTTGCCAGATGAAACTCAAAAATGAATTTCATAATATTCAACCTAGAAGATCTACAAGACAAAGGTATATTCCTGTTAGATTAATACTGTGATTCTGTGATACATGACAAGTCTTCTTCACACTCTTTACCGCCATAGAGCATTCATAGCTGCATCTCCTCTAATTCTGAGCCAAAGACATATAATGATACCTTGGATCCTATGTTCTTTAGTAAGCATCATTTTGTAGGCCGGGATTTTTGAATCTGCAAGCAAGCAGTAGAGTCAAATTCAAGAATGATCACTTTATTTTCAAATACATAGAAGCTGCTTCAAGACTTTTGGAGGATCTGGATGGTTACATCATTAATCAAGGCTAACACCATGGGTATCCATCCAGTCCTCACTCATACGTGCATAGTCATTGCTAGTGCAAACAATTTGTGCGTTTGGAGATGCACGAGGGAAGCATTCCAACTTCCCTTGGATTTTTCTCACCACCTCGGAGGCATTCTTACGCAAAGACTCCACAATAACAACTCTCTCTAGCCCAGGGGATTTTGAGAGCAGCGTTTTCACAAAAAGCATTTCGAGTGCGGGTTGATCACTGAATGCTTCTATCTTAATTGTGTTAAGCATCTGCAGCTCTTGAATAAATAAGCAACCGTTTTGATCCTCCAAAAGCCTTGAAGCACCTTCTTGGTCATCCTTCCTATTGAACTATAACTCAAGAAGAAATGAAAAACAAGCACAACTGTGAGGACATTTGAAAAAGCAAAACAAGAAGAATCATACATGATTGCCAAATATATACTCTACCTCATCCGCCATAATCCATAGTTCACATAGGTTGGGGCATTTTTGAAGCAATTGCATAGAAACGATGAGCTGCTTCTGACAACTAAAATCTAATTCATATAACTTCAGCACTCGCAGATTTATTGCAGTTGGAAACATAGATTCATGCATAGACTAGAAAAATAGGAAATAAGAAACAAAATTAGCCACCACAAAAACTTTAACAAAATAGAAGGTAAAGAATTATATCTATCCATCCATTTGCCAAGTAAAATGAGTTAGATTCTCACCGACAACGAATAGCCACACAACCAAAGAGTCTTAATGGCTTTCAAATGCGGTGCCAACCATCTCGAATCAAAGTCATCATCAATAGGACAAATAACAGAAAAGATTTCAAGCTTTGGAGGGCTGATCTTAAATTTATTGATCCCTCCACAATAGTCGAGAGCCAGCTTTTCAAGCTTAGGAATACTAATACTAGAGGCAATTCCATTAACACTGCGGTTAAATACAACATTGAAGAAAGCTAATGAAGTGACATTGGAAAATATACCACAATCATTTACAGGCAAATAACAAAAGGGACCTTGGACTATCAGTTTCTTAATTGTCCTGCAAGAGAGTAAACAAAATGGCAGCTTATAATCTGGCTCTACATCACATAATAAAGATAAGTTAAGTTCCTCCACACCATTTCTTGACAGAAAAAGACACCACTTATCAATATCATATTGCTGCGGCAACGGAGAAGGATAACATTGAGCGTTTATCTCTAGCGTAAATTTCCTAACAGGTCCAGCACGGGAAAAGAGGATATTATTGATTATGTTGACGAGGGTTCTAGCTTCATCATCTTGTGACTGTTCGAAATTTTGCACGAATTCCTCATCCAATGCAAGCCGCCCATGCTGCAACCAAACATGATTCCAGTGCCTTGAGAGCAGAGCAGTTTTGGCGGCGTCTCGGGTGGGCAAACACTCCAAAATTCTGTCCTTTACCTCTACGGGCAGCTCACTTATTAAATCCCTACTTGCATCCGGTAGGGTTTTGAGTTGCTGAGCCATTAAATTGAAAGAACAGTGAGGCGTCACTCGAAATCAAAACCTAAAATCGTTCTGATGTTTGGTTTGGTTAGGAAATCCGAAGGGAAACGGAGCAGCCGCCGGTGGAGCTGAGTGGAGACTGGAGAGAGCGAGAGAGTAGAGGGCAGAGAGACGGCTGAATCGCAGGGCTTAAATCCATAAGCAAGCTTTTTGGGCCTTAGATAAGGGCGTGCATAATAATTTGGTAAATACACGGTTAACTGATAGAACTGAAAGTTTTTGGTTAATTCTTTTTTATAAAATTATTTCAGTTTTATTTTTTTGAACAGAAAATTATTTCAGTTCATCATTTATATATTGACTAGTTTTTTCTACCAGGAACGCAAAAACTTATGTTCAATATTTATATTTAAAAAATAACTAATAAATTCTTACTAATTAAAATCAAAATTATTAATTCAATATATAATGTCTAAAAATATTATTCTCATTAAAAATATTTAAAAAAAAGGAAGATAATGATTGGATAGTCTCAATGTTCCAACGATTCACTAAAACAAAAAAATATTGGAACTCATTTTAAAAACAAAAAAGCCATCATATATGCTGATCTGTCGCAATCTAACTTGGATAAAGCCTCCCTAGCTATGAATAATCCTATTCGCAGATCTTTTAAACGAAGATACCAGGGATTGATTTTGGATCCCATTCAACACCTGAAGACGACAATCAGTTTCAACCTGGACATCATTTACATTAAGATCCTTCAACTAGGGGTGTTCATTCAGTTAACCGAACCGATTTTGGATCCCATTCAACACCTAAAGACAATCAGTTTCAACCTGGACATCATCTACATTAAGATCCTTCAACTAGGGGTGTTCATTCGATTAACCAAACCGAATTGACCGAAATTTTAAAATCTTTAACTGTTAACCGAGCCGAAATTTGTGTTACCGAATCAATCGAGCCGAAATTTTTTTCAGTCGGTTAACCGATTAACCGAACTTTTTAAAAATAAAATTTAAAATCCTAAAAATAACACCTAAAATAATAAATTTAATTAAAATAAAATACATATTATAATAAATTCATAACAAATTATACAAAAATAATACCGCAACAACACTGTAAGTATAGGAATTAGGAATTTAGGGTATTAGTATTACACATAAGTATTTATATTTATTTATTTATATATATATTAAAAAATTCCAATTAACCGTTAGATTAATTCGGTTAACTGACCGTTTTGAACCGAATTAACGGTTAACCGAAGTTTTAAAATTCTTTTAACCATTAATTAACCGAACTTTTTCGGTTCGGTCGATTAACTAATTTTTTTCCATAATTTGCACACCCTTACCGTCATCCACTTTAAAGCTTCCCTGTCTTCAATTGCTTCTGCTTCCCCAAGTTTGAAGAGCCCATGCCATAGTATTTTCTTTGCAGCAATAAAACAACCATTTGAGTCCCTTATAACGTAGCCAAACCCCATTTCTCAAGCTGACTATTATTTGGTATGGACTGGAGTTCCCCAGAATTAACCAAGTAAACCAACGACCAGTTATGAAGAAAAATAGTAGCCTCCTCAATGACTGCTTATAGATTCAAAATACTTTACAACATAATACTTACTGAACAACATAGCCACATAGGAAAAAAGGTGCAGCATCCTAATCTTACAAGATTTCAACTTCCACCACAACCAATGCTTACATTTCTAGTTGCATCAAAATTCTAGTTGCATCAAAATTGAACCCATGGAGCTTCATCATACTAAATTCCTACATGCTTAAAACCATCTGTAATCAAATAGTAAGGACTCATCAGAGTCGTCGCATTCCATACAAACAATCTGGGCTTTTGGAGATGTACGAGGAAAACGCAACAACTCCCTTAGGCTTTTGACAGCTACAGAGGTATCAATATCATCATATTCCAGAATTAAAACTCTCTCTAGTGCAGGAGATTTCAAGAGCAGCATTTTCACAAAAAGCTTTTCAGGTTCAGATCCACAAAACCTATCAATCATGATTGTGTTAAGAATCTTCAGATCCTGTTTAACAATGCAACCATTTGGATCCTCCAAAAGTCTTGTAGCCATTGATATATCACATAAACATTGCTATCACACAACAAGAAATGAATAAGTGAATAACACATACAACCATGAGGAAATTAACAAGGAAAAGAAACAATCATGATTCCAAATATATATATAGTCTATAGGTTTTGTGTCTTACATCATCTGCTACCCCAATCTTCAGCTCACATAGGTTGGGGGAATGTTGAAGCAACTGCAAAACAAAGGTAAGCTGCTCTTGACATGAAACACTTAAATCATACAACTCAATCACTGGCAAATTTATTGCGGTTGGGAATGTCACTGTGGCTATTTCTGCATTTTTACACTTGAAAAAGAAAATCATAGAACACTGTCAATACTTATTATCAATCCATTTGCATAAAGGAAGAGAATGCAAAAGTAGAGATTCTCACCAGCAACAAATTGGCACTCAAGCAAAGAGTCTTAATTGTTTTCAAATAAAGAGTAAGCCATCTGGATTCAACAAGCTTGTAAGACAGAGGACCAATAACCCTCAAGCTTTCAAGTTTTGGACTACTGATCTCAAAATTACTGATCCCTTTACACCAACTGAAAGACAGCTCCTCAATATTAGGAATTGTGTACACAATTCCCTTAACATTATCACTAAATTCAACATTCTTGAAAGCTAATGAAGTGACACTGGGAAATATACAACTAGGGATCGGAAAATCAAAAATGAAATCGCCCAGATACAGTTGCTTAATTGTTCGGCACGAGAATATACACGATGGCAGCCTAAGTGGCAGCATATAGTTACGCGAAATAAACAAGCTAAGTTCCTGTAAACCATTTCTCGAAAGAAAACGACACCACCGATCTAAATCAGACTGCTGGGGATGATGATGCGATGCGTGGAAAAGGAACAGAGTAAATTTCTTAATCGGTCCAGCACGGAGCATTAGAATATCATTTATTGTGTTAATCTTAGATATACCTTTCTCACCTTCGTACTTTGAGAAGCATTGGAAGAAGTCCCAATCAAACACAAGTCGCCCATGCCGCAACCAAACATTGTTCCAGTGAGTTGAGAGCAGAGCAGTTCTGGCAGCTTCTCAAGTAGGCAAACACTCCAAAATCCTTTCCTTCACTTCTGCCGGCAGTTCACTTATCAAATCCCTTCCGGCATCCGCTTCGGATTTTCCCCGACGACGACTCGCCATTAAACTGGAAACGGAAGTTAAAATCGCTCGATTTGAATTCCAATTCAGCACACAAGGTTTTGGAAACAAAAGAATTTGGGACGAAAAAAGAGATTAGGGGAAAAGTGTTAGAAACCCTCGCCTTTGCTATTGGAAGAAAATAATACTGCGAAGCTTGATTTGGGCCCTTCGGCGGCACGGTTGTTTTCACAATTTTAGTACTGTTTATAATTTTATAACTTTATATTCATAATTTTAAAACTTTATGTTTATAATTTTTAAACTCAATATTTATATTTTTTAAATTCTATATTCATAATTAATAGACTCTATATTCACAATTTCAGAATTCCCTGTTCACAATTTCAAAATTCTCTATTCACAATTTTTTAACCCTATATTCAATAGTATACCACAATTTTTGAATCTATATAACAAAATTGTAAATATAGAGTTCAAAAATTGTGAATATTGAGTAATGTAATTTTGTATATTGAAATTTAAAATTATGAATTTAGAGTTATAAAATTGTGAACATAGAGTTTTTAAATTGTCAACATAGACCTGGCTCCATAGCATAATTTGCCATTGGCGGCAACAATGGGCTAAATTGTTACTAGTCTACTAATAATCTGTTGCAAATATCACGAAAATCGGCACTTAGACGTTAGGCGATGGCCGGACGCCTAGCATATCATCATAATTAGTGATCTAGGCGTCTAGCCGGCTAGGTAGCCGACTAGACCGCTTAGGCACTGACTAGGTTGCCTAGTCGGCTGATTAGCTATTGGCTCTATTTGGCAGAGCTTATTTAGGAGCTTATATCTTATTTTAAGCTATTAATAAGCTATAAGTTCTATTTGGTAATGTTATCAAAATAAGCTAGTAGCTTAAAATAAGAGTTTATTTTGAAAAGCTACTTAACGAGGTAAACTCACTTGCCCAAAGGAAATAAACCAGCCTAGAGCCTAGATTACCCATAGCTGACCGGCTCAAACCCAAGGGCTTGAGGTTCAAACTCACGACGTCTTAGTCACAGGTGTAACTCTCTTACCACTTGGTAAACCAGCCTAGGTTACTCATTTTCTCTTCAATATGTTTGGTTGTAATTTCATTTTAAGATTTGTGTTTGATCATTAATTTTTGTATGAACTAATTTTTTGAATATAAACATTTTGTTTTACTTTATAAATTTTTAAATATATGTTCTTACTTTAAATTTACCGTTCCACAACAGTAGCGAAAAGTCAGCGACATTTAGAGACTCTCTCATCCGCTACTATTGTACAACGGTAGCGAAAAGTCTTTTACAACAGTAGCGGATGTGCAGTTTTGTATTAGTGAAACATACCTATTTAAATTTAAAACTATTTAAATTTTATGAAATGTCATTTTTAGTCTTTTTATATTTATCAGCTTATTATCAAAAAACTAATTTTACCAAACACTTTTAAGCATAACAGCTTTTCAGATTTCAACTTTTAACTACTTTTCAGCTTTCAGTTACCTTTTTAGCTAGGTTTGTCAAACATAGTCATTGTTCCCTTCATTTTTAAATGAGTTATTTTCACTCAAAACCTAAATTGTTCAAACTCTAGATGTTTTTAGGTTAATATTATTAGTATTAAATATTAAAGTATTAAATAGTTTATAATTATCAAGTGTTAAAAAAAATTTAAAAATAAAAATAAAATAAAAAATACACGGGCACCTTGGCGCCGATTAATTGCCGCCTAGGCGCTAGGCATTCTCCGAACGTTCGAAGAGCGCCTAGCGATTTTTTAAACCATGCTAATAATAGTAATAAATCATTGGGCTAAAAGTTCAAGCCCAAGGTACAATCATCATTCGACAGTCTTTTGACTTTTTTTTTTTTGAGAAAATATTATTTTCCTTTGTTTGGTTCATATAATTCATTTTCCAAAGTAAAATTCCTCACAATTGAGGAGAAAGATTTTTTTTTTTTGGTTAAAAATAGGTATTTTTCCCTTAAAAAAAGTTTTATTTGCACTCTTCGTAGGACAATTTTGCCCTCATAAAGTTTTTAAATTACATTAATTATTATTATTATTATTATTATTGTTGTTGTTGTTGTTGTTGTTGTTGTTGTTGTTGTTGTTGTGTAAGGGTATATTGGTCTTTATACACATTATTCATTACTATTCATAGTAATTTCTTTTCTACCAACCAAATAATATAATCAATCTTCTTGGTAATTTTTTTCATGAAATAATAAATCTCAATTTCACTCCTCAAATATTTTCTGCGAACCAAACGGGTCATAAGTGACTTATAAATTTGATAATGTAGAAATATGATTTACTGTACTTTTAAAAGTGAGAGGACGTTGCAGAGTTATGGATAGCATTACAGACCCCCCCCCCCCCGCCCCCCTTTTTTTGAGGATGCATTACAACCCTTTTGGTTGACATGAATTGCATTTTATTTATAACATAATTCTTTGGCATGCTAAATTACAGTGTTTGGTTGGAGGAAAGAATTGCAATTCCCTCATTTTGTTGAATTGCAATTCATGTATCTCCATTCCCTACAAATTCTAATTCGATGTAGCCACGGAAGGAAAAAAAAACAAGGAAAATGACTAAATTACCCTTTATAGCAAATACCAAATTTTGTCGCACTGCACGAGCATTTGTAAAATTATAGTTTTAGTCCACATGTTTAATTCCTACCAATTTTCATCCACGACTATTGTTTTAGGACCAATTTTCATCTACATCTATTGTTTTAGTGCCAAAGTTTTTCACATTGGTAAACCCTCCATTTAAGACATGCCGAAATCTAAAAATTTTAAGGGTATTTTGTCATTTTCAACTTAAGATCTCAATTTGAGCATGAATAAAGGAATTTAAGCTCTCTAAGATCGATCCCAATTCGCAACTCTCCTCCTCATCCTACCTTAATTTGTGGACAACAGCTATGCTATAACCTGCTGGGATGGTAAGAATGGACTTAATTGGAGTTTTTAGCCGATTTAGGGGGGTAAACTGGAGCTTTTTTCACTTAGGATGGTTAATTGCACTATCCAGTCCACTTAGGGGATGATTTGACACTTTTCTCTAAATTATTTATACTTTAATAGTTAATGGTACCCAACATCGTAGTTGTGCGCATAGATGGCGTGATTTTGGAAGGTAATATTTTTTTTCTCTTTTTTAAAAATTATCTCATTATTAGATTTCAATGAGAGCCAAACAAACACCAATAATGAAATCAAGTTCATCAAGGTACCTAACATAAAATCTATATAGAAATCTAGATGTTTGAGTTTTAAATATTAGACAAATTATAATAAAATTTTGAACAAATGGAAGGACTTTTTTCCTCAACTGGAATTAAGGATTCCTCCTTCATTTCAATCATATCTCACCTGGAGACAAAATGAGTGTAAGCTAGTGACTACTGCTAGTGACTGATTTCAATTAAGTGTTACGACAGACATACTACTACCTTATTTTAATATTTTATAGAGGCCTTCTATTTTATTTATTTGTTTATTTATTTATTTTGCAGGCCATATAAAAAATCTGTATGCTACTTGTTTTTGGGAGCTGGTAAAATGTGGAAAGCATGAAATAGGGTAAATTATACCGTGCACCACGGTACACATAGCAATGTGCATCACGTACCTAAACGACGTCGTTTTGAGCATTGTAAACTAATCGTCCGTTTTTTTGGAAATCACGTTTCCCGTTTCGGCCGGTCTCTGTATTTATGTTAATATTCTGTGTATTCCAGGCAATCATTCTGTGTATTCTAGGCAACAGTTCTGTGTATTCTAGGCAACCGTTATGTGTATTCATGTAAGTAACACATGTTGTGATGTGTTTGTGCATTCGAATGTTTAGGAGGATGAGTTCTGTGTATTTTGTGTCAATATTTTGTATATTCATGTTAATATTCTGTGTATTCCAGGCAATCATTCTGTGTATTCTAGGCAACAGTTCTGTGTATTCTAGGCAACCGTTATGTGTATTCATGTTAGTAACACGTGTTGTGATGTGTTTGTGCATTCGAATATTTAGGAGCATGAGTTCTGTGTATTTTGTGTCAATAATCTGTGTATTCTGGGCAAACATTCTGTGTATTCTAGGCAAACATTCTGTGTATTCTAGGCAAACGTTCTGTGTATTCTAGATAATGATTATGTGTATTATAGATAATGAATTCCTTGGAATCATTTGCGTCCGCGTCCATTAATACCAAAACGACGTCGTTTTACGTACGTGGTGCACATTGCTATGTGCAGGGTATAACGATTGATGAAATAGAAGCCAAATTGATTCTGAAGGTGATGGCAGTTTAGTTTGTTATACTTAATACATCGCTCCAGCACGGTTCAAAAATCTGAAAAATGCTATTGTAATATGCATATGCATATCCAATATGGATCTGCTAAACGACCCAATCTCGAATATTGTCTTAAGCATCTTCAAATCTTGATTGATTCTTGAAGCAACATCTTTGTCATCTTTGTCAATCCACCTACTCGACTATAACTCAACAAGGATGATGAAAAACATGTTAGGGAAAATCAAGAATCAAATCATTCCATGAGTGTATGAGATACTACATATTTTTAATCACCCTATATAAACAATCAAGATAAAAGTTGTTGACAAATTACTCGTGAGGTTATTTAACATGAGGAAGAAAAATTATGAAAAATTTCAAAATTCTCTTGAGCGAGCTCGATACCCCACTCTCAAAATAAGCAATAATGGTGAATAAATGGAGATTATGAGTGGTTACACTAAATTTTTAAAAAGGAATATTCTGATGATACCCCATTCCTAAGACTTTATGTGAAGATTATGATGCCCTATCGCAAGATATTTCGGGGAGAATTTGAGGGGAAAAAACAAATGATATGACTAATTGACTACTCATTACTATATAAATCTTCCACCCTTTCAAAAAAAAAAAATCTCCCACAAAACACATACAATCATGAGTGAATTTCTGTAGATTACATGTCTTACCGGCATGTTTTCTGCTTTAATCTCTAGTTTGAATAGGTTGGGGGATCTTTCAAGCAACAGTGATCTGACCAAAGCCTGAATTTGAATCCATCATATCATCCATATGACTTGCAGATTTGCTGTTGGGAATGCTTGTGCCACTACTGCAACATCGTCAAGCTTAAAAACACAGTAAAGGAAACAAAAATTAGCCATGAGAAGAACTCTAATTTAACAAGCCAGAAAGCCAATAATAATAATAATAATAATAATAATAATAATAATAATAATCTTTGTCCACATAAAAGCGAAATTACCCAATAGGATAAGATAGTGGAGAGGTAAACCACATTAACATACATAGTGGTTTGAGGTGAGAACCTGTGCTTGGTGCACAGAAACATACAACTCCAACACCATCTAACGCCCAATTGACATCAATTGATCGGTGCTCATGCAGGCATACATAATTGCATTAAGATGAGGAAAAAGGGGGAAAAAGTAAAGAATCTCAACAATAACAAATCACGGCCATATACACAAACAGCCTTCATTACTCTCAAATGAGGGGAAGGCGAATACCAACTCTGTTCAACAGGATGAAAAATAAAAGACAAATCCAAGCTTTTAAGTTTTGAAGCACATATCTTAAACTTTTTTATCCCAACAAAAAAATGGAAAGAAAGCTTCTCAAGATTAAAGACAACTCCAATCATTCTACTCTTAAACTCAACCTCATAGAAAACTAATGAAGTGACGCTAGGAAATATACAACCAGCAGCATTTACCGAGCAACCAAAATAAAAATTGAAACCCCCGAGTTTCAATTGCTTAATTGTTGGGCACGAGATTATACCAGACGGCAACTTATATTGTTTTCCAAATATAGTGATATTAAGCTCCTCAACTCCATTTCTTGATAGATAAAGGCACCAACGATCTATGTCGGATTGCTGCGGCATAAGACCTTCCAATTCCGGGCAAGAAATGCACAGACTACATTTCTTAACCGGAACAGCACGGTGCAAGAGAATGCTGTTTATGTGCAAGAGAAGTCCATATCGAACACAAGCCGTCCATGGTGCAACCAAACATGTTTCCAGTAAGTGGAGAGTAGACCAGTTCTGGCAGCCTCTAGAGTGGGCAAACACTCTAAAATCTTGTCCTTTACATCGTATGGAAGCTCACTTATTATATCCATTGGATCCAAAACAACAACCTTTTTTTTTTTGAAAACCAAAACAACAACCTTAATTAGCAGCTTTCTAGTTCCAATTCAGCATATATATGGGATAATTCCTATTTCATATATTCCATCTTATTGGATCTGATCTTGTATATGGCCATATGGGGAGTTCCAGATAGCATTGAAATACATCCGTGTATGCGTATTTCCCTCTGATTTGAAATTTCCAATGGCCTATATAGCATTATGATGAATGTGTGGATAATTAACAATATAATGGCTTATTGATAAAAAAAAAAAAAGAAGTTATATATGTTTGTGACAAATAAACCAATATTAAATTTTATAATGTGTGGCAATTACATTAAACTGGCTTGTGAAAATGAGTGCTCAATGTATTTGTACAACTCAAATCCACATAAGCACCCAGAGGTCATTTGTTAACCACATCAATAACACTTATGAAGAGAATAATAGGGTTGAATAACTTATGAATAATTACTAACACTCTGTATAAAGTAAGAGTGTAAGAGCAAGAAAATAGAAATAAAATCATTTTTCAAGGCCCACACAAGGAAGCTTTCGCATCCCGTTTAGCTCCATCTTTTGCATGCCGGAGATTTTGAGAGCAAAAGTACGTACTTCAGGTGTTTGATCCACAAAATGATTCAATCTTAATTGTGTTAAGCAATTTCAGATTCGGAAGACCCCTTACAAGTGTTGTGGGCTCATACAATGGCAGAATGTGAACCTATGGATCGGAGATTGATTGTCACCTGGCCTTGTGAATGTGAAAACAATGAATTGAAGATACATTTAAACAAATAAAATAAGCATTGGTCACTAGAATGAGCCACATACAATGGCAGAATTATTCAAATGCAACATATATATACTTTTAATCAAATTACTACTTTTCTATGTTAATTGCATAATACAAAGATTACAAACTGAACCTATGGATCGGAGATTCACCATATATAGTAAATTCCTAAAAGGCTAAGATCATGGTTAAACCAACCTGTCCTTATGCAAAACGTTTGTGCTGAGGGAAGCACCATAACTCCCTTCATATTTGGATCACATTGGAGGCATCTTTTACATAATCAGATTTCAAAATAAAACTCTTTCTAGTGTAGGGAATTTTAAGAGCAGTATTTTCACAAAAAGTATTTTAGCTGTTAGAGGTAGTGTTTAAGTTCAGTTATAAATAAGTCACGGAATATAGTTAGCATTATGCTAACATTAAGAGATCTCTACTTAAAGCATGCTTTTAAGGATTTTAGAGATCAGTGTACTCTTTTGTACAAATATTTTTGGATGGTTTCTCTCTTCAGTTGTATACATAATATATTTTGAGAAATATCCCTTAAGTTACCGAGAATAAACATAGGGTTTGTTCATGAGGAGCCTAAATTGGAGAATTAAAATGCATGTGACCATAATGGATACTACTCTGTAAAATAGAGGACATATCACTATCATTCGTGTGTTTTGTTCTTTGATTAGGGTTGTGCTAGTACTTGCACCAAGTGGGAGAATGTAAAATTTTCCCTAATAATATATATATTGTATATTATATATTAGGGTCTTAATTAAGTGGTGCAAGTTGACTAGGCTTATTAAGTGGTTTGGTTAGACTAAATAACTAGTAGTTGTTATTCAACCAGACTATGTGCCTATATAAGCCTGTATTGATGGGATACAGGATAAGCATTGTATAGCACATACAGTTCACGGTACTCATACTGCTCAGTAGACACCAGTACACCATCTAGGGTTCTGAGTCAAGTATGAGACAAATATAGCTAACTGTCTACTGTTCAAGAGGCATTACACCAACTGTGGCTGGTGATCAACACTGCTTCTGCTTCCGCTTCCGCTATTACGAGGTCAGGTTTCTCGTAAACTATTTTGTATGGTTAGATTATTTATATCTAACATTTGGTATCATAACCTTTATAATCTCTGCCCAGTTGATTGTTTTTTTTTTGCCTAAAACAATATTAAGTTTTTGAGTCATTTCCACTTTTGGTCCTACTGTTATTGGGGCATTGCCAATTTTAGTCCACTTCATTAATTTTTGCCACATTGCGGCTAGTCTTATTTTGTCATTGCCACTTTTAGTCCATCGTTAAAATTTTCGTCAAATAACAATCCAAAACAGGGGTATTTTGATCTTTTCATGCTTTGATCTTCTCGTTTACCCAATAGGACCAAAAAAAATGACTCTTAAGTTTTTCATATACATTAAGGTTTTTGTGTATGTTCATCTACCTAATTTTCAATTATGATCCTTTAAGTCTTCAAAATATGCATACAGAATATGTCTATTTGGTTTTGATGTAATTAAGTAAACTGTTATGCATAATTTGGAATTTGGATGATTATTGTAATTGATTCTTTTATACGATAGAATTAATTGTGATTGTTTTGAATTACTGAAAATTCAACTCAACATTAAGTACACAATTGCCCTTTTTTTAGCCTACAGAACACCTGTTTACTGGCTGAAAAAAAATAGAGGCAAGGGATGGTTTTGAAAACCGTAGGTGCACCATTTTTCCAGTTAGCCATTGATGTTTGTTTTCTGGAAACGAGATTACGGGTGGAGTGATTCGAGGGAAACCTATTCTCCGGTTTCGGTCTACTATTTGCGCTTTTCCGGTGACTGCTACGGGTGAGGGAAATGATGACTTTTTGGTTTTTTTTTTTTTTTTTTTTTTTTTNTTTTTTTTTTTTTTTTTTTTTTTTGTCGCTTTCAGTTTCCCTTCCAATGTCGTGACAATAAGAATATTGAATAGACATATTGACTAGGTTTATGGGTTTGACTAAGTTTGACCATGACCTTTATCTGGTTCGGAACAAGTGTTGTGTGGAAGGAATGTTGCATGATATTTGTAACGGAAAGGTTCATTATAATATATTAACAAATATATTCATTATCAACTAGGTAGTCATGACATACTGCTAGGTGTCACTCATGACTTACGAGTTATTTAATAATAAGTTATTAAATATTACTCGTTGCTAGTTTGACTATGAACCTAGAAAGTTACACCTTAATGGTTCGTGGTAATGCTGAGAACTTTAAAAGAAATCGATAAAGAGGTATCGATATTAATTTCTTCATTCTATGTATCGGACCTTGCTTTTTCTCCAAGATTTACTTCAAGAAATGAAATAGCTACGGACCCATCATTCAAGATGGGCTCTCCGTCGGCGACCCCTCAGTCGCCGGCGGACCAAGAACTAACGCAACGAAGCTCGAAGAAAACCAAAAGGGGCAGAGACTCGACAGAGACACACTTGCCCACGCCAATTGAAGAAGCTATGCAAGAATCACCAATATCTGCCGGCAACAAAACACCAGATTCCACACAATGGGGCACCCCAGTCGAAACACCTAATGCAGCTTGGGATAGAAAAGAGAGTACAAATCCAAGTGACGTTGTAGAAGTCTCAGACGAGGACACGATGAATGATGATAATGTAGACCCTAATTGCCCCAGAATCCCAGTGACGAAAGAAGAAAAAGAGCGTCTCCGGAAGCCGTGGCGTCGCTCGCTGATCCTCAAGGTGCTGGGAAGAAAGATGAGTTACTCTTACCTCTTACAACGACTCCAGAAGATGTGGAAAGTAGAAGCAAGCTTTGATTTGATTGCACTTGATCAAGATTATTTTCTAGCAAAGTTTGAATCGATGAGGGATTATGAGTTTGCGAAGTTTGAAGGACCATGGATCATCTTGGGTCACTACCTTACAGTTCAAGAGTGGGAACCCAATTTTCATCCCCACAAGAATGAAGTCAAGAAGCTGTTAGTGTGGGCAAGGCTCCCAGCCCTTCCAATTGAGTACTTCGAAGAGGCATTCCTGATGAAGATAGGAAAACAAATAGGTCGCCCAGTAAGAATTGATACAACTACCAGTCTTGTGTCCATTGGTAAGTTTGCAAGAATCTGTGTGGAAGTGGACCTCTCCAAATCTCTGTTGGTCAAGTTCACATTGGAGGATGAAGTTTTACCAATTGAATACGAAGGAATCAACTTAGTCTGCTTTCAATGCGGCATTTACGGGCACAAACAGGGGCAATGCGGTGGAGAAGGGACAGAAACGGTAAGGACAGACAACTCACCCAACACCAATGAACAAAATAGTGCTCAAAGGGTTCGTGTAGAACCTTCGGGAACTCGTCAGGACCGTACACCGCGTCGGGACTTCAAAGCAAACTTTGGAGCATGGATGTTAGTGGCAAGAAAAGAAAGGAAAGGACAAAGAAGAAATGGGAATGAAACTTTGGATCGCACAACAAATGGAAAATTTCAAGCGACCACAAGAGCGTTCGTTCAAAAGGGGGTAGTATCGGACTCCCGATTTGCTGTGTTAAATGGTTTGAACGAGGATAGCAGTGGTGTCCCGGACGCAGGCGGAGGCTCCCCACTCGCATTTCAAAATAGATTACCGACTCTGCCAAGAATCAAAACAAAGCAGAAAGGAAGCACAACAGGGGGCCAGGACTTCAATTTCCCAACTACGATGACAAACCAACCCCATCAAGAAGGGCGAGGAACCTATAGGGGTAGAGGTGGCAGAGGCGGAGCTCCAAGACGTTCAGCAGCCGAAGCGAAACACACAGTCGTCAGGGGTCGTAATTATGGGAAGCAGATCGCAAGCACGGTGGTGTATCAGTCAAACGAGGAAGTACCGGGGACCTCATACAGGGAGGAGTTTGATTTTGCCTTAAAAGATAATCCACCCGACATAGCTAATGCATTTGGGAACAGGAGCGAGGAATATGGGGATCAAATGTTGGATAATGGTGGTCAGCTGGACCAGAGTGATTTGGTAATGGGCGATCGCCCGTGCTCTTGAGCACAGTTGTTTTTTATCACCTATTTTTAATGAAGTGCTTTATATGGAACTGCCAAGGGGCAGCTTCTATGGCATTTAGGCGTACTCTAAAACAATTCTATAGAGACTATAAGCTAGACATGGTCTGTCTCCTTGAACCAAAAGTTTCAGGGGAGCAGGCAAATCGAATTTGTATAAGTTTTGGATTTGAGGATTGGATCAGAGTGGAGGCGTTTGGTTTCTCAGGCGGTATTTGGATTTTTTGGAACCAGCCGTTAGTAGTACAAGTTTTGAGTACTCATCCTCAGTTTATCAATCTACAAGTAGAAGAAAACAATTCACCTCCATGGATATTGTCAATTATTTATGGTAGTCCTAACCAAACTTTGTGGAAAAAACTGTTCTCGGATCTCTCAGCGAATGGCTTCACTCCTCACGCATGCTGGCTAGCTTGTGGAGACTAATTCAGTAATTGAGATGGATGAAGTGAGCAACCCAGAATGTTTTAACACAGCAAGATGCTTGGATTTTAGGGAATGGATCTTTCGGGAATGACTAATCGATCTAGGCTACGTGGGATCAAAATATACATGGATGAGAGGAACAAACTCGACCTCTTTCAAAGGGGCTAGGCTCGATCGAGCCTTAAGCAACGTCAATTGGAGGAATAATTATCCAGAAGCAAGAGTCGAACACCTTCCTATAGTAAGTTCTGACCATGCACCACTATTGATTAATTGTAATCCTGGTTCAGGAACGAGGCCGAGGAAAGCTTTTAGATTCAATATGGCGTGGACGATGCACGAGGATTTCATAAACTACATCAATAATTCTTGGGAGTTAGGAAAGGATTTAGAAGACAATAAATCAAAGACTGCAGAAGCTTTAGTGGCATGGAATAAGACAACTTTTGGGAACATTTATCATAGGAAAAAAAGAATCCTCAGTAGGATAAAAGGAATTCAAAGATGCATAACTTGGCAAGCTAGGAGTGATCTGCTAAGGTTAGAAAGGAAATTAAGGGAGGAATTACAAATTACTCTGCAACAAGAAGAGATGCTATGGTACCAAAGATCGAGAGAAGAGTGGATTACCTCGGGGGAAGCCAACACTAAATTCTACCACACAGCAACGTCAGTGAAGAAAAACAGAACACAAATTAACTCCCTTCGCTCTGAAGGGGGTGACTGGATTACAGATAAGGAACTTCTAGTTGATCATGTAAGATCATATTTTGAGCGTTTATTTTCAGAAGCCCATACCATCAGCACTCAACATCATATACACGGCAATTTCCCATCTTTAAGTGAACAGGACTGGCAAGAGGTTAATCGTCCATTTCAACTGGACGAGATAAAAAGGGCCCTTTTCGAAATGAACCCGTGCAAAGCTCCCGGCCCAGATGGTTTCAGTGTAGGTTTTTACCAAAAAGCTTGGGAGGTCATTGGTGGCAGCATCATCAGCTATGCCTTAGAATTTTTCTCACAAGGATCACTGCCAAGAGGGAGAAACGATACGATTATCACACTTCTACCAAAGGTTCCAAATCCTGAAAATGTGAAACAATTGAGACCGATTGGCCTTTGTAATGTCACGTACAAACTCCTAACGAAGACAATGGCATCTCGGCTCAAAGAAATTTCAAAGAAACTGGTCGGACCACACCAAACGAGTTTCGTACCCGGAAGACAAATTTCAGACAATATCATCATATTTCAAGAGATCCTCAACTCTATGAAGATTAGGAGAGCAGCTATTGGGTGGTTAATCATGAAAGTGGACTTGGAGAAAGCCTATGACAAGTTAGCATGGAGCTTCATTGAACAAACATTGGTGGAAATTGGCTTTAATGATACCTGGAGAAGGAACATTATGACGTGCATTACAACTCCAAGACTGGCAGTAAATTGGGAAAGAACTATTTCAGACTGGTTTCAACCAAAAAGAGGAATTCGACAAGGAGATCCTATATCACCCTTACTTTTTGTTTTATGCATTGAAAGGCTAAGTCACATTATCAATAACTCTATTTCTGATGGTAAATGGAAAGGGATAAAACTGAACAAAAAAGGTCCTCATTTGTCTCACCTATTTTTTGCAGACGACATGCACTTATTTGGGGAAGCTACAATGGAACAAGCAGAAGAAATGGTACGTTGCTTGAAGGTTTTCTGCGATCTTTCCGGCCAGACGGTGAACGTGTAGAAATCCTCCATGTTCTTCTCAAAGAATACTCAACAAGATTTGCAAAGGAGAATTATAGAGCTGACCGGAATAGCAAAAGTTGAAGATCTGGGGAAATACTTAGGTATCCCTGCATTACATGGAAGATTGAAAAAGGATACCTATGCGGGTCTCATTGAACGAATCCATCATAAGCTAGCTAGTTGGAAGGCAAAGACGCTACCTCTAGTAGGGAGACAAGTCCTAGCGCAATCAGTTCTAACCTCTATACCATATTACACCATGCAATCAACACTGCTACCTAAAGGACTGATAAAATCGATTGATCAGCTTATACGAAATTTTCTATGGGGCAGCTCTCCGGAAGGTAGGAAGATTCATTTAGTAAACTGGGAAACAGTGACTAAAAGCAAGGACAGAGGAGGCTTGGGATTACGAAGTCTGGAAGCAATGAACGAAGCCTTCTTGATGAAAGTGGGTTGGCGTCTGCTTCAGAATGAGGACAGTCTGTGGACTCGAGTGATTAGATCGAAGTATGCATGTACACCGACAGATTGCTCTAAGTGGAGGCCCAAGGCTAACATTTCCAATTTATGGAAGGGGATTCTGAAAACCATCCCATGTCTACAGAAAGGGACGACGAAGCTGATCAAGAATGGCTTGAGTACACAATTTTGGTGCGAAAAATGGCTGGAGGAAGAGCCACTAAGCAATTATAGTATCTTAGAAATTCCCCAAACAGAAAAATATAATGTAGTGGCAGACTACTGGGATAAAAATAGTGGTTGGGATTGGAGTAGATTGACTCATATTCTTCCATCAGCCCAACTGGATAAACTGGCGGCAGTGGTTATTGATGAAAACCTGGATTCAAAAGATATCGTTGGATGGAGGAATGAAACCTCAGGAAGATTCTCGATTAGCTCCGCGTATAGCATTGTCATGAAGGGTTCAGAATCCGATAGCCCGATTGACTCATCTGAAGCAGCGAAGTGGAACGCAATATGGAAACTGAAAATTCCGAATCGCATCAAGAATTTTTTGTGGCTTGTTCGCCATGAAAGGATCTTGACAAATAGTAGGAGGTTGAAGATAGGACTATCATCATGTGACAAATGCAGATCCTGTGAAGACAAGGTGGAGGACATCGACCATGTGTTTCGCAACTGCCCAGAAGCAGAACAAGTCTGGAGAAGAGTTTATCCGACACATCATAGGGAAATGAGGAATGCATTATTCAGGGAATGGTTTCATCGGGGTATTAAGTGCAGAGGGACTGGAAATAGACCTCAAGATGACAACATTGTGTTTGCAGTCACATTGTGGTGGGTTTGGAAATGGAGAAACGAGCTAGTGTTCAACAACTCAATCCAACCCCTACAATTGAAAATACAGTGGATTAACTCTCAAGTAAAAGAGGTAAATACAGCCTTTGCTAGATTAAAAGCCAAACAAGGGAATTCACACTTGGGCAATTGGGAAACATTCAGCTGGGAAAGACCACAAGAGGACACGATCAAAATAAACTATGATGGAGCAGTAGACCTAAATACCAACTTGGCAGGTTGCGGTGGAATAGCTAGGGACTCAAGAGGATCATGGCTCGGAGGCTATATCAGCAAAATAGGTTCCTGTTCGCCAGTGCAAGCAGAGGCCTGGGCACTGCTAAGAAGCTTTCAACTAGCAAGACGAATGGGTTTAAGAAAAGTGGTCTTTGAGGGGGATTCAAGCGAGATCGCAAATGGGATGTCTACAGGCCAAGTATCCAATCACGTCATATGGAATATACTCAGGCATGTAAACAAGAGGCAGGATATTTGGAGTCATGGTCATTAAGCACAGTACCTAGGGAAATAAATAAAGCCGCGGATTGTATGGCAAAGTCCTCGCTAAAGGTTCCAAAAGGTATGTATATAAAAAGTAATCCCCCAGATGATGTTTTGCCCTTGATCGAGGAGGATGTAGCAGCATATCCCTCATGGCGTTTTATGTATAGCTGTAGCTAGTTTGAAGTGTATTGGGTTTCCCCCTTCCAAAATTATATAAAAGAGGTATCGATATTGAATTAATACATTAATAATTGATTAATGGATTAATTCAATATTGGGTAGTTTTGGGCTTTTAAAGGCTAGCACCTTTAGGCCCAAACCAGGCTATATATATAGCCTTGCCCTATTTATTAAGTACTGTAGAAGTGATACAGAGATTAAGTCAGGAAAATTGTTTTCACGTAGAAATCTCTAGGAGTTCTCGCGTGCTCGACCGGTGGACGGACTAGAGGTCGGACGATTGGATGGTTTTGATTCTGCCAAAAGCACGCTTCAAGGGTAAACCTTTCTAACTTCCTATTTAAACATAGAATCATGAAAAAGCGATTTGATGCTTCCGCTGCGCATGTATGTTTTTCTAACATTTGAAACGTACCGTAAAATTGATAAAAAAATTGTTTGGTCTAGATAGAGGAAAAAAGTCTGTAGAGAATGTTGAAAAGTTTGGGGTTGGAGAGTTGGATTTCATCTATTTATATTAATGAAGAAAAAGTCTATAGAAATCTTGGCTTATTTTGACAGAGTCTATAAAAGTTAATGACTAATCCTGGCCTATTCTGACAGAGTCTATAAAAGTTAATGACTTTTTGAATACTGGTAGACTATTAAAGACTCTATAAAAGTTTGAATAGAATACCAGTATACTTTTAAAGAGTTTTAAAAAGTTTGGATCCAATACCGGTAGACTTTTAAAGAGTCTTTAAAAGTTTAAATTGAATACCACCAAACTTTTAAAGTTAATAAAAGTCTTTAAAAGTATATGAAAGTCATGATTGAATACACCCTCCTTAATACAATTGGTATCAGAGACGAGGTCACGAGTCCGAATCGATAGTGAGGTGAAAGCCGAGTCCTGTCCTATGTGGGATATGGGCGTAGGTTGGGCCAAGTCCAATCCCAAGAGGGGAATAATAAGCGCGTAGACTAAGGACCGAGTCAGGCGTGCTGCGCAACTCGGCTTGAACCCAAACTAAAGGAGCACAATTATTTTCCAATGATAGTATTTAAAATAATGTAATTTCAATACTCAAATAATGTACTTTCAAATAATGTACTTTTTGTATATTAAAATGTATTTTTATTTATGTTTCACACAGTTGTGTAGATCATGGTCCATGTAATAATAATTGGTGAGTTGTTGTGTCGGCCACTGAAGAGACCACCAGCCCACAAGCCATAAACCGGATCGTTATACTGTGGACTAGGGTCCACAATGCATTGTGGACCTTGGTCCGAAACGAGCCGGGCGTATGCGGCGTATTACAGGTTTTTTTTTTGTTAAATTAAAATATAACTGTAATTTGAACAACAACAAAAACAGTGACGAAGAAGCAAGAACAAAAAACACACACAAGTTCATCAGATCACAAAAACACACACAGAACATGAATACACAGAACATTTGCGTAGAATACACAGAAAGTTTGTCTAGAATACACATAATATTTGACACAAAATACACAGAATTAATCTTCCTAACATTCGAATGCACAAACACATCAAAACTTGTGTTAATAACATGAATACACAGAACGGTTGCATAGAATACACAAAATATTGACACAAAATACACAGAATTCATCATCCTAAACATTCGAATGCACAAACACATCACAACCTGTGTTACTAACATGAATATACAGAATGATTGCCTAGAATACACAGAACTTATCTCTTAGCATTTTGGCACAGGGTGCACAATGCATTGTGTATCCTGGTCCACGATATAAATTGCCCCATAAACCCATCTTTTTTTTTAGCCCATCAATTCAATGAATCAAATAGTTTGGGCCCAAATCAAATCTGTCTTCAAAATTAAATCCTAACAGAAAGGGCATAATGGGAAGAGAGAAGCATAACACAAAGTAAAGTGGAGTGAGTGAGAGAATTGTCGGAAAGGAAAAAGAAAGAAGAGAGGAGATAATGATAGGCAAAGTTGTAATCTATATATATATTAAAACAGAAGTGCTAGCTTTCCCGCTCATTTTAGTCCAAAAAATTTGAAATCGGTCAACATAATATTATATAATAATTCCTTATCAGAAATCATAGCCTTCCTTATTTATGGCTAAAATTGACAAAATATTCAAAATATGATTCCATTCCTTATTATACACAGAAATTAATGTAATATTTTAATCAATTCCATTCCTGTATGAATATATTAATCTTGCGTATTTTTAATATATATATATATATATATATATATATATATATATATATATATATATATTATAGTATATGATCTATTTGCTACTATAAGAACAATAACCCATTAAAAATATTACGTACTATATTATTAAATTCCTCTCATGAAATTAATGTAATTACACCACTCAATGTTAAGAAATGCACCACTCAATGTTAAGAAATGCACCACTCAATGTTACGGAATACACCACTCAGTGGTGTATTTCTTAAATATGAAATACACCATTCAATGTTATTGAGTGGTGCATTTCATAACATTGAGTGGTGCATTTCTTAACATTGAGTGGTGTAAACCGCACGGCCACACGTAAGAGCACGGCCACATTTGAATAAAAATCTATATATATATATATATATAGATTACTATGTTAATGTATGTAATTAAATTCCTCTCATGATGATATTCAAAAAAAATTATTCCAACAACTAAATTACTATATGATGTATATTAGAGTATTAAAAAAATGTTATTATATTATGTTAATGTACGCAATTTAATTTCTCTCATGATAATATTAAAAAAAAAATCCAACAATCAAATTAGTATATGATGTATATTATAGTATTCAAAAAAAAATATTACTATATTATGTTAATGTACGTAATTAAAATTCCTCTCACGATAATATTAAAAGAAATTCCAACAATCAAATTACTATATGATGTATATTATAGTCTTAAAAAATTACTATATTATGTTAATGTACGTAATTAAATTTATCTCATGATAATATTAAAAAAATAAAAATTCCAACAACCAAATTATTATATGATATATATTATAGTATTAAAAAATATTACTATATTATGTTAATGTACGTAATTAAATTCATCTCATGATAATATTAAAAAAAATAAAAATTCAAACAATCAAATTAGTATTTTATGTATATTATAGTATTAAAAAATATTACTATATTATGTTAATGTACGTAATTAAATTCATCTCATGATAATATTCACACATAAAAATTTCAACAATCAAATTACTATATGATGTATATTATAGTATTCCAAACAAATATTACTATATTTTGTACATGTATATATATATAAAGTTTACCAAATAAAATTATTATTGATTGATGTATACATGTAATGACTTTATTTGGTAAGCTTTATATAATCTATACTATATATAAAAGTAAAACTCTTCTATTTCATGTTTCCGTTAAAACTTTTGAGGTCTATTAATTAAATATTTTATTGGTCAAATAATTAATAAAACTTATTTTGTAAGAAAATGTAAAATGAAAATTAACTAATATCTATTAATTGGTAATATTGTTTTTATATTCGCGTATCAACACTATTAATAAAAGTTATAAAATCCCCCCTTCAACTTTCCAGCACAAACTAATATTATTAATTAATTGATAAAAATATTAATAAATTTTAATTGGTAACAAAATTTTATTTACCAAATTCTGAGAATAATTAAACCATTATAATTGTGAGAATAATGAAATTTTTTTTGTGTAATTTTATAATAAAAAATAATTTATTAATTATTATTTACACCAATAATAATAATTCAAATACTTATTTGTACTTCTATATCTATACTACTGTTAATGAAAATAAAATCATCCTTTGTAAAATTTCCTCGCAAACAATAGTAAAGATAAAACGGAAAAGAAAGCTGATTTTTTTAATTGATTGAAAATATAAAAAGATCCTAATGGAAAAAGAGACGAAAACTAGGCAAATTGGAAAAGGAAAAGGATATTACTAATTGATTGAAAATTATTTAAAAACTTAAAAAAAATTAAATACACTTTCCTTTTAAAAATTTTAAATTATTTAAACTTTAAAAAAATTAATTAAACATGTGTTGTTAGATTTTTTATAATAATTAAAATTAATTTATTCGAATATAGAGGAGGAAGAAAAAATTAAATGCGATATGGTGAAAATGAATATACATAAGGTATAAAAGTATAATTGCACATATATTAGTGTACTTGCCTAATAATTATTATGATAATTAAGCTAAACATCGGTCGTTAAATTTTTTTTTATAATAATTATAAATAGATTATTTCTCATTTTTCCCATATTTATTTTAGTAATAATATAATTACATAAGTCATATTACATATCGATCTTTTTAAGATAATTGTAGACAAACAAGTCATATACTATTTCTCATTTTTATTATATACTATTCAATGAATAGTCAAATCCATTCCGTGCAACGCACGGGCGAAAATACTAGTTTTTTTAAAAAAAAAAATGAGGTTAAGTAATAGAAGAAAAACTAAATCAAAAGATTTCAGCCATCTGATTTTAGATAAACGGCTGGATAGGGATACCATTTTTGAGGGGTAAATGCCAAGTCGCAAATATATATATATATCTTAAAATTGCCACGTACAGAGGTGAGGTTTTCTTTCACTTTTCCCCCAATCACTCTTTTCTTCCCAACTCTTCATAATGTCCTTCTATTTACGAAATCTTGCAATTGAAGAATAGAAGGATTTGAGGTTTTGATTTGAACTGATCCTCATTGTTTTTTCAATTTAATGGATCAACGCCGGCGAATCAAAACCGTACCGGATGGAAATAGGGATTTGATAAGTGAGCTGCCGGGAGAGGTAAAAGATAGAATTTTGGAGTGCTTGCCCACCCGAGACGCCGCCAGAATGGCTCTGCTCTCAACCCACTGGAATGATGCTTGGTTGCAGCATGGGCGGCTTGCGTTCGATTCGGACTTCTTGCATAGTGTTGAACAGTGCTATGAAGGTGAAGAAGGTAAAACCCTCGTGAACATAATCAATAATATCCTCTTTTTCCGTGCTGGGCCGGTTAAGAAATTTACTCTATGGATTTCATATGATGATCCTAGGCCGGAGGAGTCTGATGTCGAGAGGTGGTGTCTTTTTCTGTCGAGAAATGGCGTGGAGGAACTTAACATATATGTAGAGAGTTATTATATCCGAGAATTCAATAAGCTGCCATTTTGTTTACTCTCTTGCAGGACAATTAAGCAACTGATAGCCAGGGCTATCTGTAAATGCTATTGGTATATTTTCCAATGTCACTTCATTAGCTTTCTTCAATGTTGAATTTGAGCGCAGTGTTAATGGAATTGCCTCTAGTATTAGTATTCCTAAACTTGAGAAGCTGGCTTTGGAACTTTGTCGTGGGATCAATAAATTTGAGATCAACCCTCCAAAGCTTGAAATCTTGTCTGTTATTGATTCTATGTATGATGTAGTTAGTGCGAGATGGTTGGCACCGCATTTGAAAGCCATTAAGACTCTTTGGTTGTGTGGCTCTTCGTTGCGGGTGAGAATATAACTCATTCTACTTCATGCAAATGGATATATGGATACATATAATTGTATACCTTCTGGCTTGTTAAAGTTATTGTGGTGGCTAATTTTGTTTCTTTATTTCTATTTTCAAGTATATGGATGTATCTATGTTTCCAACTGCAATAAATCTGCAAGTGATGAAGCTGTATGAATTAAGCTTTTGTTGTGGGAAGCAGATCACCGTTGCTATGCAATTGCTTCAAAAATGCCCCAACCTATGTGAACTAGGATTTATGGTGGATGAGGAGAGGTTAAGTATAGTTGGCAATATATCATGCTTGATTCTTTGTTTTTGACTTTTTTCTTTTTCAAATGTCCTCACAGTTGTGTGTTTCTTTCATTTCTTCTTTAGTAATCGTTGGGTGGATGACAAAGAAGTTGCTTCTAGGCTTTTGGAGGATCCAGATGGTTGCTTTCTTATTCAGGAGTTGAAGATGCTTAACACAATCAAGATTGAATCATTCCGTGAATCCGCACTCATAATGCCTTTTATGAAAATGCTGCTCTCGAAATCCCCTGCGCTAAAGAGAGTTGTTATTTTGAAGCCTTGGGATATGAATGACTCTGAGGTGAGCAAAATTCTAAGGGAGTTGGAATGCTTCCCTCGTGCATCACCAAACGCGCAAATAGTCTGCACCGGCAAGTACTGCATGCGCGATTACTATGAGCGTGAGGATTATTTGGATTTATACCCATGGTTTTAGCCTTTTAGAAACCTAGCATGGTGTGGTGAATCTCCATGGGGGTTCAATTTGGGTGCAACTTAGAAATGTAAGCAATGGTTGTGTTGGAAGTTGAAATGTTTCCTAAGTTTTTCAGCATAGGTATTTGTAATCAGCAAGCATAGACTCCAAGAATGCTCCTCTATTTGCTTTTGTTAATTGTACTTGTTGTTACTACTTTAGATGATGTGGGTTCTCACTGCTCAATCAATTGTTTCCATGAAATTTTTACTTTCTTGAAGATTTAATAAAGTAATTCAATTATGTTGTCTTTTCTTGTGATAAATTTCACCTCCTGTGAGTTGAGCTGACAAATTATGCTGCCTTTTCTTGCTCTAACATTGAGCGGCTCATTGTGTGAGTATATATGTGTGCACATATTATTCTGTATTTCTGTTTGCAGTATGCATATAAAATATAAAAAATATTATATATTATGTATGCATATGGTATGAAAGAAATTGTTTTTATAATTGCAATGTATATGTGTGCTATGTGTATTAGTTCAGATTATTGAGCAACCGATAGATAGTTCAGAGTATTCAGAAGCAATTTTTACTTTTGTGCACCACATTTACTCAAACCAAAAAGAACTTGTGCACCACTACATTCAACTTGAAAGGATAACTTTTTTACTTTTGTGAAGGCACAATCCTACCTGGCCACCTATCTGATGGCGACGAAGTCGAAAATGCCCAAAACTTTTCACAATCCCTGCTGGAATCTTGGAAACAATCTATCTAGTAAGTGTTTCGCTTTGAAAATTCCAGTTTCGACCTCTGATGAAATTGATTCGGCCAATGGGGATTTTGTGACTGTCACGCGAAAGAAACGCAGGCCAAGAAAGGATTATTCTCATCACTCATCTTGCTGCTGGGAAGATCGCTAAAGTTTCTTTGTTTGAGCCTTTTTTAGCCAAAGATAATATTGACTCCTACATCAGAACACTTAATAATTTCCATAATCGCTTGCTTCTTCAGTTGGCAAAATCTGGATTCTCTGCTCTCATTCTTTTGATGTTAATGTTCTTTTTGATTTTGAACAATTTATTTACTGTAGAGCATCATACATTCCTTGGAACTTTGACTTTGAGTTTGTGGCAGTATATGCAAAACACACTCGTGCAGACATCACAACTTAATGCTATAATAGAGACATACAAGCTCTATTCCACTTCTTCTGGGAGGAGATTTTAATGTCATCTTGAGCATTTGAGGAAATGCAACCCCTGAGTTAAATAGCATCTCATATTTCTCAGACCATTCTTTGCTTGATTTAGCTACTACTGGGGGTTATGGAATCCGAAATATATAGGGGAAGAGTATGGAAACAGATCGACAGGTTCCTTCCTTCTCTCTTCTTCCTTTAGAGATTATTTTACTGATGTTAACATTATGCTCCTAAACAGGACAACCTCAGATCATGCGCCAGCCAATATTGCTTTGTGGCTTTGATCAATTGGTAAAAGCAAAGTGGTGAATTCCCGTTGTTGGAGGGGGTATGCGTGCCCTTGCATTTAAACTTAAAAGACTCAAGCAGGCGCTCCGATCCGTGTATGGAATCGGGAGGTTTTTGGCAAAAGCGTTTGCCCGAGTAGCTTGGCCTTTTCTACAGCGATTTGGCTTCCCAGCTACTTTCATAAATTTGATTATGAACTTTCTTAGCGCAACTCGACTTTCAGTGCGTGCTAGTTAACAGAGTTTCTTCAAACCTTCAAGGGGTGTAAAACAAGGCGACCCATTCTCTCCTCTACTCTTTATCCTAGTCTCAGAGGCTATCTGGACAGAAAAGGTTTTTTTGTCACCTCAAAACACTGCCCTCTGAACCGCATTACTGCAATGGAGGAGATCCTTTCCTAGGTATGAAAAGATCTTCACTACCTTTCCGCTATTTAGGAGTGAACCTATTCCAAGGGCTAAACAAGATCGATCATTTTTTATCAACATGTATATTTTGGAGAATGTCAACAACTAACAACCTTCAAGGTTGGCAGCGCAAACTCCTATCCCCGGGAGGTCACCTAATTCTCATTAAACTATTCCCCGCCAATTGATCAAAGAACTAGAGCGAAAATTCGCTACATTTTTCTGGGGAACATATATATGAAGGTAAGCAAAAATATCACTGGGATAAAATTTGCTTGCCTACTGAAGAAGGGGGACTGGGAGTCTGTAATCTATCAGCTATTCAATAAGCTTGCTCAGCGAAACTTTGGTTTAATTTTAAAAACAAAGACTCCCTCTGCTCTGAGTTCATGAAAGCTCGCTACTTCAAAGCTCAGCCCGGAAAAATGGATCACCAATCTGATCTAGTGGACAATCATAGCTGCGAGCGAGATTGAAAATGAAATTATTTGGAAACAGTCCACAAAAGGTGATTTTACTCTAGCAACGACATATGACCTAATTAGGCCAAGCTAAGGAAGGGCTGAACTATCTTCAAACTGTATCTATCTGGGCACCAGGTTTATCAACTAAATGCTCAATTTTCATGTGGAAACTCCGATCCTCAGAGTTGAAGATCCTTGTCTTTCCCAGACTGTCTCGAAAGGTTTGGAATCTGCCCCCCTTCCTTCTATTTGTCCATTCTGCTTTAATTTAATGCGAGTGCATCACTAGAACATTGCCTCTACTCTTGTTCTCACATTAATGGAGCGTGGCAATCATTTGCTGCTATATATGTTCGGAATCTCCCTAAATAATGCTCCATCAATCCCAACTGTATGCTGGCTTTCAGCCCAGCCAAGAACAGCTTCAGGATTCTACTGCTATATTATATTTTCCCTTGTCTTATCCTTTACAATATAATGCAGCACTCTTTGAAGATATACCATTCTCTTTAGTTGCTGCCATCTCCAAGTTTGATTCATCCTATTTGCAAAATTAAAGCAATTCATCACATCATTTCCTGGTTACTGAAGGGATAGTTTCCTCCTTTTCCCCGAACAAGAGACTCAGGATCACTTGGATCAAATGGCATTAAACCACCCTCTGGTCGTTTAAAACTTAACACTGATGCATTATTTTCCATCAACGGAGCGGCTTGCTTAAGGATTATCCTTCCCCCTTCTAGCTTCCTCGGCACTCGAAGCAGAAGCACAGGCGTTAGACTTTGCCTTGTCTTGGTGTGAGCTTATCTCTATGATCCCGACACTTATTGAAGTTGATTATCTTGTTTTGGCTCAATCTGCTTCCTCCTCCTCTCACTTGATTCCATGGAGAATTCGCCGTGCGCTCAAAAGAATTCACTCTAGGATAGCTACCTGGTCTTCATCAATTGTTCATGTCTATCGCGAAGGAAACTAGGTTGCGGACGCTTTAGCTTCAGAGGGCCTGCAATGCTCACCAGCTACTTTATTTTCGTCGTTTAACATGCTCCCTGAACTCGTTAAATTAGTTTTTCTGTATGATTTCCAGGGCTTTGCTGCCCCAAGATCTTTTCGTTCTTAATAAATTCTCCTTTTCTTAAAAAAAAAAAAAAAAAAAAAAACTCATTTGTCAATATGTGTAGGATACCAAACTTGTTTAACAATTTTCGAAACAACTTTAGAAATGACACCAACAATAATAGTAAATTTATATACACTTACCATAGTGAATTTATGTATTTATAGTAGTAAATTAATATACTTAAGAGTAATAAATTTATATATACCTACAATAATGAATATATGTACACTAGTGAATTTTATAAATCAAATTATCTAAAGTGATGACTGTATATACAACTCTATATATTTATTTTTAAAAATTGAAAAAATATCAATATGAGTCATTTAAAAATTTCGAATTAGAGTTTTTAATAATTTACATATATATAAATTTATTTGTATAAAAGTAAAAATGAAAAAAAAAAGTAAGGACTTAAAATATTTGAATTAAGTATGTATACATTGTAGGTGGACTCTGGTGAATAGTATAACTATTGAATAGAAGGAGTCTTGTACGAAAATATAATTCAAGTCCTCTTCAAAATATTTATTAATAAATAAATAATACATCTAAATTTGACTTAAAATACGACATTCATCTCATCTTTTGATGCAGAACATATTATGGAAAAAAGTCGGTTCGATTTTCCTGAACCAAACTAGTTTGGTTTGGTAATATACCAAACAATCGAACGATAATGGGTTCTTGTATACCAAACGATACGGTAAAAAACTAAACAAAATCGAATGACTTGGTAAAAAATCAAACCAAATAGAATACCTTTCGGATTTTATATCCAAATCCCTAATTGCAGATGAAGCTCTAGCACTCCTAACTCGCCTACAAATCTGCAATCGAACAAGCCTCACTTGCGAGGCGTTCGGGATAATTAATGCATTCAAAATGTTATTCATGGTTATGTGCTATTCATTTTCCTTATATTTCTGATTTTGTACTATGACTTGGTCTATCAATGTAGTATAAAGAGCCAATATCGCCTCCATTGAGGCTCGAACCCACCCCTTCCCATGTGGGGTGCAACTGGATGTCACAAGACTACAAGGTCTTTGGCAAATGAGCTTGATTGAACTCAATGGATGCAAAATGGATTTTTAAACCTAAATTATAAGTAAAAGTAAATAAATAATTTATTAATTATGTACGCTAGAATACTATGAAATGTTGGGAATTAAGGTTCCTAAACCGAACCGATTACTGAAACGAGTTAATCTCAGACCGAAACCGAACTTTTTCAAACCCAATTGAAACCAAACCGAACTACAATGTTAAACTAAATGGTTTAATTTTTTTTAGAACCGAACAAACCGAAACCTAAAAAAAAAAAACTGAATCGAATACCGAAAGCCCACCCCTAAAAAACATGTATTTGGATTAAAATAATAATGTTGCTGAATATACAATTTGGAAAAAATATATATTTTTTAGGTGTAATCCCACGAGGCGTGACATTTAATGATCCGAATCCACCAGATTAACCCCCGCTCGTTGTGAGAGGGACGGGAGCTGCCCAAGGAGAATTGTCACTTATGCAAATCGAACCCAGGTTATCCCGAAATTCTTCCAAACAAAGAAGCTCATTTTCACTTGAGCTACCCTTTGAGTTATGAGATTAAATTTTAATGGGTAATGTATTATGTAAAGGTTAAGCCAAAGACCTTGTGGTTTAGTGGCACCCAGTGTCCCAGTTAACACTCCTACATGGATGATGAGAGTGGGTTTGAGTCTTAGTGGAGGCAATTGTTTACTCTTTGTGCTTCTGAACAAATACAACATTGTAACAGAGTTAGTAGTACTCAAAAAAAAATGTAAAGGTTAAAGAATAGTTTTATATTAATCTTTAAAAAAAAAAGTGGACGTCAATTTGGGGCCCTTATTTCCTATTAAATTTAAGGATATAGAATTTTATGTTTCCAAAATATCACTTTCTTTATATTAATTATCTATTAGCAAAATTGCCTAATATACTTATTTTATATTTAAGGTATAATATTATTTTTTGAAGAAAATGTATAATATTATTAGTACAACATAAATTATATTCTCATTCTTCCATTTAATTATTATGATACTTCTATGGTTATATATATATATATATATATATATATATATATATATATATATATATATATATATATATATATATATATATATATATTTGTTCAAATGCGACGGCGAGCTTCGGTGTGGTCATGCGGCCTAATCTGCACCATCCACTTTCATTAATCCTACTGAAATTCGCGTATGTTTAAGTGGGGTTATTGTGGTAATTTTAGTATTTATATTATGTGAATTGGAATGGTGCATTTTAGTACATAGTGTGGTGCGTTTGAATACATGCTGTGGTGCGTTTTATTACGTATGTTGGTGCACTAACTGTGTTGTGGAATGATGTGTTTTAATCTATCCACTAGTGCATTTTCATACGTAGAATGATGTGTAACTGTGTTGTGGAATGGTGTGTTTTAATACGTCGTCTGGTGCATTTTAATACATTAAATGGTGTGTATTTTAACACATGTTTTTATAATAAGTGTGATGTATTTTAATACGTAGAATGATGCATATTTTAGCACATGTTTTCAAATATGTGTAAATAGTTTTCTAATATGTGTAAATAGTGTATGTTTATAATCTGACATGAGGCACGTTGTGGTACATTTTAATACGTAGAATGATGTGTTTTATTAAGTATATTGATGAATTTTAAGTGAATATGTGCATTTGGTATATTGTGTGGAATGGTGTGTTTTATTGGTCCTCTGGTGCGTTTTAGTACGTAGAATGGTGTGTTCTGTAACATATATATATTGCGCGTTGATTTGATGAGTTGATATGCATGAAAACAAAAAAGGTTTGTGACGCTGAACTGGACTCCCGATAGATAAGAGAAAATCGGAAATGCCTTTGAGTTCATACTCCTCTCTCGATACATAATCGAATGTTTTTGTTTTTAAAAACAATAAAAAAAATTGAATATCGAATTCGAAGTGCCATGCTATTATTACTTAATATTATATTGACATTCATATATTCATATAACGAAGGCATAGTCTTCTTTTTTTTTTGTCAAATAAAAACCTCATTGGCGCCAAGCGTGAGGGAATGCTGCACGTCTGGTAATTGCTCCCCCGGCCAGGATAAAAGATCCCATTGAAGCGGCTAATCCTATGCATATTGTACTGACACCTGGCCGCACAGTTTGCATCATATCATAAATAGCTACTCCAGATATTACATCTCCCCCGGGAGAGTTTATATACAAAAAAATATCCTTGGTATCATCTTCGATATTAAGATATACCAAAAGACCAACAATTTGATTCGAGATCTCACTATCAACCTCTTGAACTAAAAACAGGAATCGTTCGCGATAAAGTCGGTTGATTAGGGGAAATTGTTTCCCTTAGGAACCGTACATGCGCCTTTTGACGCATACGGTTCAAAAAAATTGTGAAAAAGAATCAATGTATAGATTCCAGCCCCTTTCTTTTTTTTTCATAACAGGTTTTTCTGACGTCTAGCGAAATTTTCTTCGATTTTTCAATAAAGACGAACTCCGTTTTCTATTTTTCGCTTTTCTATCTATTAGAAAAAGAAAAGGGGTCACTAAACTTATCGAGTTAACTTCTCATTGATGTATTGTTTCATCGAGATTTCATCCAAATTCCGATGGCATTTTCTTGTTCCTGAATAAGTTTCTTTTATTTAGGTTCCGATGGCATTGTGTAATTACCATAATAATAGTATATATTGAAGCAGCTTCTTGTTCATCCTTCCCACGAAACTATAACTCAAGAAGAAATTAAAAAAGAAGCACAATTGTCAAACATTTGAAAAAGAAAAACAAGAAGAATCGTACATGATTGCCAAATATATACTCTACCTTATCCGCAATAATCCACAATTCACATAGATTGGGACTTTTTTTTTAAGCAATTGCAAGCAACGGAGAGTTGCTTCTAACAACCAAAATTTAATTCATATAGCTTCATTACTTGCAAATTTATTGCAGTTGGAAACACAGCTACATACATCCATATGCTTGAAAAATAGGAACAAAGAAACAAAATTAGCCACCACAAGAACTTTAACAAGCTATAAGGTAAAGAATTATATCTATCCATGCATTTGCATCAAGTAAAATAAGTTAGATTCTCACCCGCAACAAAGAGCCACACAACCAAAGAGTCTTAATGGCTTTCAAATGTGGCGCCAACCATCTCGACTCAACCACATCATAAATAGAATTAATAACAAACAACATTTCAAGCTTTGGAAAACAGATCTCAAACTTATGGATCCCTCGACAAAATCCGAAAGCCAGCTTCTCAAGTTTAGGACTTCTAATACTAGAGGCAATTCCACTAACACTACACTTAAATTCAACATTGCAGAAAGCTAATGAAGTGTCGTTGGAAAATATACTAAGAGCATTTACAGGCAAATCAATAAAGGGACCACGGACTATCAGTTGCTTAATTGTCCTGCAAGAGAGTAAACAAAATGGCAGCTTATATTCCTCCACATCAGTATCTAAAAATATCTTAAGTTCCTCCACACAATTTCTTGACAGAAAAAGGCACCATCTATCAAAATCAGACTGCTGTGGCTTATGAGGATCATCATATGAAATCGAGTAAATTTCTTAACCGTCCAAACACGGGAAAAGAGGATATTATCGATCATGTCCACGCGTGTTCTACCTTCATTATCTTGGCGCAGTTGGACACTCTTCCAGAATTTCTGATTGAACGCAAGCCGCCCATGCTGCAACTAAACGTCATTCCACTGCCTTGAGAGTAGGGCAGTTATGGCGGCATCTTGGGTGGGCAAACACTCCAAAATTCTGTCCTTTACCTCTACTGGCAGTTCACTTATTAAATCCCTACTTGCATCTTGTACGGTTTTGAGTCCCCGACATTGAGCCATTAAATTGAAAGAACAATGAGGCTTCAGTTGAAATCAAAAGCTAAAATCGTTCTTCTATTCTTCAACTGCAAGATTCTGTATTTCGTAAATAAAAGGAAAGTAGGAAGAGTTGGAAAGAAAACTGAGGTTCGGAGAAAAGTGACAGAAAGTTATAAACCCTTGCCTCTGATGTTTGGGCCTCTGCCAAAGACATTGTGGTCTAGTGACACCCGGTTTACACCCCACATGGATGGGAGTGGGTTCGAGAGGCAACTGTTGACTCTTTGTGCTTCATTAGGTTGAGAAAGTAGCGGACATATACTACATTGTAACTGAGTCAGTAGTACTCAAAAAAAAAAAAGAATTTAAGTTTTTAGAAGAGTTAATTTCAGCGCAAGTCCTTTGTATTCGATGATAATTTTAAATTTAATCATAGACTATTATTTTTGTCATTTAACACCCCAAATTATTATATTTTAGACACTTTTAATTATTTGATAACTTTTCGGTAAAATCCTATTTTAAACAAGGCTATTTTCATCTTTTCAATTTTTTTTTCTCAATGAGTCAATTCCAACGATGGTCCCTTATCAATCATAGTCAACGTTCAACAACTTACACTATCAAATATATAATAGAAAAAATGTCTTTTTCGTCTCTCAATTGTTCATTGTTAGTTATTTTAGTTTTTAACTTTTACCACCGTTGCAATATATATAATAATCTAACTCTTCAAAAAAGTTACAATTTTAACTCTTAGAGGAACAAAGTTATTAAACTCTATTCAAATTTTACTCAGTAAATGGATATTTTATAATTTCATTATCTTTATTGTTTATGACTTTTCAATTTTAGTATTTCATATGTAAAATAGATAATCGATACCTCCTTCCTTAAATATGTCATCTTCAATTGTGGTACATTGTTCATATTTTCCCTACACAAACATGTTAAAATCAAATTTTTTATTTTACAAATGAAATATNAAAAAAAAAAAAAAAAACAGACAAACAAACTTCAATTCATTTCATAATTAAAATCATGGGAAAACAATTATGCCACTTGCCTACAATGCTTGCTGATTACAAATACCAACTTAGAAAACATTTCAACTTCCAACACTACAACAATTGCTTAAATTTCTAAGTTGCACCCAAATTGAACCCATGGAGATTCACCAAGTTTCTAAAAGGCTAAACCAATATAACCACTCCTTAAGCATAGAAACTTTGTCAAACTTTGTCAATGTCTGTGCAGACAATATGTGCGTATGAAGATGCACGAGGGATGCGTTCCAACATCCTTTGGATTTTTCTCACCTCGGGGGCATTCATACACCCAAACTTAACAATAAATCTCTCTAGCGCAGGGGATTTTGAGAGCAGCATTATTATAAAAAGCATGTTGAGTGCGGATGAATGGTATGATACAATCTTGATTGTGTTAAGCATCTTCAGCTTTTGAATAACAACGCAATTGTCTGGATCCTCCAAAAGCCTTGAAGCAGCTTCTCTCTCATCCTTCGGACCGATCTATAACTCAAGAAGAAATGAAAGAAAGACAAGCACAACAGCACAACTGTGAGGACATTTGAAAAAGCAAAACAAGAAGAATCACAAATGATTGCCAAATATATACTCAACCTCATCCGCCCCCAAAATATGCAGTTCACAAAGGTTAGGACATTTTTTAAGCAATAGCATAGCAACGGCAAGCTGCTTCCGGCAAGCAAAATTTAATCTATATAGCTTCATCACTTGCAGATTTATTGCAGTTGGAAACATAGATGCATCCATATGCTTGAAAAATAGCAATAAAGAAACAAAATTAACAAGCAAAAAGGTAAAGAATTATATCTATCCATCCATTTGCATCAAGTAAAATGAGTTAGGTTCTCACCATCAACAAAGAGCCACACAACCAAAGACTCTTAATGACTTTCAAATGCGGTGCCAACCATCTCGACTCAAACACATCTTCAATAGAACTAATAATAGACAAGATTTCAAGCTTTGCAGGGTTGATCTCAAACTTTTCGATCCCTACACAATTCTTGAAAGCCAGCTTCTCAAGCTTAGGAATACCAATACTAGAGGCAATTCCATTAACACCGCGCTTAAATTCAACATGCATGAACTTTAATGAAGTGACATTGGAAAATATATCACAAGCATTTACAGGCAAATCAATAAAGGGACCTTCGACTATCAGTTGCTTAATTGTCCTGCAAGAGAGTAAACAAAATGGCAGCTAATATTGTGGCTCTTGATAATTATATAAACATATGTTAAGTTCCTCCACACCATTTCTTGACAGAAAACGACACCACCTATCAAAATCAGACTGCTGCGGCATAGGATCAGCACTCCAAAGCCGTAGAGTAAATTTCTTCACCGGCCCAGCACGGAGAAAGAGGATATTATTGATTACGTTCACGCAGCTTCTGCCATCCAAGAAGAATCTCTTAACCGGCCGATCATCTTGGCGCTGTTGGACACTTTCCAAGAATTTCCGATCCAACGCAAGCCGCCCATGCTGCAACCAGACATCATTCCACTGCCTTGAGAGCAGAGCAGTTCTGGCAGCATCTCGAGTGGGCAAACACTCCAAAATTTTGTCCTTTACCTCTACCGGCAGCTCACTTATTAAATCCCTTCTTGCATCAGGTAGGGTTTTGAGTCGCCGATGTTGAGCCATTAAATTGAAAGAACAATGAGGCGTCACTCGAAATCAAATGCTAAAATCGTTCCATTCTACAAGATTTCGAAAATAAAAGGAAATTAGGAAGCGATGAATTGGGAAGAAACCAGAGATTGGGGGAAAAGTGACAGAAACCCTAACCTCTGAATCTCTGATGTTTGGGCCTATGCGAGTTTGCGGGTTAGGAAAGCCGAAGGGAAACGGAATGCTATTTCTCTTACGTTTTTTAAAGGGTTAATTTCATCGGAAATGTTTTATATTTGATGATAATGATAATTCAAATTTAATTTTAAACTATTATTTTTGTTATTTAACATTTTAATTTATTATATTTTAAAGAAAAAAGAGTCAAATAAACCCCTAAACTTTATACTAAAAGTCAATTAGGCACATAAACTTTTCAAAAGTGCTATTAAATCCTCAAAAGGTTATTTTTTGTCAAATAAGTCGGTTATCGGTCAAAACTTACCGGAAAACATCACTATTGACCAAAAAGTCGCCTTCCCACGGAGAAGGCGGCCAGAAATGTCGCATTCTCCAGCGAAGGAAACCTTTACTTGTCATCGGACTGATGCAAATGACCCGTAATAACAGGTCATTTATCGATTTTTGATTTATTGCCTCAATTTGACATGTTTGTGAACTTAATTGCACTTTTGAAAAGCTAGGTGTCTAATTGACTTTTGGTGTAAACTTTAGGGGCATATTTAACTATTTTCCCTATTTTAAATATTTTGTCATTCCCATAACTTTTTCGGCAAAATCTCATTTTAGACAAGGTTATTTTCATCTTTTCAATTTTTTAATATTTTATCAGTTAATTCCAACGAAAGTCCTTATCAATTTATAGTCAACATTCAACAACCTACTTTATCAAATATATAATTGGAAAAATGTACTTTTCCCATCCATCAATTGTTCATTGTTAGTTATTTGGGTCACACTTGTGTGAGACCGTCTCACGAATCCTTATCCGTGAGACGGGTCGGGTCGGGTCAAAGCATCATGCAAATGTCATACTTATATGTGCAAATATCATACTTATATGCTCAAATATAACACTAATCAAGAATAGAATTTTTGCTACTTATAAGAGAAAAAAAGTAATACATTTTTCATAATAAGTAATGTTGACAAGTGTCCCTAACTTATAAGGGCAAATATAATACTTTTAAGGAAAAATGTAATACTTTTAAATTGAAATATAAAAGTATTGTATTTTCCCTTAAAAGTATTACATTTACCCTTATAAGTAACAAAAATTTTATTTCTGATTAGTATTACATTTGAGCATATAAGAATGTCATTTGTGCATATAAGTGTTATATTTGCATCTTGACCCGACCCGTCTCATGGTGAGACGGTCTCACACAAGTTTTTGCCTAATTATTTTGGTAACACTTGTGTGAGACCGTCTCACGGGTCTCCATCTATGAGACGGGTCGGATCTTTAATTAATGGGTTAGATCTTTGACCTCATTAATAAAAAAATCCGATCCGTCTCACGAATTGAGACCGATGAGACGGTCTCACACAAGTTTTTGCCTAGTTATTTGGGTAACACTTGTGTGAGACCGTCTCACGGGTCTCCATCCGTGAGACGGGTTGGATCTTTAATTAATGAGTTGGATCGTTGACCTCATTAATCAAAAATCCGACTTGTCTCACGGATTGAGACCGGTGAGACGGTCTCACACAAGTTTTTGCCTAGTTATTTGGGTAAAACTTGTGTGAGACCGTCTCACGGGTCTCCATCCGTGAGACGGGTCGGATCTTTAATTAATAGGTTAGATCTTTGACCTCATTAATAAAAAATCCGACCCATCTCACGGATTGATACTGGTGAGACGGTCTCACACAAGTTTTTGTCTAGTTCTTAACTTTTACCATTGCAATATATTAATCTAACTCTTCAAAAAAGTTACGATTTTAACTACTAAAGGAATAAAATTATTGAACTCTATTTAAATTTTACTTAGTACATGGATATTTTATAATTTTATTATCTTTATTGTTTATGACTTTTTAATTTTAGTATTTCATCAGCAAAATAGATAATTGATACCTTCTTCTTTAAATATATATATATGCCATCTTCAATTGTGGTGCATTATCCATATTTTTCCTACACAAACATGTTAAAATTAATTTTTTTTTTATTTTACAATAAATGAAATATCAATACTAAAGAATATTATAATTTAAAAAGAAATATTTAAAAGTACTAAAATACTATGTAATAAATAATATTTTAATAAAGTTCAGTAGTTTTTATTGCTTTAAGGATTAAAACTACAATTTTTTTGAATAGTTGGTGAAATATATGCTGAAAATTGAAAAGAATGTTATGTTCTTTATCGAGAAAAAAAAATTGAATACCAGAACATCGACCTCTACTAAAATTCTACTCGGGTGAATTTCAATAAGTTTTTTTTTTTTTCACTGTGTTTGGGTAGGTTTGCAGAATGATTTTATAACTTTTTTGGAAGCTGTTCGATCTTCTAAAGACAATATTAGTCAAATTGAGCAATTAACCTGAATGAGCTTCATTTCATAATTGGAATCATGGGAAAACAATATATGTTTCCGGCTTCTGTAAGTCTTATGAATGTGTTCTTGTCTTGATTAGGAGCTAATGTAGGTTAATTGAATTTTCACTATTGTTGTGTAGTTTAAGTTAAAATAATTAAGAAATTATGTGAAGTGATTATGCATTTTAATCTCTTTCTTCTTCTGCTATTCTAGGGGATGCAATATCTGATTTTCCTATGATATTGTTATGAACCCCGGATCAAGTAGCCTTAATAAAATACAATAAGCTTTAGAGTAATTAATAGGTGAAAATCGTAATATAATTCCATCATACTATACACAGGTTCTCCAAAATAGAAACTTTAGCTTTAGCTACATGGGCATCAACATTATTTCATAACACAATACTTTCAAGATGTCAAATCATTCTTTAACCCATGACTCATTGGCAACCTACCACCACCGTTATACCTTGTGGCACAGGCCATTATTGGTATAATGGCCTATAAAGACTCGACGATTCGGAATGAGCCGGATGGAAGGTTCCAACAAATAATTCAAAAGTAAAGACTCGACGATTCAGAATGAGTCAAGCTCGACGATTCGGAATGAGCATTTAGGAACGTTCCAAGCCGAACAAAACAAACAACAAATTGTAGGTTGCCTCATGAGTTTGATGAAACATTCAAAATAATTCTTATAATCAAATAGCCCATTGTAGCAAAAAATCATTCCTATGATATTGACATATTGTTATGAACATGTTTGTAGGTTGCCTCATGAGTCTGATTTTATTAAGGAAAACCACTACAAAGGGTCAAGGAGATGACCAAAGCATGAATAAACCAAAAACACCCCTGTTTTGGACGGCCATTTGACGAAAATTTTAATGGTGGACTAAAAGTGACAATGACTAAATAAGATTGGCCGCAATGTGGCAAAAATTAATGAAGTGGACTAAAATTGGCAATGCCCCAATAACAATAGAACCAAAAATGGAAATGACTCTCCTAAATACTATCTCGATCCTCCAAAAGCTTTGAAGCAGCTTCTTTGTCATCCTCTGAGGCTAACTATAACATAACAAGAAATGAAAGACAAGCACAACTGTGAGGACATTTGAAAAAGCAAAGCAAGAAGAATCACACGACACATGATAGATTGCCAAATATATACTCAACTTCCTCCGCCAAAATACGCAGTTCTCATAGGTTAGGACATTTTTTAAGCAATTGGATAGCAAGGACAAGCTGCTTCTGACGACCAAAATTTAATTCATATAGCTTCATCACTTGCAGATTTATTGTAGTTGAAAACATAGATGGATCCATACGCTTGAAAAAATAGCAATCAAGAAACAAAATTACTTTAACAAGCCAAAAGGTAAAGAATTATATCTATCCATCAATTAAAATGAGTTAGGTTCTCACCATCAACGAATAGCTACACAAACAAAGGGTCTTAATGACTTTCAAATGCGATGCCAACCATCTCGACTCAACCAGATCTTTAATAGAACAAATAACAGACAAGATTTCAAGCTTTGGAAATTGGAAGGCTGATCTCAAACTTATAGATTCCTTCACAATACTTGAAAGACAGCTTCTCAAGCTTAGGAATACTAATAATAGGGGCAATTCCATTAACACTGTGCTTAAATTTAACATGCAAGAACGCTAATGAAGTGACATTGAAAAATATATCACAAGCATTTACAGCAAATCAATAAAGAGAGCTTGGACTATCAGTTGCTTAATTGTCCTGCAAGAGAGTAAACAAAATGGCAGCTGATAATTATATAAAGATATGTTCAGTTGCTCCACACCATTCCTTGACAGAAAACGACACCATCTATCAAAATCAGACTGTTGCGGCATAGGATCAGAGTTGTTCCACACCATTCCTTGACAGAAAACAACACCATCTATCAAAATCAGACTGCTGCGGCATAGGATCAGCAAATGAAATATGTAGAGTAAATTTCTTAACCGTCCCAGCACGGACAAAGAGGATATTATTGATCATGTTCACGCAGGTTCTTTCTTCATTATCTTGGCGCTTTTGGACACTTTCCCAGAATTTCTGATCAAACGCAAGCCGCCCATGCTGCAACCAAACAGGATGCATCCGTCACCGATGTCGAGCATAAAGTAAGGAAGCGACCAAACAAGATGCATCCGTCACCGATGTCGAGCATAAAGTAAGGAAGCGACCAAACAGGATGCATCCGTCACCGATGTCGAGCATAAAGTAAGGAAGCGACCAAACAGGATGCATCCGTCACCGATGTCGAGGGGCACGGGTGGCCCAGGGGGAATCGTCACTTGTGGGAATCGAACCCGGGTTCTCTCAAAATTCTTTCTCACAAAGAGAGCTCACTTGCCACTTGAGCTACCCAGTGATAATTTCAAATTTAATCCTAAATTATTTTTTGTGTCATTTAACACTTCTGATAACTTTTTTGATAATGTATTTTTCATTCCTCAATTCTTCATTGTTAGTTATTTTAGTTCTTAACTTTTTACTGTTGCAACTTGCAATATACTAATCTATCTCTTCAAAAAGTTACAATTTTAACTCCTAGAAAAAATTTTTATTAAACTCTATTCAAATTTTACTTAGTACATGGGTATTTTATAATTTTACTATCTTTATTGTTTATGATTTTTCAATTTTAGTATTTCATCTGCAAAATAGGTAATTGATACCTTCTTCCTTAAATATGACATCTGATCTTCAATTGTGATACATTGTCCATATTTTTCCAACACAAATATGTTAAAATCAAATTTTTTATTTTACAAATGAAATATCAACACTAAAGAATATTATAATTTAAAAAGAAATTTTCAAAAGTACTAAAATACCCTGTAATAAATAAAATTTTAATAAAGTGTAATAGCTTTCATTGATTTATGGGTTAGAAGTAGAAGTAGAACTACAATCTTTTTGAAGAATTAGGGAAATATATGGTGAAAACTGAAAAGAATGGCACGTTCTTTATCGAAATATATGCTCTTTCCTGACTCTTTCTTTTTTGAAGTAGCATATATGGTGTGGATTTGTAGGTGGAGAATAATGAGAAGAGGGATGATATGGAGTTCCTCCTTCCTTATTATTGTTGCATACTTGTATGACAAAAATGGAGAGTGAAAAAATACGGTGCCCAATGATTGTGTTCCGATTAGTACTGCCCTATTTTTTTTTTTTTTTTAATTTTACAAATATATATATACACACACACATTCTTTATCAGGGAGTAGAAAGAAATAATTTTCATTGTAAAGAAAATGGGAAATCTTCAGCATGATACAGTCACATTGAATGAACTACAATGTTGCGCTATATTTTTCATATAACACATACTTTTTAGTTATAAATGAAATTTAATTAATATGTATTGCTTAATATTGTTAAATATTATTATTTGACAAATATTAGTTACAATTGATTTTCTTTTAATATGTAGAATTGATTTTTTTTAATATGTAAAATTCCTTGAATATTGTTAAATATAATTAGTATTTAGCAATATAAGTTACATTTGATTTTCTTTTAAATTAAAGGTGTATTTATTTTTGTTTGCAAGATTTACGACAAAAAGTAATTTAATGGCAATTACAAAAATATATAACAAAAAATACTATACAAATTTTAGTAGCAATTATGGACAACAATTCTTAGGTAAGAAAATAGTAAGAAAAAATGAAAATATATTTTAGCAACAATTATCAAACGGCTACTAATAACACTAAAATCTGAAAGTATTTTTTTTACTAGCAAGACTTACTATAAATATTTAAGTAAATATTAGTGGTGGTTCACGAACCATGGCTAAATACAGTCAAAGCTGCTGCGAAATAAGTTTCCTCTTAAATTTTGCGGTCTTTAAAAACAGTCGCTAAATCCTTTGTGACACACTATTAAGTCACAATTGAATAACTGCTGAGGGAAACATAAGCGTAGCGGTTTATAACCGCCGCTAAATGCCATATTTGGTGTAGTGTATGGAGTTTCACCATAGTAAATTCCTTAAAGGCTAAAGTCATGGTTAAACCAACCCGTCCTTAAGCATAGTCTTTGCCTATGCAAACAATTTGTGTTTTCGAAGATGCACGAGAAAAGCACAACAACTCCTTAGGATTTTGATCATCTTAGAAGCACCTTCTACATAATAAGATTTTGAAATAACAATATTGCATACCTATCATTTTCTAACAGATAATTAAAATTTATATATCTTTAAAAGAAGTTTACCAATTTGCTATCATTTCATTAGCTTACTACTAAGATTTAGATTTTTGTACAGTGATTCTTTTTATTTATTTATTTATTTTAGTTTTCTAATGTACTAAAATAACATAAATATTGTCACCTTGTGACTCTCTTTGAGAAAATGTCATAGGATCGAATCTCGATAATAGGGTAATGACTCTTTAACCTGCAATAGATAAACAAAGTATAGAACATATATTACCTTGTAATAGAGTCAATAGTATTTTAAAAAATGTACTAAAATAACATAAATATTGTCATTTTATAGTGCAAAATGTTTAGAGTTTTGCATATTTGGATTGAACGAAAGGGTTTTTTACAATATGAATGCTAACTTGCTACTCATTTATTCATTTTGAATTCATATTTCAGAAATTTAGTGTTTAAGCAATATAATTTGAATCTGGATTTTGAATTATATATTGTTCTTATTTCTACTTTACTTTCAATTTCCATGTCCACCCGTTTAAGGAATATGTTTGTTTGTTTGTTTTTTTTTTTTGCTTTTTAATTCACATATGTTAAAGTTATCTTGATTATGATAGAGAGAGATAGAATCAGTGAACTTCGGGTAGAGACTCTTGACAATATTTCTTCTTTGATTACACTTACGATTATGACTATGATGGTTATGTGTAGCCATTTTCTAGGATTTATGTAATCAACAAAATTGTCATGTAGCACAATGGACCTATGGACCTATTTGACTTTCTTGATGATGATGAGGTATGCTCGGTTATGGAGGATAGTAGTCCATTGTATGACACTGATAACTTGTAACGTTTAGTCATGCAAAAAGAAGCTACTGAAATGCGCCTTTATTTTTATTACATGCTTCCGCCTTACATTAAAGAGGCTTCATCTTTATTGACTATGTGTTGATCTATTAATCATTGCATATTGTCAAATGTCATTTCATTTTGTTTTGAATATGTTGATTTTGATTCTACTAAGTGTAGTGGAATTTTATGTTGATGATCTTATGCTGGAGGGCCTCTTTCATATGAAAATGATTTAGTGACTAGTAATTGGACTATCTAAGGCATGAACTTTTTTTACTATCAAACGCCTTAACATTGTTAGATGATCTAATTTAGACAAAAAAAAAAACAGCATAATTGAAGTAAGTTATTAACAAAAGCAAATAGAGGAACATTATATTCTTGGAGTTCATGCTTGCTGATTACAAATACCTTAGGCTGAACAACTTAGAAAACATTTCAACTTCCAACACAACCATTGCTTACATTTCAGAGTTGCACCCAAATTGAACCCGTGAAGATTCACCAAGTTCGTATAAGGCTAAAACCATGGGTATCCAACCAGTCCTTACACATAGACGCATCATAATTGCCCGTGCAGACAATTTGTGCATTTGGAGATGCACAAGGGAAGCATTTCAACTTCCTTTGGATTTTTCTCACATCAGATGAACTTGTATCCCAGTTCTTCACAACAACAACTCCTCTCTCTAGCGCAGGGGATTTTGAGAGCAACATTCTTATAAAAATTAAAGCATTTCGAGTGCAGAGACATTAAATGATTCAATCTTGATTGTGTTAAGCATCTTCATCTCCTGAATAACAAAGCAATCGTCTGGATCCTCCAAAAGCCTTAAAGTACTTCTTCGTCGTCCTTCCGACCTCACTATAACTCAATAAGAAATGAAACACAAGCACAACTATGAGAACATTTGAAAACACTAAACAAGACAAATCAAGCATGACTACTGCCAAATATATAGTCTACCTCATCCGCCATAATTTTCAATTCACATAGGTTGGGGCATGTTTTAAGCAATTGCATACCAACGGTGAGCTGCTTACCACAACTGACACATAAATTATACAGCTTCATCACTTGAAGATTCATTGCAGTTGGAAACATAGAAACATCCATACACTTGAAAAATAGCAATATAAAGAAACAAAATTAGTCATCACAAGAACTTTAACAAGCAAGGTAAAGAATTGTATCTATTCATCCATTTGCATAAAGTAAAACGAGGCAGATCCATCTCGACTCAACCACATCATCCATAGAATCAATAACTGTTATAATAATATTATTATTATAATAGTTAAACCAATTAGATGATATGTTATGCATGATGTAATTAGTTTGTTAGAAAATAATTACTACGTGGATGGTGGCACAGCAATTCGTGGAGCGTGAAGCGTGGAGAGTTAATACATGTTGCTCTACAGCCTAAAGTTTAGCATTTGGTTGTTGTTTCTTTACACTATAAATAGCTGTACTACATTTCATAATGTGTGATTTTTGTTTTTCAAAAAAAAAAAAAAACATCAGGTTACTCATAAATCAAAGTAGTGAAAGACTTGCACATAGGAAAAGCAACCTCATAATAGTAATGTTGACATACTTTATATACCCTAATAGTTTGGGTATCACACCACTCTACACCTAGAGTTCTAGTCCACAAAGAGAATATGAGGTTTCGGAGATGCATAAGGGAAGCACAACAATTGTCAATGAATTTTACCCGCCGTGTTAGCTTTCATGTTCTAATTAAAATTATATTTTTGAATAACAAGTCTCTATCTCTAGTGTAGGGGATTTCAAGAACAACATTTTCATACAAAATATTTCGCGTGTAGATCCACTAAATGAATCAATCTATTGCTTTAAGTATTTTTAGATCTTGATTAATGATGTAACCATATGGATTTCACATAATTCGTCTTTCGGTAGCTTCAATGTCATGACAAGGACATATTAATGATGTTTTGGAGCTTTGAGTCCCTTCACAATCATCCAAAACCATCTTCTAAACAATTTGTATAGCAAATTTCTTTCTCAACTGCTATAACACGGTTCAAGAGAATATTATTTATTAACGGCTGCATCTGATCTTTATCACTATTGCACTTTGAGAGGCATTGGTAGAAGTTGTTGTCAAACGCAAGCCAGCCGCTCATGCTTTAAACACAAATCATATCATCATCCCAAAAATTATCGATATGACTTGGTGAGCCTCATACAAAATTCAATACATTTGAACTAAATATTCATCCCAAAAATTATCGATATGATTAGCTCGTTGATAGATGCATGTCCATAAGGAAAAATTGAATTGTAAAGTACTAATCCTAACATAATTAAATTGTAAAGGGAGAAGGCTCAAATACATCCCTAAATTTTATACAAGAAGTTAATTTGACCCTTCAACTTTTAAAAGTTGTAATATGAATTTATAAGATCCAATAAATTAATGAGTAATTTTAGATACACTTCCCATTTTTTCAACCAATCTATCCCTCATGATGTGTCATTAGTTAATTGATTACTATTTTTTTCTTTTAAAAAAATTAGTGGTGAGTTAGACTATTCATGATACCCAATGAGTGAAAGCTACATAAGGAGGAAAATTTATAATGGAAAATTCAGGAGAGGTAAAAACTAAGAAGCATTTTCCTGATTAATTACAAGTAATTGCTGGTAACATCCTATGTAGCAGATGACGTGACATTTTAAAAGTAAAATAATAATATTAAATTAAAAAGAAAAAACAATCATATATTGATGACAACCATCTTCTTTTTTCCTCCCCCTTCAACCTCCTCTTTTTTTTTTAACCAAAAAAATTACTAAAATTGTTTTTAAAAAAATTAATAAAATTGTTTTAAAAAAATTTAATAAAATTGTTTCCTTTTGTCTTTCCTCCTTTGATTTGGAGACGAAGGAGGGGAGAAGAAGATGGTAGCGGCCACGACTGCCATTTTTTTTTTTTTTTTTATAAATTTAAATTTAATATTAATATTTTTATTATTTTATTTTTAAAATTCCACGTCAGCTACTACGTATTTTTGTTACCGACGATTACCTAGAATTAACTGGTTCTTGGTCGGAATGCACAAAAATCGCAAGTTGATAAGTTTAATTGCAACTTTTAAAAGTTCATAGGCCTAATTGACTTCTCCTATTGTGTATTTGATAATTTTTCCAATTGTAAATAATGAGTTAAGTCTGCCAAGCACCTTGTGTTCAGATGGCATGCAGTGATCATGAGATCGAGCGTCACACCTTATAACCCGGTGTGGCCGAGGACTTATTAAAATCCAAATTATTATTTTTTAATTAGAATGTGAAGAGAAGATCGGGCCAACCAGATTCCCATAACTAGACTTGCACTCCGTTAAGACAAGTTGTGCTTTTGGAGATAACTTGGCATTTGATTGTCTTAAGAATCTTCAAATCTTGATTGACAAAGCAAGAATCCTTCAAGTCTTGAAGTAACATCTTTGCCAATCCACCAGTTCGACTATAACTCAACAAGATTGAAAAACATGTTAGGGAAAACAAAGAAACAATAATGGTGAGTAAATGGAGATCAAGGGTGTTACCACTACTACAAAAAAACACCTTTAACGTTAGTTATTTTTGACATATAATATCCGTTATTTTGTGACGTTGTTCTCTCTGACATTATAAATAAATGATACGACGTCGGTTGTCAAAAACGACATATGTCATTCTAAAAATAAAATTACAATACGAAGTCAATTCTTTAAAAAAATTATTTAAACTATAAGTCATTGTCAAGTTGGCTCCTCCTCAAATTAAATAAAAGGTATTTATACTAATAATGTTACCACGTGTTATAAGTAATTCATTTTTTGGACATGATCGTAATCTAGGATTAGATCTCTCTTTCACCTTAACAAGTGCATTGTTCTAAGCCCAAATGAATACAACCACTAGTCTTTTTCCATTAACTTTTGTTCTGGTTTTGAACCTCTATGAGGATTTCTTGCTCATTTGTGTTGTTGCGTTGGCTTGTGTTAGGTCAACCCATTGGAATATTTTTCATCAATAAGAATACATAAATGCTAAAATAAAAAAAAAAATGTCAAAACTCATAGTGTAAAAATTAAAGTTGAAACACACAGATAACATTGACATGCTTGTGAGCTGTAATGATAATATTAAGATATGTTAGAGACAAGATTTTGAAAAGAATACTATTTTCAAAGTTTTTTTTTAATTTTTATAAAATGAAGTGTAAATAACTCAATTGCTTTTCAATAAGTGTTGTAGGTTAGTTACTTCCTTAATGAAGTTAGTAGCGATACTATAAAACATTATAATACTTCCTCTATTATCATTTTGTATAATCGGAGTTAATTTAATTTCTATAAATAAAATTTGTAAAAAATTCAGCGAGAGTTATATTAAAAGGGAAAATTAAATTTAAGGAATATAGGAAACAATTGTAATTTCTAAAAAAAAAAATAAATTTATTATTAAGTTTTATGTAGGGGTCCATAGCTCAGTGGTAGAGTATTTGATTGCAGATCAAGATGTCACAGGTTCGAATCCGATTGGGCCCTTTTTAAAAAATAAATGTTAATGTTACACTTCGTTAAAGAGTTTTGGCGTCGCCCGGACTCGAACCGGAGACCTTCAGTGTGTTAGACTGACGTGATAACCAACTACACCACGACACCTTCATTTACAGGTTTATGATTTTTTAATGATAGTAAGAACGCATTTCTGTGCTTCAAAACGTTAAAGTCGAAGTCTAATATGACTTCCAAGATATTTTGATACACAATTCCTAAGACCTTATGGGAAGATTTTGATGCCCCATTGCAAGATCTTTCCCGGAGAATTTGAGGGAAAAAACATGATTTTAGTACTCATCATTATATAAACCTTTCAGAAAATATCGTGAGAGAATTTGAGGGGAAAAAAAAATATTATTACTTAATTTATGAAGATAAGGTCATGTGACATTTGAAAATACACAATAAGTATTCACTAGTTCACTAGGAATTTGAGGGGGGGAAAATATTATTTCTAAATATGAAGATAAGGTCATGTGAAATTTGAAAATACACAATAAGTATTCACTAGTTTACTAGGAATTTGAGGGGGGAAAATATTATTTTTTAAATTATGAAGATAAAGTCATGTGACATTTGAAAATACACAATAGGTATTCACTAGTTCACCAAAAACATAAGAAAGCTTCAATCTCCTTGATGTGCTTGACACGTGTTTACCCTCATTTATCTCCAATGTAATTCGGAATTCCAATTGGGAGCCAAAATGCATTGCACGATAAAATTGATTTGCATGTCATTAAACATCGTGGGCCTAATTAAGGGTAAAGACTTCACCAAATATAATATCAACAAATGCAGAAAACGTGCAAATTATGATGAAATGTTCAAAGAATTGGAGTGGAGTGACCTTTGTGTTCTCAACGGTGGCTTGTGTTGAATATTTTGCATTTTTTTAATCTATTTATTATTGGTTGATTTTCATTTTATATGTCTAGCAATGGAGAGTGGTGGAGGGGCGCCATCCAAAGAAGGAATGAAGCAAAATGATGAGTCTGAAAAAAGAGAACAATTTGTTCTTAGTAACTTAGGTATTAGTTATGTTTGAAAATTTTTCAATTTTATTTTTGCATTTGCTTTGATTTTTGTATTAATTTTAATTTCAATAGAAAATCAAGAGACTATTCCTTCCCAAGGAGAAAGGGAGAATAATATCTCATCCTATACCATCCGGAATACACAATCTTTTGCAGATGTAATGGATAAGTTTGTTCAATTTGTTCCCACTAATTCAGGTATTGTTATTATTCTTTTTCACTTTTTTTCATTGATTTTATGATGAGTCTAAAAGAAGAGAACAATTTGTTCTTAGTTGATGGAGTAGTCTTTTGGGTGAGTGGATGTATAAGAGGGTATCCTTACACCGGATATCGTTCTCACAAGGATTGGCGATAGGAGTAGAGCTTTAGTGTTCCAAGCATAAGATACTAATGTTACTCATGGAAATCTAGCCAAACCGAAGGGTTGATTTGGATACAAACACAATATCAAACAACACACTATAATGAAAACAAATAATAAGAAAGGTGAGGTAAATAGGAACTAAAGGTAGGTCAAGATAGTGAAACCAAATTGGGGACCAAAAGATGATAGATGCCATATAACAATAGGGAAGCCTTTCCCAAGGTCATCCCACACTCCTAGAACATTCAAGGACATTTCCATGACTCAAGAATGTCTAAGAGGCATTTCATCAAACACTTGGTGTTCTTAACATCACACACTCCCATTTTCCCAAAGGTGAAGCATGGTTGATCAACTCCTTGAACTTAAGCTAGGTTGTCATTCCCTAATCGGGACTCAAATAATCATGTCAATCAACAACATCAAAGTCATGTCCCAACTTTCCTTAACCAATATAAAATCATCCATCAAATATGATGCAAACCAGATCACATATGATCCATTAAGAGTCCCTATTGGTCCCATTATTACAAGGTCCAAGACTAAACTCTTAAGACAATTTTACATTGGGTTTGTGCAACATTGGTGGAAAAGTCATGAAAATTCAATAAGGAGTCCAAGTGATGATGGTGGATACTTAGACTACTTTACTTGCATTAAAGCTGCTTTGGAATAGCCCAAAAATACCATCTAAGATGTCCAAATTCGTGGCTTTGCTTGGGAGGGTACAAAAGAGGTTAAAATAATTCACCAAAATCAGATTTTGAGGCACATGGACAAGCTTTGGCATATTAGGAAGACTATTGGTCTTTCCTAGACAAGTTATGACATTTAATCTCCTTGATAGTGATGTATTTTTACTATTGATGTCTTTTGATATCCTTGATGTACTTTTACTATTTATGACATTTGGAGTCCCCTAGCATGTGTATAAATAGGGTGTGTATTTCCTTTGCTGAATCAAGTAATTTCATAATCAATAAAAATTTCCTAAGTTTTCTTTACACTTGTGTAAGAATTCTTTCTTTTATTCGTGGTCCTATCGAATAGTGTTCTTGATTCGTGGCCGTATCGAATCAAACCCGCATTCTACCAACCTTAGATTTTAGGAATTGTGGTCCTATCGATCCATAGAATCAAGGGAACTACTAGAGAACCCACTCTAGTTGTTTGAAGATTGCGTTCTTGAGGAACTTGAGGCGTGCTAAGGGTTGTTTCTTGGTCCTTCGTGGAATCGGGGCTCAAGGGTGATCTTGTGTGCACCAAAGGTAACTCTTTATCCATTGAATTTGAGAACATTTTGGGCAATAACTCCTTGTTACGAATCATCCCTACAAAGATTAGTATCAATTTGGTATCAGAGCTTAGGTTTCGTTCTCATTTCTTTGCTATCTTATTTCTTGCATATTCATAACAAAAAAGCTCAAAAAAATATCTATTGTGTCTTTGATTGTTTCCTTGTATTCCTTGTTTATTTGTACTTGTTATTCAAAAAAAAAATTCGAGAACTTGGCAGTGGCTGTCCAGAAAGTTTCTGCCTGGCACAGTCAAAAACAAAAATCCACAAAACATACTTCTAAGCGTTGTTTTTATCTGAATTTTTTTCTGTAATCCCTACTCTTGTTGAACTTGATATCTGGAAAATTTGGTCCAAAAATACCTTACCAATTGTTCCCAGAAAATTCATAAAGTGCAGACAATTTTCTGGTTAATACTGCCCAGAAATTCTGTCTGGCGCAGTCGGGAAAGAAATTCGAAAAACAATACTTCCAATACTCTTTTTCACTTGAAATTTTTTGTGGAGGTCCTCAACTTATAATACTTGAAATCCATAAAAATTTTGGGTAGAAAAGTTGCTCCAATAAACACAGAAAATTCCGTGAACTTCTTGGCAGAATCTGGTAGTTTTTGTTCCTGACTAAAGCAGTGTTCTTGAATTGAAATTCCTTGTTCCTTTATTCTTCTTTGTTGTTATTGCTCTATTTCTTGTTGTTGTTCTCAAACATTACCTTATTATTTGGATTACCCTTGTTCTTCAATTCCCGAAGACTACGAGGCTCCGGAGGTAAGTCTTTTGTACTTTGAGGGCGAATCCACAACAACCTGAGCAACGACTCTACATTCCTTTTCAAAAGACTGGTGAGACTATTTTCCATCAAGAGGGATACACGAGAGGAGTGGTGAGTTGTGAGCTGTGTGTAGTGAACTTCACAACCTAAAACAACCCCAAACCCGTGAGTAGAGTGAAACAAGGGAGAGATCTTTGTTTATACTAACTTGATTTCCTAATTGCTTGTTTCTTGTTTTTGTGTTTTCTGTTTTATTTTGTGTCAATTTCTAACAATGGCTGAAGAGAGTGAACCACCAAATTTAGAACAACAAATGACCACCATGATGAGGATGTTGGAACAAATGCGTCAAGATGTGAACAATCTAATGGCACGTCCACAGAATCAACCTATTGAGGTGAATAATGCACCAAGAAATACAGAAGCTACAAGTTGGGTGAACCAAGTCCGTCAAGGGCGATTACCTAGAGTTAATATTAGACCAAGGAGACTAAATGAAGTTGTTGAACATGATGAGCTAGACTTGCCACAAGAGGAGGAACTACAAGAGGATTTGGGCAATTTCAAGCTTGAATTACCTAAATTCAATGGTGAAGGTGATCCCGAAGATTATATAGAATGGGAAGATGTTGTACAAAGTGTGTTTGATTGTAAAAGATATAGTGAACTAACAAAAGTTAGACTAGCTATCTCATCTTTTAAGGGTTTTGCAGTTACTTGGTGGAAACAACAGGAGCAAGAAAGGGAGTTTACTCATGATGCACCAGTTGCTACGTGGGATAGGCTAAGAACAATGCTTAGGCATACGTTCCGACCTGCTACATACTACTTTGAGCTTGAGAAGCAACTACATGGGATCCATCAAGGTAATAAGACTATTGATGAATATTACAGGGAGATCCAGACTTTGAAGACTCGGGCTATGGTGCGTGAGAGTGAAGATAGAGCAATTGCTAGATTTTTGCAAGGGCTCAATCGTGACATCTATTGTGTAGTAAACATGCATCGTTACTACACCATGGATGATGCCTTGTATGCTGCTCGGCAAGTTGAGAAGACAAATAAGGAGATAAAGGCTTATAGATCTCAAGCTAGCAGTTCAAGGTGGACAACACAAAGATCAAATGCACCACCGAGGCGTGAGGATGTTCGACCAACCCGTGAACAGCCTAAGGAGGACAATAGGGATAGCGGAAAGGCAAAGGTGATTGAGGCTCCAAGACCCGCTCGGGATCGTGATCTTGTTTGTTGGAAATGTCAAGGTCGTGGTCATATGGCTAGAGATTGTCCTAATAAGATGAATATGAAAGTTTCCAAGCAAATGGAGGTTGTGGCAGCAACAATCCAGTATGAGTCTGAGGAGGAGGGTGATGAACAAATTGAGCTGTTTGAGCAAGATGATGAGGATGTGCTATTGCCCCTTGATCCGACACGTGCTGCTGATGATGAACCTGGTTCCAATAAGCATGCCTTTGTTGTCAAAAAGATTTTGAGCACTAAATCCATTCCTGAGCAAGAAGAGAGCCAAAGAGAAAACATATTCTATGCAAAAGGAAGGATTCATGGGATGCGTTGCAGTGTCATTATTGATTCGGGGAGTTGCACGAATGTGGCTAGTGCCGCCATGGTGAGTCATCTTAAATTACCTCTTATTGATCACCCCCATCCATATAGATTGCAATGGCTTACTGATGCAGGGGAGATAAAGGTGACTAAACAAGCACTGGTGCCTTTTTCTATTGGTAAATACAATGATGAGATTATATGTGATGTTGTACCAATGCAAGCAACACATGTGTTGCTTGGACGACCATGGCAATATGATAGGCAAATTTACTTTGATGGAATTACCAATACCTACACTGTTACATGTGATGGTGCTAAGCATGTGCTTAGACCTCTTATCCCAAGGGAAGTAGAGGAAGAACAATTGAGATTGAATAAAGCTCGCCAACCAGTCTTGAAGAAAGATGAAACTAAGGGAAACAAAATTGATTCTTTCGCTTTGGAGATAAAAACACCATTCAAATCCAAGAATGTAACAAGTGGTGTGACGAAGCAATCTCTTCTTGCAATCAAAAAGGATATTAAGCAAGCAATAAGAAGGGGAGATACTTTCTACTTACTTTTTTTTCAAAAGCATGTTTTTGATTGTGTTGAAATTGATACCTCCATTAATGACTTGCTTGCTGATTTTGTAGATGTTTTTCCCAAGGAGATGCCTAAAGGATTACCACCTATTCGGGGAATAGAACATCAAATCGATTTGGTTCCAGGTGCTACACTTCCAAATCGTCCAGCTTATAGGACCAATCCAGATGAGTCCAAAGAGATTCAACGACAAGTGGAAGAGCTTTTGAAGATGAGACACATTCGAGAAAGTTTGAGTCCATGCGCTATTCCAGTTCTCATTGTTCCAAAGAAAGATGGTACTTGGAGAATGTGTGTTGATTTTCGTGCAATCAACAACAGTACGCTAAAGTATAGATTTCCTATCCCGAGACTTGATGATATGCTTGATGAACTCCATGGAGCTAAACTCTTTAGCAAAGTGGACTTGAGGAGAGGATACCATCAAATTCGAATGAAGGAAGGAGATGAATGGAAAATTGCCTTCAAAACAAAATATGGTTTATACGAGTGGTTGGTTATGCCTTTTGGCCTCACCAATGCCCCTAGCGCGTTCATGAGACTAATGAACCATATTTTGAGGAAGTTTATTGGTATTTTTGTGGTGGTCTATTTTGATGACATTTTGATTTATAGTAAGTCTAAAGATGAGCATATGGTACATCTTTGACTACTTTTTGAAGAACTACGAAAAGAGAAGTTATATGCTAAACTTGAAAAGTGTTGTTTTTGTGCTGAAAGTGTTGAATTTCTTGGTTTTGTTGTAAGTTCTCAAGGCGTGCAAGTTGACACTCGAAAGGTGCAAGCCATTCTTGAATGGCCAAATCCAACTAGTGTTAGTGAGCTAAGAAGTTTCCTTGGTTTGGCGGGTTTCTACCACAAGTTTGTATGTGACTTTAGCTCCATTGCAGCACCACTCCATGAGCTCGTGAAGAAGGATGTCAAGTTTACTTGGGGTCCAAAACAGGGACACGCTTTCCAAACCTTGAAGGAGAAACTCACTACTGCCCCGGTTTTAGCACTTCCTTGTTTTGATAAGACTTTTGAGTTAGAATGTGATGCCTCAGGTATAGGTATAGGTGTTGTTCTCATGCAAGAAGGACGCCCCTTAACTTATTTCAGTGAGAAATTGAGTGGCCCTAGCCTCAATTATCCCACATATGATAAGGAACTTTATGCCATAATTCGTGCTATGGAGACTTAGCAACATTATTTGTGGTTTATACCTATCGATTGTAGGGAGAGTTTGGATGGAGCAGCTCGTGCCAAAAGAATCAAGGAGATGCATGAACGAGTTAAGGTACAAATTGAGCAAAGAAATATAAAGGTGGCTGAACGTGTTAACAAGACAAGGAAGAAGATCACGTTCCAACATGGAGATTGGGTTTGGATCCACCTAAGGAATGAGCGTTTCCCTCAGCAAAGGAAGTCCAAGTTGCAACCAAGAGGAGATGGTCCCTTTGAAATACTAGAGAAGATTGGAGACAATGCTTACAAAGTTGTTGAAATACTAGAGAAGATTGGAGACAATGCTTACAAAGTTGATCTTCGTGGAAAGTACAATGTTTCCTCTACATTCAATGTTGCTGATTTGTCTTTGTTTGAAGATGCTGATTCATTCAATGTTGCTGATTTGTCTTTGTTTGAAGATGCTGATTCGAGGTCGAATCTCTTTCAAGAAGGGGATGATGATGCAAACCAGACCACATATGATCCATTAAGAGTCCCTATTGGTCCCATTACAAGGTCCAAGACTAAACTCTTAAGACAATTTTACATTGGGTTTGTGCAACATTGGTGGAAAAGTCATGAAAATTCAATAAGGAGTCCAAGTGATGATGGTGGATACTTAAACTACTTTACTTGCATTAAAGCTGATTTGGAAGAGCCCAAAAATACCATCTAAGATGTCCAAATTCGTGGCTTTGCTTGGGAGGGTACAAAAGAGGTTGAAATAATTCACCAAAATCAGATTTTGAGGCACATGGACAAGCTTTGGCATATTAGGAAGACTATTGGTCTTTCCTAGACAAGTTATGACATTTAATCTCCTTGATAGTGATGTATTTTTACTATTGATGTCTTTTGATATCCTTGATGTACTTTTACTATTTATGACATTTGGAGTCCCCTAGCATGTGTATAAATAGGGTGTGTATTTCCTTTGATGAATCAAGTAATTTCAGAATCAATAAAAATTTCCCAAGTTTTCTTTACACTTGTGTAAGAATTCTTTCTTCTATTCGTGGTCCTATCGAATAGTGTTCTTGATTCGTGGCCCTATCGAATCAAACCCGCATTCTACCAACCTTAGATTTTAGGAATTGTGGTCCTATCAATCCATAGAATCAAGGGAACTACTAGAGAACCCACTCTAGTTGTTTGAAGATTGCGTTCTTGAGGAACTTGAGGCGTGCTAAGGGTTGTTTCTTGGTCCTTCGTGGAATCGGGGCTCAAGGGTGATCTTGTGTGCACCAAAGGTAACTCTTTATCCATTGAATTTGAGAACATCTTGGGCAATAACTCCTTGTTACGAATCATCCCTACGAAGATTCGTATCAAAATACCTAGTCTACATCCCTACCTACCTCCAAGGAGAACTAATCACACATAATCATAATAAAAACATCAAAAGATTCATAATCAACAATGAATTTCATAACAAACACGAGATAAAAGATCAAGGCAATAAAACAAGAAAGTAAATTGCAAGAAATGAAATAAAGAGTAGAAGAACTTATCTAGTGAAAATGGATATGAAACCTTGAAGCCCAAGTTTAAATGCTACAATCCAAGCTTCCAAAATGTTTAATAACCTAAATATAAGTCTAATCTAACTCTAAAATATGAATAGAAAGAGTAGAAAATAGCTAGGGTTCTAAGATGGGTCGGAACCATGGAGAAATGAGTGAAAACCACTTAAATAGGAGCAGGGACGTGCTGAAAATTTGCATATCTGGGGTCCTCGACGCGTCGAGGCCTTGGCTCGATGCGTCAAGCTAATTTGGACCGAAAAAGGAGGCATTCTGCCTATTCTCGATGCGTCTAGGATAATTCCCGACACGTCGAGAATTACCCTGCGACGAAGATCCGACTTGCAGGCTGATTTTGACTCTTTTCCCTTTCTGATTTAGACTTTGTTATCTTCATGAAAATTATAGCCCATCGAGTCTTCTTTCCAATGGTTCAAGAATCACTTCATTTGGTCTTTTCTAGGTCGAGATATGGTCAAAATATTAAGACGTCGACCTGCAATGCGAGAATTGCAACACTTTGATCTTTTGCTTCTCTTTTGTTTTGGTTTGCCCAAATAACCAACACCATTGAAAATACCACTCTTAGGCTTCCTTGGGAGTGTTACATTCATCTCCATATCTTCATATTTGGTCTCCATTTGACTCCAATGCCCACCAAAATATGCATGAAAATGATCATCTTTGCTTCAATGCTTTCCAACTCATACTCCTTGCAAAATAAGACAAATAAACACTAATTCTCATGAAACTTGGAATGATCTATAAACAAAATGACTTAGTGAAAGTGGAAAAATATAGACAAATCAGCACTTATGATTAGTATTTTAGGTATTAGTTATGTTTGAAAATTTTTCAATTTTATTCTCTATTTATGCATTTGCTTTGATTTCTGTATTAACTTTAATTTTGATACAACTTGTTCCCATGGAGAAAGGGGGAAAAATTTCTCATCCTCTATCAAAGGTCAACCCTTTGCCAATGAATTTTTCTCTAATGTGTTAGTGAAGCAAAATTCTCAATAAACGTATCATTAGGCGCACTTATGATAAGAAGTCTAAATACCTAGATATTCTGGGTAGATTGATAGTAGATGACGTAAGTTTCTTTTTATTGATAAAATGTGTTATGTTTGATAGTAAATATGTTACTGGGGTATATTAGGAAAGTGAATCGATTATATTGCTATAGTTTCAGTATAGAATGTTCAGCGTATACTCCTTCTACTACAAGGTTTACTATTTATACTATGAGCGTAACGGCTCTTCTTGTGAGTGTAAAGGACTCCTCATAATGGCGAACCTACATTTATTGCTGGGTAATAATAATGGGGAGCTGTTGGAGTAATTATCTTCTCTCTTCAATGTGTTAGTGTAACTGCTATGTGACTGCTTGACTTCCATGTGTCCGCCTACTTACCTGTGGTTTCGGGTCGAGTACTTACCCAATTAACCTGTCAATGATGTTATATTTTGTTTCTTTGTTCATGAATTTATTAAAGAGTAGGTATGACTTTGTAGTTGTTGGCTTTATTGTAGGTTCACTGGCAGCCTTATGGGCGCCTAGATGCTGGTTTTATACCACAAGCCTATGGAAGGCAAATGAAATATGTATTGTCAAGGACCATATATGTTGATGTGCAATCTTTTAATACTAAATATGCAAAATATTAATACTAAATGTGCAAGCTTTGAAAAGTTTAAAAATGACATATTTTAGTATTCAAGTTTACATAGTAAAGTCGATGATAATTACGAAAATATCACCGCATTTTTTTAATTTGATCTAGTGTGTTCAATTTTCCAGATATAAAGTTAAGATTGATTCTTATTTCTTCGGACTTGTTCTCATATGATCCAATACTTAGCTTATATATATTTCATGTATGCACGAGTACGATATTAATATTTAGAGATTATGTTTGATATAGTAGTATACTTCTAATTTTTCCATTTCCATTTTATCATCTAGAGTTTATCATCTGATCGATTGGCCACTGCATTCATCATACCAGTAAGGTTACAAATTATAAAATCAAATCAAAGCAAGTTTGTTCTGTAAATGTTGAATTGATCAAGTTTGGCCACTGCATTCATCATACCTGTAAGGTTACAAATTATAAAATCAAATCAAAGCAAGTTTGTTGTGTAAATGTTGAATTGATCAAGTTTTACATTTTCTATGCTTTCTTAAATTCGATGTAACCTACTTGTTAATTAAAGATGCTATTTTGAAACTTTTGGAGGTATCATCACCGAGACGTAAAGTGTCATTATCCGTGTACTTTTTCGAGGTAGAAATAGCAGCTATATCCGGAGTTGCATGCATGATTTGTGGCTCCGATGCCCAGAAATCAAGTATGAGAATTTGACGAAGCGTCAGCATCCAAACCATCCTGAAACACCAAATTAGCTTGAGGACCCGAAGGAATAACGCTGAAAACAATTGGCTCCCGAGTAATCGAAACTATTACAAATTTGACATTGATCATCAAAGCATCGAGAACAATTGGCTCTTGTGTGACCGGAACCATTATAAATTTGACATTGATAATCAAAGAGTCGAAAACAATTGGCTCCCGTGTGACCGAAACCATCACAAATGTGACATTGACATTAAAGTCATGTTTGTCACGCTGCTAACCTCGATACTGACTACCACGACTCTAACTGTCGCTGCCTAGATTCTGCCCTGAAGCATGCTGCAGCGTGACGCTGGTGGTGGTGCTGCACCTCTCTCCGCACGTTACCGGAATGCAGTTGCTCCGATCTCATATTCCGGCCTCCTCAACTAATTAATCGGTCATTTAATGCAATATGCGGGCTGTGTCCTAGAAGCCGATAGCCAGCATACGCAGCATTGAATTAAAAAAGGCGATGATCAACATATGTAGTCCCAGGCATGCACCTTAATGACGATGATAAACTGTTTGTCTATTTTGGAAAATTAAAAAATAAATAAAGGGGTGGAGAATGATAACTAAAAGATGGGTAATTAGTGATGGCGGTGGAATATTTGGACATCATGCTTTGAATTTGATAATTAGAAAAGTAGTTTCCGGAGAGAATCAATTAAAATGAGAACAGTATGAATTGTACGTATTGAATGAGATGATCTCAAAGATACAAATTACAAGGATCTCAAAAATACAGATTATAAGGATATATGTAATGAAAAAATCATATGAAAACTAGATTAATGAGTCATAATCTGACTTAAATACATAAAACCTTAATAGTGCTTTAAGAAAAGTAAACATTATTTATATCTAATGGTTATCCTTTAAAATTGAATATAGTGGTGCACAAAAGTTCTTTTTGGTTTGAGTAAATCTGGTATGCTTCAGAATACTATCTATGGGTTGCTCAATAATCTGAACTACTACACATAGCACACATATACGCTGCAATTATAAAAACAATTTCTTTTATACCATATTCAAAAAAAAAAAATATTCATATATAATATATAAAATATATACTTTTTATATTATATACACATACTGCAAACAGAATAATATGCGCGCACATATATACTAACACAATGAACCGCTCAATAATGTTAGAGCAAGAAAAGGTAGCACAGTTTGTCAGCTCAATTGATCACAAGAGGTAAATTTGTCATAAGAAAAACAATATAATTGAATTACTTTATAGAATCTTAGAATAAGGATCAAATAGGTCATTCAATTACACAACAAACTGCAATCAAATCATCGAACTCAAAAAAATTACAATTAGTAATGCAATTCAATCTATGACTTGTTACCATGGGCTCACCGCCTTCTCACTGGAGAAGGCGACTCACTGGGTTGCCTTCATGGAGAAGGCGTTGCTTTCTTTTTTTAATAACTATTTAATTTAGATTTATTAAAATAAAATTAAAAATTATTTTTTAATTCAATAACTGCCACATCAACATGTTACCAAGTCAACCGGTCATTTTTAGGTTAAATTGCATTATTTTGTATTGTTCAGGGACCTAATTGTAATTTTATTGAGTTTGATGGCCTAGTTGCAATTTATTGTGTAATTGATTCAATGGCCTATTTGACCTTGAGAGAAAATATCATTTTTAGTCCCTAGACTACAATACATGTATCAATTTTGGTCTTTGACTATTAAAAATTTCAAATTAGGTGCATGACTATTCAATTTGTATCACATTTTGTCCTTGACTATTAACATTTTCAAATTATGCACATGACTATGCAATTTGTATCACATTTGACCCTGCCGTTAAATTTTCGACAAAGTCACTGGTGACCGACTAGTTTATTTAATTTTTATTTTAAAAATTACTTTAATAATTTTTAAATTAAAAGAAAAAGTTACCGGCCACCCCATTCCTCCTTCCTGGAGACGAAGGGGGGGGGGGGGNGACGAAGGGGGGGGGGGGGTGGTGGGAAGAGAACCCTAACCAACCCCCTCTTCATTTGTCTCCACTAGGGACGAAGGAGGAGGGTTGGGGGTGACTGTCATTTTTTTTTAAGTTTTTTTTTTTAATTTGAAAAATTAGTAAAATGATTTTTAAAATAAAAATTAAGTAAATTAGTCGATAACCAGTGACTTTGTCGAATATTTGGCCAGAAAATTTAACGGCATGATAAAATGTGATACAAATTGAATAGTAGTGCACCTAATTTGAAAATGTTAATAGTCAAAGAGCAAATGTGATATATATTGAATCATGTACTTAATTTTGAAAATTTTAATAGTTATGAACCAAAATTAATACATGTATTATAATCGAGGGATTAAAAATGATATTTTCTCTTCACTTTTATCCCTTAAACCTTCAAGAAAGTAAAAATTTCATGGAAATGCCATTGTGATGTAGTCACAAGAAACAACTGATTTGAGCAGTGAGAACCCACATCATCTAAAGTAGTAATAACAAGTACAATTAAGAAAAGCAAATAGAGGAGCATTCTTGGAGTCTATGCTTGCTGATTACAAATACAACAAGGAAACATTTCAACTTCCAACACAACCATGGGGGAAAATATACAAATAGGCCACTGAACTGAGATAGTAATTAAGTTACCGAACTCGAATAACTTCCAAATTCATCCCTGAATCTTAAAATAAGAGTAATTAGCATTTTTAATAGGTTAACAACAACTTTGTGCTGATTAGGATGCCATGTGTATTTTTTTAACCTGCTAAAAATGCTAATTGCTCTTTTTTTTTTTTCTAGGTTCAGGGATGAATATTGGAGCTTATTCGAGTTTGGTGGCTTAATTGCTATCCCCCAAATAGTTCAGTGGCATATTTGTACATTTTCCCTATACATAATATACTACATACTCGCTATTAATTAGTAATTTGCCAAAGTCAATATCACAAACTTACCATTTTGACTTATCGTAAAAATTATTTATTGTGATTCTTAATTTGAAGTTATAAGCAAACTAAGATGATTTAGCTTCGTATAATCTTTTGATGACTAGGATCACAAGGCAGACTTCACCAATCACCATTAAATGAAAATCAAAGTAAAGCTCGTTTGGAGGACAAATCTTAAAATTATTGATCCCAACACAAAATGGAAAGCAAGCTTCTCAAGATTAGACACAACGTAACTCATCCGTTAATATAATTCTTCTCTTAAAATTAACCTAATAGAAAACTAATGAAGTGTCGCTAGTAGCATTTACAGGGCAGTTAAAATCAAAATTGAAAGGCATAAAGTACAAATAAGCAACTGAATTATTTGAGAAACAACAATTAAGCCAAATAAGCTATTGAACCCAGAAAAAAAAAAAGAGCAAATAAGACATTGAACTCAGAAAAAAAAAAAAAAGAGCAGTTAACATTTTAACAGGTTAACTCTAGGTTGTTGCTGAATGGATTTCCAAATGTTTATTTTATTTACGTTTATTATTATTAGGACTCTACATATTCGAGTTAGATTACAATTCTCTTTTCTAGTCTGATTATGACTCTCTTGTATATATACCTGATCTCTTGTATATTTGTTGGTTAAGTTCAGAATTAATACAAACACAGTTCTCATCTGGTATTAGTTAGCTAGGGTTTTTCCTACCATGGCCGACGGATCTGTTAATTCTTCGGAACGGACCGTCTCTGACATTGCCATTTCTTCGGCTCCTTCGATGCTCAGTTCTTTATCTGCTGCTCACCATTTTATCAGCATTAAACTGACTCATAAGAACTATTTATTTTGGCGTGCTCAAGTTGTTCCTTTTCTTCGGGGGCATGAGTTAATCGGTTTTGTCGACGGCACGTATCCATGTCCTGCTGCATTCCTTACTACCGCCACCAAAGACACTCCGGCCACTCCAAATCCGGCATATGCTTCTTGGGTTCGGCAAGATCAGGCCCTACTGTCCATGCTTGTGTCATCCTTGTCTGATGAAACTATGACTCTTGCTCTCGGTCGTGACACCAGCAAAGCTGTTTGGGATGCTATTGAGACTTCTTTGGCTTCATCTTCTCACGCACGCACCCTGAATATTCTTGGACAGCTGCACAGCTTGAGGCAAGGTGACTCCTCCGTCGCTGATTACATCAGTCGTGCCAATGTTATTGCTGAAGATTTGGCCCTTGCCAGACGACCGATCAGCCTCGTCGATCAGAATCTCTATGTATTTAGAGGGTTACGTCCGGAGTTCAAAGCTCTAACTGCGTCGCTTAATGTTCGTGGGCAGCCGGTTACGTTGCAAGAATTAGCTGATCACCTTGGAGCCCAAGAATTCATCGCCGGCGACGATTTTGGAGGTTCCCCGCTGGCTACCTTCGCTGCACAAAGAGGTCGACATCAGCCTCGTGGAACGCAGCAGTTTGGAGCCGGCGGTCAGTCGAGAGGCTGTGGCGGTTCTTTTGGACAGCAGTACACCGGCGCAGGTTCTAGACAGCAGTTCGACTCCACCGGCTTCTCGCATGGCGGCGGCGGTCGGTCCTCACGTAGCAGGGGGCGTGGCAGAGGCAACAACTGGAGACCTAAATGTCTACTTTGTCCTTTTCGTTGATGACTATTCTCGTTATGCCTGGCTTTTCCCTATGAAACTGAAATCTGATCTATATGCTATTTTTGATAAGTTTCGTTCTCTAGTCGAGCGCTCTTTTAATCGGAAGATTAAGGCTGTTCAGTCTGACCTGGGTGCTAAATATAAAAAGTTGCATCACACATTTGTTCAGTTAGGGATTAATCATCGTCAGTCCTGTGCTTACACTCATGAACAAAATGGTAGGGTTGAGCGTAAGCACAGACATATAGTTGAAACTGGTTTGTGTCTTATGGCTCATGCCTCGGTTCCTTCCAAGTATTGGGATTATGCATTTGAAGCTGCTGTTCATTTAATCAATAAAATGCCATCTCCTGTGTTGCACAACTCCAGTCCTCATTTCTTACTCCATAAATCTGCACCTTCTTACTCGTTTCTTCGTGTGTTTGGCTGTTTGTGCTACCCTTATTTAAGACCATATAATCGTCACAAAATGGATTATAGGTCATCTCCTTGTGTCTTCCTAGGTTACCCGGAGTCCTTTAGGGGGTATAGGTGCATGGACTTGATGACTAATAAACTCTTTGTGTGCAGACATGTTCGGTTTGATGAGGAACGCTTCCCTTTTGCTGCTAAACTCTCTTTGCAGGTGACACCAGATACTTGTGCCCAACCCTGGGCTGAATCTGTGATGCTACCAGTTGTGCCTGACTCACCACCGCCTCCTGTACTCCCTGCCACCATTGCTCGACCGCGTGGCCGCCCACGTGGCAAGTCTGTGCGGCCGACTGATGAGCACAAATGATGAGTGTAAAAGGGTGTAATGTCGTTCCGCTGAGGATTGAGGCTATGGCACGTAATTGTGTGAATTACCAGACACTAGAGTATATGAATTTATAGAATCCAAGCAACAAAGATTGAATGATGTGAAATAAAAGAAAGCAATTGATTAAGGTGTAAACTGTATGATAAAAGGTATGGGCCAGATTAGGGGGATTGTAACCTTGATGTTCTAACAAACTCAGGATTAGGGAAAAAATAATTAACCAAGGGATATATGGGCAATGCACAGAAGAATTCTACTCAGCTACTTTCGTAATCAATAAGAGAATTAGGCTAAGATTGCCCCACTGTCGTGATGCATCAATCATAACCTTAAGCACCTAAGCATTGTAAGCCCCCAAAATTACCTCTACTTTCATAGCAGGAAAATTAGGTTAAAATTGGTAAGGCTCGAGGTCTCCACCCAACTGTCGTTGTGATGAATCCCTCTCCTAAACTAGCAATTAATTCTGGCCACAAACCAATAACTAGTGCAAAGAAATCCCCAAATCAACATAAACCCTAGGTAAAAGATTCAATCCCTTTATGCAATTAATCATAAATTGAACATCAAGATTATCAATGGATCCCTAATCTAAACCCATAAGCGAATTACTCCCGCATGATGGAAGTAAACATAGCAAAGCAATAATAAATAATCATAAATATTGCAAGAAATAAAAGGGAAGAGAAACTTAACTGATAACGAACAAATCCAACTTCAATCCAAGATTCCAAGCTTGAAATAAAATAATCTAATGTAAAACTAGTCTAAACTATGCTGAGGAAAATATAAACTAAAAGCTAGGGTTTAGAACTCTGTAAGGGAACCTCCTTTAATTGTAGAGAATAAGTCAAATATATAAGAGGTGGATGGGCCTTGGCCCATTAGGCAACTTTCAATTCTTTTCCAATTTGTATTCTTGTTTTCTTCCTTCCTTGTAATTCCCTTTTCTTCCAGAACTTGTCCAAAATGCTCCAAAATTCCTCCTTTGTAGTTCCTTGTAGATAATTCAACACTTGGACAATATAAAACACAAACAATTCCCAATTTCACTAGGATAAGGGAAATAAAATTAAAATAAGGGGTGAATTATTGTATAAAATAGTAGATATCACCGACCACTCGTACTCATGGCATGGCTTCTCGCAGTAAATCCCAGGCTCCTCCTACTACTCTGTCTGCTCAGGTTTGTCCTGCTGAACCAACCTATTACACTCAAGCAGTCAAACATCCTGAGTGGCGTGAAGCCATGGATCAAGAATTCAATGCCTTGATTCAGAATCAGACATGGTGTCTAGTTCCTACTACATCTGACATGAATGTAATCGGTTGCAAATGGGTCTTCCGTACGAAACAGAAGGCTGATGGGACAATTGAACGACACAAGGCCAGGCTAGTGGCAAAGGGGTTCACCCAGGTTCCAGGTCAGGGCTTCTTCGACACATTCAGTCCTGTGGTTAAACCTACTACTGTCAGGTTATTGCTCTCTTTAGCTGTCTCATCAGGTTGGGTTGTTAAACAACTTGACATTCATAATGCTTTCCTGAATGGTACCTTGTCTGAAACTATGTATATGAAGCAACCGCCAGGTTATGTGGATGTTCAATTTCCAAATCATGTGTGCCTGTTAAAACGGTCTCTGTATGGGTTAAAACAGGCTCCCCAAGCTTGGTTTACTCGTTTACATACTTTTTTGCTCTCTGTTGGCTTTCAGGCATCCAAGACAGATGTCTCGTTGTTCTACTACTCAGAAAACTCTATCTATGTTTACCTTCTTGTGTATGTAGATGACATTCTTGTTATGGGCAGTGATCAGAATCTAGTCACCTCTTTAATCTCGAAATTATCCACTGCTTTCAAAATTAGAGATTTGGGTGAACCTGATTTTTTTCTTGGTATTGAAACAGTCAAGAGTAATGATGGTATATTATTGTCTCAAGCTCGCTACATGAATGACATTCTCAAACGAGCTGGAATGACTGAGTGTAAGCCATTGGCTACACCGATTTCTGTTTCAAAATCTGTTTCCTTCAATGCAAATCTGTATGATGATCCTACACAATACAGAAGTCTAGCTGGTGCTCTTCAGTATCTGACAGTGACCCGACCTGACCTGTCATTCGTTGTCAACCAACTTTGTCAACAGATGCATGCTCCTACAGTTTCACATTGGGAACAGCTGAAACGAGTCCTAAGGTACGTCAAAAGCACTCTTTCTTATGGACTGCGTATACGGGCCTCATCCTCTAGGGAGATCCATGCTTTTTCTGACTCTGATTGGGCCGGCTGTCCTCAAGATCGGAAGTCTACCAGTGGCTATGCTGTTTTTCTTGGTACAAATCTTGTGTCCTGGGTCTGCAAGAAACAAAGAACTGTGGCCAGATCCTCAACAGAAGCAGAATACAAGGCTCTAGCAGATGTTTGTGCTGAAGTAGTGTGGATAGTCTCTCTACTTCGTGAGCTTCATGTGCCAGGTATTTTTGTTCCAAAATTGTGGTGTGATAATTTAGGTGCGACCTATATGTGCTCAAATCCAATATTCATGCTCGCACAAAACATGTGGAAATTGATTATCACTTTGTTAGAGATAAAGTTGCCTCAGGAGAAATTCAAGTAAACTTCATCTCTACAAAAGATCAACTAGCTGACATCTTCACCAAAGCTCTTCTTGGACCGCGTTTTTCCTTTCTACGAGACAAGCTCCAGGTTACTGCCATACCCTGCGCTTGAGGGGGAGTATTAGGACTCTACATATTCGAGTTAGATTACAATTCTCTTTTCTAGTCTGATTATGACTCTCTTGTATATATACCTGGTCTCTTGTATATTTGTTGGTTAAGTTCAGAATTAATACAAACACAGTTCTCATCATTATTACTATTATTATCCACTTGGATAGTATTATATTTTAAAGTAATTATAATCAAAATAGTTTTTTCTTGTCGAGATTTGATTTGTTTATTATTATTTTTCACTAGATCTTTTGTTTAAAAATAATACCCCGTAATAAATAAATTAAATCTAGACAAGACAAAACTATTTTGATTATAATTAAAATATATTAATTTGTAGGTGGATTATAATTAAAAAAACGTAAATAAAATAAATATTTGACAATTCGGTCAGCAAAAACGTGGAGTTAACCTGTTAAAAATGTTAATTGTTTTTTTTCCCGAGTTCAATGGTTTATTTGGGGGTTATTTGAATTTGATGGCTTAATTGTTGTTTCTAACGGATTATTTATACTTTATCCCAAATTGAAACCTTTGAGTTTCAATTGCTTAATTGTTCGACACTATAATTATTATAATTATTATTATATTCAAATTAAAATCTAATTATCTAGGCATAAATTAATGTTGGTCATAACTTGAGTTACCTCTGGCTTAGTATATTGGCGGGGAAGAGGGTGCTTCGTGAGGGAATCATTCGTCGTGTAGGCAATAGGAAAGACACTTTAGTCTGGGGTTGGCCCTGGTTAGTTGATTTGGATGACTCTTGCCTCCATACGCCCTGTATTGAGGAGCTGAAAGATATCCATGTTAGTAATCTGTTGGACAATAATGGTTGATGGGACGTTGACTTGCTCAGGGACATTTTTTATGAACATGATGTGGCCAGGATCCTCCGTACCCCGACTTCGCCTAGCTACACAGATACGTGGTGTTGGAAAGGGGATATTAAAGACTTTTATACTATTAAGCATGGGTACTATCTTCAGACCCATCATTTTGTAGTGCAAAGTCATAGTCTTGAGTTTGTAGATTGGAAGAAATTGTGGGGTTTGCTAGTGTCGCCAAATATAAAGAACTTTTTGTGGCGTTGTTCGCGGAATATCTTGCTTGTGCTAGAGGTTTTACGGTCGAAGGGTGTTGGAGGATGAAGTCACGGTTGAGGAAAATATCCAAGGACATTTCTGTATATTCACATTTGTTTAGTTACTTACTGTACCAACATTCCCTTTTTCTTCATCGTTATTCATTCAATATGTAACAAACATTCTTTCTTGAATAATATTGAACTCTGCATTTCTGCTTTCTTCTTCACCTCCCTGTGCACATAGTGCACAATCCAACATGGTATCAGAGCGCCGGTGAGGGAGCTATGTCGCTGCAGCTTCCTGCACCGACGAGTCAACGCATGGGGATAACTCACCATTTCATTCATCGTCGACAACTGATCCGCAGAGGATCCTTGCTCATCCGACAGTACTTCAATCCGCCCTCGACTCCGAGCTTGTTCTCTTTGTCGATGTCAGCAGCAAGCTTGTCGATGGATCCAGCGAAGTCATTCGCAATCTGAGCGCGGTGCTCTTCAAACCAAGTCAATCAAGCTCATGAAGCATATCTGTGAGGAATTCGAGCATAATGCTCATTAATTTTCTATTTGAAGCCTTTAATTCCTAGATCAGATCCGTGGAAAGCATGAGCGCAGAGCTCATTAATCCCTCATCAGGGCCATCGTCGTTCCTAGAGCAGATCCATGGAAAGCACGAGCGCAGAGCTCGTTAGTCCTCGATCAATGGCGTTCATGGAGCGGACCATGAAGATTTCGAGCAGAGTGCTCGTTAATCCCTTGTTTATAGTCTTCGATTATAGTTCCTAGAGCAGATCCGTGGAAATCGATGACAACTCTTCGGAGGAAATCGAGGATAAAGCAGAGAATTTAGACGACGCTAAAGGGGAGGAGCTCAAGGCAGTGAATAAAATCTGTCGCCGCCATAGGTTCGCCTTTGACTATGAGGAGGAACAGGAGGAAGAGAACGATGAAATCGATGTTGTTGCTGCCGGCACGAGCACTCATATCCGGAAGTTGAGAAGTGCTCAAATGAAACTGGATTTGGATGACCTGAGCAGTGGCTTCGTTCTAAGCCGTGCCTCCAGTGCTAGCTTAGGTTTCACCAGATTTTCTGTACGGTTCGATGAGAGCGCCGATTCCAAAGCATTTAGCGATGATGAGAACCCTGAAGATCTGGAAGTTGGCACGAAGAAGAAGAGGAGTACTTCAGCTGGACCTACCTTACCAATCAACCTCAAGTTTACTTAGGTGAGCTACAAGATAGTTATTAAAGGAGTCGCACTCTCAGAAGTTTTTGCACTCATGGGACTTTCTGGGTATGGGAAGAGCATTTTTGTTTGGAATTTGACAATTGGGGAGAAAATTCAGGAGCCAAAGGGTCATAAGTTGCAAGTTGCTTGCATTGCATTAGATAGCTTAGATGTTGTGTCAACCTCTGATGTGTCTACTCTGCACTTCCTTCATTCATCGCCACTGCGTTTTCCCCTTTGTATGTGGAGTGGACTTGTTAGGAGAGAGAAGTTGAATACGATTCCTTATAGAAAATTTGTCGAAGTGGAACTGGAGGAGAACTTTGATTTGTGCAGCCAGCCAATCAAGATGCTGAAAACTCATTTAGGAAGACAGTGGAAATGGACAAGCTTGTAGATATGTTGAGGGTTGCAGATGATAAGGAACTTGAGAAACTTGTTGTGGAGAATGTCCTTTTTCAATGAGAGCTTTTGGATAAGACTAGCAGCTCTAGCTCTTATATTTGCAAAGGACTTCATGTTATGTTGTCCTATGGCATATCAGTTTTTTGACCTACATATATGTTTGAAGCGTGAACCCTGATAAGGAAAGATGCTGTGTCAACAACTTACACTCTCCCTTACACACACTCTCTCTGTTTCATCCTAAGCTGGGCATATCCATCACATTTCTGTATATTCACATTTGTTTAGTTACTTATATATATTGTACCAACATTCCCTTCTTCTTCATCATTATTCATTCAATCTGTAACAAACATTCCTTCTTGAATAATATTCAACTCTGCATTTCTGCTTTCTTCTTCACCTCAATGTGCACAAAGTGCACAATCCAACAAAGGGGGTTGTCGTAGGCGGTGGTTGTACTTTATGTGCTCATGTGTTTGAATCAGTCCCGCATATTCTATGTGAATGTCCTTTGGCTTGTGAATTATGGGGTGCTGCTGATATTCTTCAAGGCCTCCCTTTTGTTCATTTTGTTGAGACCGTGTTGTGCGCGATAGATTGCACCCAGGTTTTGTTGATGGCTGTGAGGTTCTGGACTATATGTGGAAGGCTCACAATGATAAGATTTGGAATGGGGGGCTACAGTCTACTGATTCTATGAGAAGGTAGGTTGACACTCTGGTTGCTACATGGAAAACACAGTTACCTTACTCCTACTGTTGGTCTTAATCGTTCCAACCAACCCTTGGACCCTTGGACGCCACCCCCACTGGCAAGTTTAAATGCAATGTGGACGCTGCTTTATGTTGGAAAATAGCACTAAAAATGGCATTTGAAGTGGCCATTTTGTGGTATAAATATATGTGGGGTCCACATCCGGTATGGGTCGGGTCAAAGTGGATTCGGGTTCTTCGTTCTTAGACGAAGAGATCGATATATTATACGCTCAAAATGGATAATGGGTGAATAAGAAATTGATTCTCAAAGTAGACCCATTTGAGATGGAATTCAAGTGTGGAAAAGCTTATGTAGCTTTGTCCCACATTGGTTGGGAATGAATATTTGCACCACTATAAATACAATAAGCTTTTTAAAGCTAATTGACTTGTATGGCATAGAGGCTCTCTCTCACACACAGGGGGTGCAAATCAAATCCCAAACTGAGCCTGAAAAGGCTTGACTCGTGTACGGAGTCGAGACATCAAAATTAACTAACCTCTCGAGAGGTAGTTCGGTGTCTCGCGGACGGAGTCGACCTCTCGCGAAAGGTTACACATGGGAAATTAAATGCCAGATTTAATGTGAGCAGCTGATTTGCATACACAAGCTACACAGAACACACCTACAAAACACGCTCACTCTTTCCTTCAAGCCATCTTTCGTGCTTCCAACCACCCCGAAGTCCATACCTGCTCGTATCTTCGAATCCTTTATGGATTATTTCCTCTGTAATTGTCTGTTCTCGGGAGGCGGTAAATAAGGTTTTAAGGACAGTGACAACATGACTCGTGCTTCCAACCACCCCGAAGTCCATACAGTTCACCCTGCTCGTATCTTCGAATCCTTTATGGATTATTTCCTCTGTAATTGTCTAATCCTATGTGGATTATTTCTCTTATCATTGTATTGCTTTGTTGTTGTTTTTCCATTTTCTGTGTATTTCCGATTGTCAGAATCCTAACACTTTATTCGAAAATGGGGCATCTCTTGGAGCGGTGATTAGAGATTCTTATGGAAAATTTGTCTGCATGTGGGGGTCGTCTACTTTGTATTAGTGACCCTTTTGTTGCTCAAGCAATGGCTATAAAGGAGGCTTTAACTTGGCTTAAGGATCGTGGTATGGCTCATGTTATTCTTGAATCAGATTGCTTGAACTTTTGTAATGGTTTCAATTCTACCTCTTTAGACTTCTCATATATTGGTTTGATTATTAAGCAATGTAAGTTGATTTCTAGGGACATCGGGGATATCAGTTGTCCGCCATGTCAAAAGGTTAGTGAATCAGGTTGTCTATGTGCTTGCTCGGGCGACTAGTTCTTCTCCTGTCCTGTGTGTGGGATTTTTATCCTCCAAATTGTATTTCCAGTTTGGTTACATATTAATATATGATGTTTGTTTGTTTTCAAAAAAAAAAAAAAAATTTACCATTCTACAGAATAATTTCCCCGTTTAATCCAGTTTGGGCCAAAAATTCCAACCCAAATTCGAAACAAGCCCGGGCCGAGCCAATAATATGTTGATATATATATATATATATATATATATATATATATATATATATATATATATATATATATTTTTAGGTTTTAATTTTTTCTTTTTCTGTGGTCCTGTGGGAGCTTAGAAAGTTAGAAATGTAGCAAATCTCTCCCAACTCAAAACGAATCTCCTCTGGTTTGCCGCTCGCCGCCTCTCTCCGTTTTGCCTTTCCGATCATAGGCTTTTCTCAAAACTAATCTGTTGTGTATGTATACATACTTCCGCCTAACTTCATACTGTGATATACTGAATTCTTAGAATTGTTCAATAGAGGTTCATATTGCTATTGAAATTGAATAAAATGATTTTGACATATGATTTATTTGTGTTTTCTTCTCTCAATTGTTACCCTGGTCTAAAAATTATGTGTATGCACTTGATGTATGTACATAATCTATTACGGAGTATTTTTTATCAGGATTCACAATGCAAGAGAAATTTTGGTCCATGATATAATTTGCCCCGGGCGTACTCATCCTTTTGTGTTGCAATTTAATTACTATCACGGTATCACCAAGTACACTCATTTTAGGATTTTTTTTTAATTTTAATTTATTTGTTCTTTAATTTGCATATGTTGAAGTTGTAAATGATGTCGGGGAGGAGGAGAGATAGAATCAGTCACCCTTCGGCAGAAATACTTTTGGCAATATTTTGGGATTATTACCGATCGTAGAAGCATCTAGAATTGCTGTTCAGTTCTTTGCTTACGTTGGGGAAAAGTATTCTGGCAGTTATAATAGCACATCAACATGTATGTATGTAATCAACAAAGTTCTCATGCGGCACCATGGACCTATTCGAAAATTTGCCTTAGATTTTGATGGTGACTTATCAATCATCAGTGATAAGCCTAATTCTCGAAAGTTTGACTTCGATCAATGGTTCCTTTTTATTACTCAAAAAGGTGTTGAAGAAATGACATAACTTTTCCAATTCCAATAAGTTTTTAACAAAATAATTTCTTCAGGCTTCCAAATTACATATTTTCTTGCTTAACTATCAAGAGGTTGGATCTCACAGGAATATTACTTGCACCAACAATAAATGCCCCTTGCATATTTTTGAATTTCACTTCACTTAGTTTTGACGGCACTTTCTTTGGTGCTATTAATTTGGATTGTGCTATAGATGTTCCTATGCTTGAGACTCTCTCAGTTAGCGAACATGTAAATGCCTCATATTTCAACATTAAGGCTCCAAGGCTTGGCAGTTTAACACTCAAGAATTATATAATTGATGATTAGCTCGAGTATTCTTACTAGTTGAATCTTCTAGCACACAATCATTTTTTGGTTTTGAATTAATCTTATGTTGCTAGCTAGTTATTTACAAACATGCCAAAAGGAATGAAGCTATTTTGTTGTGCTTTATAAAAGTATAAGAATTTTATTTTCAATAATGACGTAATGGCATCATTTTTCCAAGATGAATTGTGTAGAATGCAAAAGAAGAAAATGCAAAGACATGTACATGAAAAGTTTTAGTATACATCATATTGCTTCAAATCCCCTCTTTATACATGGCATAAGCTTATTTAATTGCACAAAATTCTAAGTCTAGCTAGTATGATAAGAAACATAGCACATTATAGACTCTAATAAGCAAATATGCTCAAATTATTAGTATAACATAGTAACAAAATGCCATTCATTTGCATAAAGCAAATTGGGTCTAGTTGCGAATTTGCTAATTGCTTATTGTAATAAGGATAGGTATGTTGGATCAATAGTATACTCGTTTGTTTCACTTCTATAGAATGCAAAATAGGATTATGAATTTCCTGGGAAACACCGGCCTGTAATTTTCACTAAATGGTCTTAGAGTGGTCACTTATCTCCCCTGAACAAGCTTCCTCAGCAAATTAAATTCTTCAAGAGGATCAACTTTGCATGGTTCAGCTCAGAAGTGTCATTACATGATTTATATACAAGGGTTAACTATTCAATAAAATTATAATTGAATCCATTATTGTTGCGTTTCTTAATGAAAGTTAATTATGTATATTATCAACTGATTGATTGTTTATTTTTATGTTTTTGTTATTCATTTTGTTTTCAATTAAGTCGAAAGGAATTTGAACTTTTTGAGGAACTTACTAGTGTGGCTCGAGCACAGAATATGCTTTACACTTTGAAGTTTAGCTAATTTAATGGGTCGGGTTTAGGTTTGAAATTAAATGCAATTCATCAAGGCGTTACTTGGTTGCTTTCTTAGAATTGAGAAGGTTATCGTTGCTCGAGATTGGATGTTTAACTAGGAACTTTTATGTTTCCCTCGTGCCTCCACAAAAATAGAAATTGTTTACATATAATCATTTTAATTTAATGCATCTCAATTTTTACTATAAGTTCAGTAGTGTACAATGATACGATCGGCCATGGCTGCCTTCAACCTCCTATTTGTTTCCCTTCATCCTCTCCAGATATATGGAGATGAAGAAGGGTACTTTCCCTTCTTCTTCTCCAGATATATGGAGATGAAGAAGGGCACTTTGGAGATGAAGGAGGGAAGAAGAAGATGACAACCATGACTATGTTTTTTCAATTTTAAATTTAATATTAATATTTTTTATTATATCACATCAACAGCCACGTAGGATATGTTACTAGCAGACGTATTTGACTGTTTTCTCAATTTTAAATAATGAGTAAAGTCTTATAGGAGGGAAGGAGTAATATTTATTGACCAACCTAGCTAGGAAACAAAATTCTATCCTTGTCTTGCAAAAATTTGTCAACTTAGCTTCTAGCACATCCATGCATTGATTACATTTCTATACGTTCCAGACTTCCAGGGAGGTGTAACTAGGCTATAACTACACTTGCACTCCATGAAGACAAGTTGTGTTTGTGGAGATATACAAGGGAAGTTCAAAAACTCCCTTGGAATTTTGAATGTCATAGTAGCGTGAATATGCTTAGATTCTTGTATAACAACTCTCTATTCCAAGGGATTTTGAGAGAAATGCTTTAAAAAAACTCTTTTCCAATATGAATTAGTTAAACAACGACTCAATCTTGATTGTCTTAAGCATCTCCAAATCTTGATTAATAAAGCAAGAATCCTTCATAAATGCATCTTTGTCATCTTTGTCAATCGACCCACTCGACTATAACCTAACAAGAATGAAAAACATGTTAAGGAAAGCAAAGAATAATCAAACCATTCTAGGTGTGTAATGCACGTTCTTACATGTTTTTAATCACCCTATATAAGCAACCTAGATAAAACTTGTTGACAAATCACCATTATTTGAGTACTCAATACTATATAAATCTTCCAGAACACACTGTGAGGGAATTTGAGGGGAAAAAAAAACAATATTTCCTAGATTACATGTTTTCTTCTTTAATCTTCAGTTCGCATATATAGGTTGGGGATCTTTCAAGCAATTCCAAAGCAACAATGATCTGTTTTCAACGACCAAAGTCTAAATCTATATATCACCCTGATTACTTGCAGATTTCTTGCTGTTGGGAACACCTGTGCGACTACTGCAACATCATAAAACTTAAAAATAGTAAAGGAAACAATAATTAGACATGAGAAGAACTCTAACAAGCCAAGGCCAAATTTTTTATTTTTTTCTAGCTCCAAGACTAATAGAATATGATAGTGGAGGAGTAAACCGCACGTGAAAATTCCACATTGTGGCTCTCCCATCGTCCGTCCAATCTACGGCTCAGAAACATACAACTCCAACACCATCTACAGCCAATTGAGCGGGCCCACACATGCATCAATTGAGGTTCTCGTGTGGGCATACATGCATTAAGATAAGGAGAAAGTAAAGATTCTCACTGCAGATAACAAATGGCAGCCTTCTAACAAAGAGTCTTAATTTCTCTCAAATGAGGCCACAATCATGTCCGTTCAAATGCATGAAAAATAAAAGCCAAATCCAAGCTTTTAAGTTTTGGAGTACAAATTTTAAAATTATTGATCCCAACACAAAAACGGAAAACAAGCTTCTCAAGATTGGAGACAACTCCTCCATTAATTCTGCTATTAAAATTAACATGATAGAAAACTAATGAAGTGACGCCAGGAAATATACCACCAGCAGCATTTATCAGGCAATCAAAACTAATGAAGTTAAAGCCTCCAAGGTTATTTTGACAAATTTTCCTTTGACATCATCACGCTCAAACCAAGCGTGCTTGAAAACTAATGAAGTGTTGATGTTGGGAAGCCAAAAAGAAAATCGCAGAACTTGAGTGTCTTAATTGTCACATTAACAAATGAGAGATCCTCGAGCATACGAAGATAAACATCATTTAATTTCCTGGAAAGCAAAGGAGTAGCCTACAATTTCTCATTCTTCCTCTGAAGCTGAATATACACGTCTTTGGCTGTAACAGTGTGTGAACTACAATGGTTGTGGTACTTGCTGAATGATTTGCAAGTAACCTTGACAAACCTGCAACAGTTTTTTGTTATAATAATTCAGCAGTCACCATTGCAAAAAACTGTGTTTCATGAAAGAACGAAACACATTGAAATCAGTTGTTTTCAAGGGTCTTATTATAATTTTTATTTTTCAGCATAAAAATCTTGAAGTTGTTGCACCAACCTTCCAACGTAACTGCACTAAATTTGCAAGTAATCAAGTTGGACTATTTGTGTTTTCCTCGTGCATCTTGAAGGCACAAATTGTCTGCTTGGATTGCAGGTTTAATTCTTAATGCAATTAGGAGTTTAATATTATGTGGGAGCTTCAATCTTTCCTCATGTACCCACAAAAAGATCAGAAGAAATAGTTGACAGTTATTAACAAAAGCAAATATAGGAACATTCTTAAATACCTCATCAGTCTAAAAACCTAATACCATGGGTATCCATCCAGTCCTCACTCATACGCGCAGAGTCATTGCCAGTGCAGACAATTTGTGCATTTGGAGATGCACGAGGGAAGCGTTCCAACTTCCTTTGGATTTTTCTGTCCTCGAAGGCATTCATAAACCAAGACTTCACAATAACAACTCTTTCTAGCGCAGGGGATTTTGAGAGCAGCGTTTTCATAAAAAGCATTTTGAGTGCATTTTGATGACTGAATGCTTCAATCTTAATTGTGTTAAGCATATGCAGCTCTTGAATAAATAAGCAACCCTTTCGATCCCCCAAAAGCCTTGAAGCAGCATCGTCCATTTCGTTGTCATACTTCCAACCTATCTATAACTCAAGAAGAAATGAAAAGCAAGCACAACTGTGAGGACATTTGAAAAAGTAAAACAACAAGAATCATACATGATTGCCAAATATATACTCTACCTCAACCGCCATAATGTGCAGTTCACATAGGTTGGGGCATTTTTGAAGCAATTGCATAGAAACGATGAACTGCTCCGGATAATCAAAATTTAATTCATATAGCTTCAGCACTCGCAGATTTATTGCAGTTGGAAACGTGGATACAAGCATATACTTGAAAAATAGGAATTAAGAAACAAAATTAGCCACCACAATAACTTTAACAAGCTGAAAGGTAAAGAATTGCATCTATTCATCCATTTGCATAAAGTAAAACGAGGCAGATCCTCACCTCCAACGAAGTGCCACACAACCAAAGAGTCTTAATCGCTTTCAAATGCGGTACCAACCATCTCGAATGAACAAAATGATCAATAGAACCAATAACAGACAAGATTTCAAGCTTTGGAGGGCTGATCTCAAACTTATTGATCCCACAACAATTCTCGAGAGCCAGCTTCTCAAGCTTAGGAATACTAATAGTAGAGGCAATTCCTTTAACACTGCGGTTAAATACAACATCGTAGAAAGCTAATGAAGTGACATTGGAAAATATACCACAAGCATTTACAGACAAATCAATAAAGGGACCTTTGACTATCAGTTTTTTAATTGTCCTGCAAGAGAGTAAACAATATGGCACCTTATAATAATATAAAGATAAGTTAAGTTCCTCCACACCATTTGTTGACAGAAAAAGACACCACCTATCAAAATCAGATTGTTGCGGCGACCGCGAAAGATCATATCTAGTGTGTATGTCTATAGTAAATTTCTTAACTGGCCCAGCACGGAAAAAGAGGATATTATTGATTATGTTCACGAGGGCTCTACCATCATCATCTTGGCACTCTTTCTATTTGACACTTTCCAAGAATTCATCATCGAATGCAAGCCGCCCATGCTGCAACCAAACATGATTCCAGTGCCTTGAGAGCAGAGCAGTTCTGGCGGCGTCTCGGGTGGGTAAATACTCCAAAATTCTGTCCTTCACCTCTACCGGCAGCTCACTTATTAAATCCCTACTTGCATCCGGTAGGGTTGCCATTAAATTGAAAGAGCAGTGAGGCGTCAGTCGAAATCAAAAGCTAAAATCGTTCTATTCTTCACCTCTGATGTTAGGTTTGGTTAGGAAAACCGAAGGGAAACGGAGCAGAGTAGCAGACGCCAGACGGAGAAGACTAATTTAAGGCCGGCCGCTGGTGGAGCTGAGTGACGGAGAGACGGCTGAACTGAAATTTTTTTAATAAACAACTAATATGGATATGGATGCTCTAAGCAAGAAGGTTACTGGGCCTAGATTAGGGCGTGCATAATTTGGAAAAAAACACCGGTTAAACTAAAAATTTGTAGTTAATTATTTTTTAATAAAATTATTTCGGTTCATCATTTATATATTGATATAATTGTTATTTTATTGATTGAAAGTATTAAGCATGAGTTGAAAATTCTTTATATAAAAGGAAAAATTGTAATTTATACCCTCCATAATATGCTAATTATCAATGTCACCCATGAATTATTAGTGGTGTAAATATTGTCCCTCAATTGTTAAAAATGGTACATATATTATCCCTCACATGATGTAAATATTGTCCCTCCTGTCGGTAAGGGAGGAGCAATATTTGTACCGTTTTTGAAAATTAAGGAGTAACATTTACACCACTAATAATTCAGGGGTAACATTGATAGTTGACATATTATGGGGCATAAATTATCGACTAAATATAATAAGAACCAATAAGGGAAAGATATAGTCGAATCAGGGTTGTGTCGAAAGGCTGAAGGGCAAATGCAAATTGTTGAACAAGGGCTTAGGGATTTAATTTTTTTTTTTTTGGGATTTTACAATATAATATTTATTTATTTATTTGTAATTTCATATATATATATATATATATATATATATATATATATATATATATATATAGAGAGAGAGAGAGAGAGAGAGAGAGAGAGAGACGGGTTCAGGCGTGGAAGAGGTTTCAGGTGTGGTTAGATCTGAGCCGTTGATCAAATCTAGATCAACGGCTCAAATCAATGAAATTTTTTATTAAAAAAAAACGTGTGTTTAGAAGGAAGAAGCATAAGTTAAAAATGACGCATCTTAAGTGATAGAACACGCATTCACCTTAAGTGTTAGAACAACGCACCTTCAGTTTATAACATCGCGCACATTTAGTTTATAACAATGGCGCACCTTAAATGATACAACGACGCACCTTAAGAAGGAAAATCACGCACCTTAAGACGAAAAACCATGCACCTAAATGTTTAGACCGACGCACCTTAAGTATTAACCAAATAATTGACGCACCTTAAGAAGGAAAACCACGCACCTTAAGCACAAAACATACGCACCTTAAGTTCTCAACTGAGCATACCTTAAGCACAGAAACCACGCACCTAAAAAAAAAACACGTCGCACCTTAAGCACAAGACCTACGCACCTTAAGTTTGACCCATATGAAAAAATAGTCACCGCGTATTTTTTTAAACGTTGTTAATCCTGAACGTTGATTTTGGCCAGATCAATGACTTTCCTCTCACCACACAACCGCACCTGAGCATTCCAACCACACGAGAATCGATATATATATGTATGTATATACATACATATATATATATATATACATATATATATATATATATATATATATATATATATATATATATAGGCCCTTATTCACATAAGGACACTAATTAATAAAGGACTATGAAGACATATCATAACCATCCATAGCATTATAATAAATGGCTGAGATTAACTAACATTACACAATGGATTCACGCTGCATATTTAGAGTAAGGGCAAAAAAGATATTTAATATGAATTGTAATTAAGGTAGGATAATAATTAGGATTCATTAACAAATAAGGAGTTGGAGTGAATTAATAAATATGGTAGTAAACGATAGTCCTGCAGAGTGGTTTGGACGCACAAAATCCGTAAGTAATTGATAGAGTTAGTGGTGATTGTTTAGAACAGCTTATATTTACCCTTGTGAGCCTATACGGTTTATATTGTGTGCCTGTAATGTTAAAATTGTGTGCCTGAAATGTAAAAATTGTGTGCGTAGCGTGTAGTATAATATAAGTTGACAATGAACACATTAAATATTAAAACAAGGTTAGGTTCTATAATTTTATGCATATGAACACGAGTGAGCTGATAGTGTTAGATATATAAATGTAAATTATTGACGGTGGCATAAAGATGGAAACATGAATATGAATATTAGATAGTTGCATGAGTATAAAGATGCGAAATACAATTGATTACGATGATTCTAGAAATAATGACTAATTAGATGCTTTTGATTTTCTAATTGGCAAGAATTAATAGCATTTTTTAGTAGACGGGAAAAAAATTAATAAAGAGGCTTATTCATTAGTAGCAGTGCAATTTGTATATACATGAAACTAAATATACATCAATCCCCGGAATCATGATTGTTCGAAAGTTGTGTGCCATTTACTGATATATTGTGTGCCACGATAATTGAATTGTGTGCCCAGATGGACAACGAGGAAATTTTGAAGTGTCCGGGGAGCAGAGTTGTCAAGGAGATATAGACGAATTTATATCGGAGTGTGATGAAACTAAAAAACCATACATTGGGCAGTGTTTTGAAATAGTGGATGAAGGTGTGCAATTTTACAAACAGCCAATGCCATTTTTGTGGTGAACAACCAGCCCGCCACGATAACCGTAATTGTGTCCTAAACCCGAAGAGGAAAACAAAGCCTAACAACAAAGGGAAGGCATAACTAGTTACTTGACAAAAAAAATGTAGTACTATATTCAAAAGAAATTTCCTATCTGAATTCCAAATACAATTAGATTTATGAATTTACTTATACTTTTATTTTGGATTTTGTTGCTAAAATATTCAACAAATTCCGTTTAATGTTTAAAAAAGTTGAGAATATGCGTAAAGGCACACAATATATGGAGTTTATCCTTGTTTTTAAATTTGTAAAGTGTTCATTACCTACTTATCTTTAAAACACGCCAAGCACACAAGGTGTACATTACAAGCACATGATATGAATCAAATAGGCACACGATAGTTGTTTAGGTGTTATTGTTGGTTGTTTGTGAGGGTGAGGGAAATGGCAAGGTAGAAATGGATGGATGGTGAGAGGGGGAGAGGTGAGGCTATGGAATTGGCATTTAGGCCGGTGAATTAGAGAATTTAAAATCTTTTTTCTTTATATAATTATATAAATAAAATGGCAGGCTAGCTCGCCTCTTACCCGGGCTAGCACATGTAGCTTACTTTTTGGCTGGTCTCAAAATTCCAAATCTACACCTACCTTATTACGTAGCAGGGCAGGCTTTCAAGTTATATGAAGGGCTAGCACATGTAGCTTACTTTGTTTATAGTATTTCGATCATTTAATCAAATCATTACTTGCATATTTGATGAGAATGTTGTTATTTTTTTGATATAAACAAATACTTGCATCCCTTCATTTCATTGAATATTATTTAATTTATAAAAAACTTGAAATCTTTATATGTAATATTCATTTCAATTCTATAGATACCTTATTTGGAAAACTCTTAGGGGTGTTTGACAATTAGATGTTAAGTCATAGCCAATTATGTTTGTTGTTTGTTTGTGCAATAGGAGATGCACGAGAGAAGCATGCCAACTCCATTACGGTCTTTATCCCCATTAAAGAATAATTTGTTATATACGAACAAAAAATGCCACCCATGTTGCAACGAAACATTCTTCTAGAGGGTTGAGAGAATGGAGATTTTGGCAGCATATCGGGTGGGCATGCATTCCAAAATTCTTTGTTTTAGCTCTATTGGCAGTTCACTTATCAAATCCCTTCTTTCATGTTGTGTGGTTTCCATTCGACGATGAGTAGACATTAAATTAAATTAGGTGTAATATAATGATGAGGCGAGGTGTTTCAAAATTAGATCAAAAGTTTAAAGTTTTAAACCATCCATTCTTCAACCTGCAAGAAAAGGAAATTGGGAAGAAGAAATATATTAGCAATATAAACTCAAATCATATTCAAATATATTATATAACCTCCAATTACTATATATTATTAAAAATAAACGACACACATATTGATTTTGTTTTTTATTTTCGATTTTAAATGAACTTAATGTCTCTTTAAAAAAATGAGCTTAAAGTCGATTAAGTCACTACTACATATTCATTAAGACATTTCTGTAGATCTATAATCTTACTATTATAGATTTGTCAAACCACAAACAAATTTATTAATTTATTAGGGCACGTTCATTAAAAACCTCAACCCACCTTGCCCACTGATAATTTTTAAAAAGAAAATAAAATGAAAAAATTAGATCAAAGCAAGCCACATCAACACAAATACAATGTGAAACAAATGAAATAAGTACATTAACAATGTAACATAAATGCATAGTACACTTATGTATGCCAAAAATGAAATCAACAACAAGAAATTGAAAACAAATATATAAAAGCTAATAACAAACACCATCAAAGCAAGAGAATATCTTACTTTAGTCATAAGGTGTCACTGTTCACCAAGGTTGAATCTACGTCAAAGGGCGGTATTGAAAAAGTTGTTTCGTTGTTGCTGTTGGTTGTTTGTGAGGGAGATAGAGGAGAATGGCAATGAAGAAATGAGTAGACGGTGAGACGGGGAGAGGTGGGGCTATGGAATCAAGATTTAGGGTTTTTATTATTTATTATTTATTTCATTCGGGATTAGGGCCAGTGAATCGGAGAATTAAAATTTTTTAAATAATAATGGTAGGCTAGCTCGCCCCTTAGCAAGGCTAGCCCATGTGGCTTACTTTTTGGAGGGTCTCAAAATTCCTAATTGATAAGTGCAAAAGATGCCATCTTTATAAGGTCATTATCGGATCGTCTAGTGCACAATTCGTTGCTTTTGTGATTGATTTGTCCCTTTATTGCGTTAAAATGATTGACATTGCTATTAGACCCCGTTCCACGCTTGGCTAATTGTTTTGTAGGTAAAAGATGTGCAAAAAGGGCTGGAAATGACAACATTTCAGATAAGTGAAGAACGAACCAAAGTTAGAGCAAAATTAGGCCAGGACTGCAGTGGACGCGCGGTGGACGCGCAGTGGACGCGCGTCCACCCATGCGTCTGCCCCTGCGTCCGAAATATCGCTTGCAGAAGTTTGACAGCAGAACAGAGGTCTGCTGTGGACGCGCAGCGGACGCGGGGTGGACGCCCGCGTCCAACTTTCAGCCCTCTGAAGTTTGGAGTCTGTGCAGCAAAAGGCACGCTGGACGCGCAGTGGACGCGCGTCCAGTACGGAAATTTCAGCAGTTGGGCGAGATTTAAAAGGGGAATGGAGCCATTTTGCAGGGGATCCATCACACTTCAATTTTAGATCATTTTAGACTTTCTCTCTCTAGGATTAGCCTAGAGAGAACTCTCCCAAATCACTCCACATTGCAATTCTTAGTTTAGATTAGAATTAGAGAAGAATTCCATTGGTGCAAGATTGTGATCTACATTCAAGTTCAAGATTAAAGTTCAATTTCAAGTCCAAGTTCAAATTCAAAGTTCAATTCCTAGCTAAGTCTTCCTTTTAATTTCTTGTCATTACTTTTACTTTTGCTATTTCAATTCCAAGTATGATTAGATAGATCTTTGTGGATTTGGATTGAACAATGTTGTATGGATATTCTTGAGCTTTGAATTGATCAATTAGGTTTTGCAATTGCTTTGATTATGAGTTTGATTCTGTGAGTGGTGATCCACTTTGACTCTTGTGTAGGGGTGATCAACCTATATGAGAGGTGTTTGGAGAGCGAGTCTCACCTACGAGAGTAGGGATACTCCTTAGCCTAGCCTAGCACATTTTACTCTCACCTTTGAGAAAAGGGAGAAGTGGAAGATAAGAGGCACATAACGTGTTTGACAAAATGCCTCTCCTAGCCTAGTGATCACAAGGATGACATTACGGTCTAAGGAGTGAGTCCATTGACCACAAGAGTGGCGGTGGTGTTGGTGACCTTATCTCATTTTCATTATCTAAGTGTTGCTAGCCTAATATCTTAGGAAATCAAGGATACCTATATGAGTTGCAAGATCCAAATCCTCCTTTCCAATTGATTGTTTCCTTTGTTGTTCCTTGTTTTCATTATGTTTCGTGCACCTTTCTTACTATGTTTGGGTTAGCTTTCAAACACTAAACACTCTTGTGCTTAATCCCCTTACCGCTTAAATTCCCTCCTTGCCATCCTTTGAGAACGATACTCGGAAATCTTTCCGTTTTAACACCTATTCCTTTCCATCCACCACGAAAACTACAACTATTCACTAATCCACATCCTGCCGTATTATGTAGCAGGGTAGGCCGACCCAATAGGTTAGGCTTAGTTTTATAGTATTTCATTAAATTGAATCATTACTAGCATATTTGATGAGAATGTTGTTATTTTTAGGGAAAATGGACAAATAAACTCCTAAATTTTACCAGAAATTAAAGTCAATTATGGGCTTAAACTTTTAGAAGTTGCAATTAAATCATTTTTAGAGCGTTGAAGTCCAAAAACCTGCTAGTGACCTTGTAGGCCAGAGGTAAGCAAAGGAAAACCTCAACACACGCACCTTGCCTGCCGATAATTTTTTTTTTTAAATAAAATAAATAAAAAGTTTAACAATTAGAGCCAAGCAAACCATCCACACGAACACAAATATAATGTGAAACAAATGATGAAATAAGTACAACCAACAACATCAATACATAATAATACACTTATATATGCAAAAATTGATTCAACCACAAAAAAAAAAAAATGGAAACAAATATATAAAGTTTAATGACAAACTCTAATAAAGTAAGGGATTCTCGTATTTTTGCAATAAGGTGTGACTGCTCAATAAAGCCCAATCTACGTCAAACGACGGCTTTGGCAAAGTTGTTTTTTTAGTTATTGTTGGTTGTTTGTGAGGGTGAGGGAAATGGCAAGGAAGAAATGGGTAGACGGTGAGACGGGGAGTGGTGGGGCTATGGAATCAAGATTTAGGGTTTTTATTATTTACTATATATTGCGTTCGTGATTAGGGCCTGTGAATCGGAGAATTAAAATTTTTTAAATAATAATGGTAGGCTAGCTCGCCCCTTAGCAGGGCTAACCCATGTGGCTTACTATTTGGTGGGTCTCGAAATTCCTAATCCACACCCTGCCGTATTATGCAGCAGGGTAGGTCGACCCAATAGGTTAGGCTTAGTCTTATAGTATTTCATTTAATTGAATCATTACTAGCATATTTGATGAGAATGTTGTTATTTTTAGGGAAAATGGTCAAATAAAATCCTAAACTTTACCAGAAAATTAAAGTCAATTATGCGCTTAAACTTTTAGAAGTTGCAATTAAATCATTTTAGAGCATTGAAGTCCAAAAACCTGCTAGTAACCTTGTAGGCCAGAGGCAAGCAAAGGAAAACCTCAACGTAAGCACCTTGGCCGCCGATAATTTAAAAAAAAATTAAAAAAAATAAATAATTTAACAATTAAAGCAAAGCAAGCCATCCACGCGAACACAAATATAATGTGAAACAAATGATGAAATAAGTACAACAAACAACATCAATACATAACAATACACTTATATATGCAAAAATTGATTCAACCACAAAAAAATTAGAAAACAAATATATAAAAGCTAATAACAAACACCTACAAAGCAAGAGAATATCTTACTTTAGCCAAAAGGTGTCACTGCTCACCAAGGTTGAATCTACGTCAAAGGGTGGCGTTGAAAAAGTTGTTTTGGTGTTGTTGTTGGTTGTTTGTTAGGGAGATAGAGGGAATTGGCAAGGAAGAAATGGGTAGACGGTGAGACGGGGAGTGGTGGGGCTATGGAATCAAGATTTAGGGTTTTTATTATTTACTATTTATTGCGTTCGTGATTAGGACCGGTGAATCGGAGAATTAAAATTTTTTAAATAATAATGGTAGGCTAGCTCGCCCCTTAGCAGGGCTAACCCATGTGACTTACTTTTTGGTGGGTCTCGAAATTCCTAATCTACACCCTGCCGTATTATGCAGCAGGGTAGGCCGACCCAATAGGTTAGGCTTAGTTTTATAGTATTTCATTTCATTGAATCATTACTAGCATATTTGATGAGCATGTTGTTATTTTTAGGGAAAATGGTCAAATAAAATCCTAAACTTTATCAGAAATTAAAGTTAATTATACGCTTAAACTTTTAGAACTTGCAATTAAATCATTTTTAGACCATTGAAGTCTAAAAACCTGCTAGTGACCTTGTAGGACAGAGGTAAGCAAAGGAAAACCTCAACACACGCACCTTGCCTGCCAATAATTCAAAAAAAAAACAAAAAGTTTAACAATTAGAGCAAAGCAAGTCATCCACGCGAACACAATTATAATGTGAAACAAATGATGAAATAAGTACAACCAACAAAATCAATACATAATAATACACTTATATATGCAAAAATTGATTCAACCACAAAAAAATTGGAAACAAATAAATAAAGGTTAATAACAAACTCTAACAAAGTAAGGGAATCTCGTACTTTTGCCATATGGTGTGACTGCTCAATAAAGCCCAATCTACGTCAAACGATGGCGTTGGCAAAGTTGTTTTTGTGTTATTGTTGGTTGTTTGTGAGGGTGAGGGAAATGGCAAGGTAGAAATTGATGGATGGTGAGAGGGGGAGAAGTTAGGCTATGGAATTGGCATTTAGGGTTTGTATTATTTACTATCTATTGCATCCGAGATTAAGGCTGGTGAATTAGATAATTTAAAATCTTTTTTTATATATATAAATAAAAATGACAGGCTAGCTCCCCTCTTAGCCGGACTAGCACATGTAGCTTACTTTTTGGCGGGTCTCAAAATTCCAAATCCACACCTACCTTATTATGTAGCAGGGTAGGCCGGCCTAATAGGTTATACTTGTTTTTATAGTATTTCGATCATTTAATCAAATCATTACTTGCATATTTGATGAGAATGTTGTTATTTTTTTATATAAAAAAAAAGACTTGCATCCCTTCATTTCTTTGAATATTATTTAATTTATAAAGAACTTGAAATCTATATATGTAATCTTCATTTCAATTCTATAGATACCTTATTTGGGTAACTCTTAGGGGTGTTTGACAATTAGTTGTTAAGTCATCGCCAATTATGTTTGTTATTTGTTTGTGCAATAGGAGATGCACGAGGGAAGCACGCCAACTACTTTACTATCTTGATCCCCATTAAAGAATAATTTGTTATTAAAGAACAAACAAATGCCACCCATGTTGCAACCAAACATTCTTCCAGAGGGTTGAGAGAGTGGCCATTCTGGCAGCATATCAGGTATATCAAATCCCTTCTTTCATGTTGTGCATATCTTACTTTAGCCATAAGGTGTCACTGCTCACCAAGGTTGAATCTACGTCAAAGGGCGGAGTTAAAAAAGTTGTTTCGGTGTTGTTGTTGGTTGTTTGTGAGGGAGATAGAGGGAAGTGGCAAGGAAGAAATGGGTAGACGGTGAGACGGGGAGAGATGGGGCTATGGAATCAAGATTTAGGGTTTTTATTATTTACTATTTATTGCGTTCGGGGTTAGGGCGGTGAATCGGAGAATTAAAATTCTTTAAATAATAAGGGTAGGCTAGCTCGCCCCTTAGCAGGGCTAGCCCATGTGGCTTACTTTTTGGTGGGTCTCGAAATTCCTAATCCAAACCCTGCCATATTATGCAGCAGGGTAGGCCGACCGAATAGGTTAGGCTTAGTTTAATAGTATTTCATTTAATTGAATCATTACTAGCATATTTGATGAGAATGTTGTTATTTTTAGGAAAATGGTCAAATAAACTCCTAAACTTTACTAGGAATTAAAGTCAATTATGTGCTTAAACTTTTAGAAGTCCCAATTAAATCATTTTTAGAGCATTGAAGTCCAAAAACCTGCTTGTGACCTTATAGGCCAGAGGTAAGCAAAGGAAAACTTCAACACACGCACCTTGCCTGTAGATAATTTAAAAAAAAAATAAACAAAAAGTTTAACAATTAGAGCAAAGCAAGCCATCCACGCGAACAAAAATATAATGTGAAACAAATGATGAAATAAGTACAACCAACAAGATCAATACATAATAATGATGAAATAGGTTATACTTCTTTTTATAGTATTTCGATCATTTAATCAAATCATTACTTGCATATTTGATGAGAATGCTGTTATTTCTTTTATATAAAAAAATACTTGCATTCCTTCATTTCTTTGAATATTATTTAATTTATAAAAAACTTGAAATCTTAATCTTCATTTCAATTCTATGGATACCTTATTCGGGAAACTCTTAGGGGTGTCTGACAATTAGTTGTTAAATCATATGTTGGTAAATTTGTATATGAGGTTTAGGGAAGTGAGGAAATGAGATCTTCAGGCGTGTGATCACTTTCCTATAAGCTTTAAATCTTCCTCTATCAAAAGCAACAAGGTTTCAAGATTTAATCTTATGGGATACAATAAGATGAAACAAAGTTCTTTAAGTTGCTTTAAATAAGAACTTTCTGGAGAGTTGATGAACTGTGAAATGTCAAAGTATACTGCAATGTAATTGCATATCACTTTGATGACTCTCCAACTATTTATAGATGTAAAATCTAACAGTTGAGAGAGGTTACATGGAAGTTTATGGCAGTTTGAAACTCCAACTTCCACAAGATATATCTTAAATAATATATCTGTCATGGAAAAATAATTACATGAACTATGTATAACATATACATATTTCATAAGTTATGTACCTTCATCGGTTCATACATTGCATGCGAACTTATTATAAAGAATTATAATATTTATATATATAATATAATTATTACTCAATGCATGCTAATAAGATCCCATGCAAAAGAATAATAAAATAATATATACATACTTTACGCATGCAGACTTTGAAATTGAGAAGCAATGAATTGAATTACAAGGACTCGGCCGTTTAAATAATTCAAACAGCTTGGCCGAATTCTTATTCAAGTGCATGTCCTCGGCCTCCATTTATAAATCAAGTACTCGGCTTCCATAATTAAATCATGAACTCGGCCTGCATAATTAAATCATGAATTCGGCCTCCATAAACAATTCATGTATTCGGCTTCATGGATTCGTCCATTCTCATGGCTTCGGCCATGTACTCGACCATTCATGGATTCGGCTAATCCAATATATTTCCCAATTAACTTACTACCAAACTAAAATAATATTCATAACTCCACAACTCAAATAATATTCATAACTCCACAACTCCAAATATTATTTAAGCTTTCATAGTAGTCCATCTGAAATATTAATCACCTTTACTATATAAATGTCCAACATCATAGCCAATTATGTTTGTTGTTTGTTTGTGCAATACGAAATGCACGAGGGAAGCACGCCAACTCCATTACGATCTTTATCCCCATTAAAGAATAATTTGTTATTAAAGAACAAACAAATGCCACCCATGTTGGAACTAAACATTCTTCCAAAGGGTTGAGAGAATGGCCATTCTGGCAGCATATCGCGTGGGCAAGCACTCCAACATTCTTTGTTTTAGCTCTATTGGCAGTTCACTTATCAAATCCCTTCTTTCGTGTTGTGTGGTTTCCATTCGACGACGAGTAGACATTAAATTAAATTGGGAGTAATATAATGATTAGGCGAAGTCGTTCAAAATTAGATCAAAAGTTTAAAGTTTTAAACCATTCCATGTAAGTCAAAACCTAAACATACAGGACCTTAGGAACATATGATTTTCACATATACTTAATTAGCGTTTAAACAACCTACCTGGCTCCATGGTTTTGGAGATGCTTCAATGGAGACTTGATTTCTCCCTCCAAACCTTGAGCTTTCCCTTAGCCTAAGAACTCTGATGGAGAGAGGATCTTAGTTTTTTTCAGAAGGTTGGGGAGAGGACCAGCGAGTCTCATTGGTTGATAAACCATCTCACAGTTTCATCAACGTGAGATGGTTATCTGAGCAGTTGAAACTGCTCTTATCCTTAACTGACCAAATAATAGAATTATTTAATTATTAAATTTTAATTGATATTTATGAGCCATATTAATAATAGTGAGCCATACAATATTAAACATAATTATTCTAACATTCTCCCACTTGGCTCACAAATCATAAATTTAATAATGAATGTGAAACATAATATGCATAGTATAAGCTAATTCCTTCGTTACATTGGTCAGAACATAAGTTATCATTCAGTTAGAAACTAATAAGAATCATGGCGGTAATACGTCACTAATTTAACGCAGTCCCTTCCATGTATCACAATATTAATTTCAAACTTAATATGATTCATAATGATATTTTCCATAATGGTCCACGATAATGTCATTGTCACAGACAAATCCTGTTCATATTGACATAAAACATTCATGTATATATACTTCAAACTAAACAGGATACTTAATACAGGAACAAAATCATATTGAGCTCCAAACAGGATACTTAATACAGGAACAAAATCATATTGAGCTCCAAGTATCAAATATATCAAAAACACAAAATCATATTGAGCTCCAAGTATCAAATATATCAAAAACACAAACATTAACATAATGTTAACTGTTTTCAATAACGCCCATTCTCTCAACATGCTCATTAAATGTCTTTGGTGGCAAGACTTTAGTTAATGGGTCTGCAATCATTAATCTAGTGCTAATGTGTTCAATTGATACTCTTCGTTCCCGAACATCTTCTTTAACGGCAAGATACTTCAAATCAATATGTTTAGCACCACTTGTATACTTGTCGTTTTTAGATAAGAAGACTGCTGCGGGATTATCACAATAAATTTTCAGCGGCTTGGCAATATTGTCGACAATTCCAAGTCCTGAAATAAAATTCCGCAGCCACAATCCATGATTTGTGGCCATAAAACATGCCACAATCTCAGCTTCCATAGTGGATGCAGCAATGAGAGTCTGCTTCGCACTTTTCCAAGAGATAGCCCCCTCGGCTAAAAGGAACAGATATCCAAATGTGGACTTCCTTGTGTCCAAACATCAGGCAAAATCTGAATCTGTGTATCCTATCACCTCAAGGCGATCGGACCGCTTATAAGTAAGCATGTACTCCTTTGTGCCTTGTAAGTATCTCAACACCTTCTTTGCAGCCTTCCAGTGATCCATACCAGGATTGCTTTGATATCTACCAAGCATCCCGACAGCAAAGCTAATGTCTGGTCGGGTACAGGTTTGAGCATACATCAAACTCCCAACGACAGATGCATAAGGAATATTTTCCATTTCCTTTCGCTCCAATTCATTCTTAGGGCATTGCATAAGACTGAACTTATCTCCCTTCTGAATTGGAGCAACAGATGCAGAACACTTTTCCATTCTAAATCTTTCTAAGACTTTGTTAATATATGCTTTCTGAGACAATCCTAACACTCCTTGTGATCTATTTCGAAATATTTCAATTCCAATCACAAAGGATGCCTCACCCATATCTTTCATTTCAAAGTTCTTAGAAATCTTGGTCTCATACATTAAACCAAGATCATTAGTAGCAAGCAAAATATGATCGACATACAGAATCAAAAATATAAACTTGCTCCCACTGACCTTCAGATATATACACTGATCAACAGTGTTTTCCTTAAATCCAAAGGACATTACAGTATCATTAAACTTAAGATACCATTGTCGAGAAGCTTGTCTAAGTCCGTATATCGATCTGTTAAGTTTACACACCATGTGTTCCTTTCCTTCAACTGAAAAACCCTCAGGTTGGTTCATGTAAATTTCTTCTTCTAAATTCGCATTCAGAAAGGCCGTTTTCACATCCATTTGATGCAACTCTAAGTCATAATGAGCTACTAGTGCCATAATTATTCTAAATGAATCTTTCTTTGAAACAGGTGAAAATGTTTCATTGAAATCAATACCATCTTTCTGAGTAAAAACTTTGGCAACAAGTCTGGCCTTGTACCATTCGATATCGCCATTTGAGTCGTATTTGGTCTTAAAAACCCATTTACAGCCAACTGGCTTACAACCTTCAGGCAATTCAACAAGATCACATACTTCATTATGTTCCATTGATTTTAACTCATCTTTCATGGCTTCGACCCATTTAGAAGAATTAGAACTATTTATAGCCTGTGAAAATAAAACTGGATCTTTATCAATTCCAATATCGAGATTTGATTCTTGAAGATAAACCATATAATCATCAGATATAGCAGATCTCCTTTGTCTTTGAGATCTTCTTAATGCTACTTCTGTAAGAATATCATTTGTGGGTTCACTGATAACTTCATCATGGAGTGGTTGATCATTAATTTGTTGTTCAGGTAAGTCATTAGATTGTTCATTCGTTGCAGGATGAACAATCTGAGTAACTCCAGGTAAAGTTATTTGACACACAGGAACAACAAATTGAGAAGAAGTTATCGGAGAATCTTGCACCGTAACTTCTTTAAGTTCCACTTTTCGTGGTTCATCACTCCCACTTATGTTATCATTCTCAATGAACTTGGCATTTCCAGTTTCAACAATTCTTGTAGTATGGCTAGCACAATAAAATCTATACCCTTTAGATTTATCTGGATAACCAATGAAAAATCCACTAGTTGTTCTTGAGTCCAGTTTCTTTTCATGTGCATTATAAATGCGTATCTCCGCTGGGCATCCCCAAACATGAAGGTGCCTTAAACTGGGTTTCCTTCCAGTCCACAGTTCAAAAGGTGTTTTTGAAACTGCCTTGCTAGGAACCCTGTTTAATAAATAGGCGGCGGTTTTTAAAGCATATGTCTACAATGACAAGGGTAAAGAAGAATAACTCATCATGCTCCTAACCATTTCCATTAAGGTGCGATTACGCCTTTCTGCAACACCATTTTGTTGCGGTGTTCCGTGCATTGTGTATTGAGCATAAATACCACGTTTTTCAAGAAATTTAGCAAATGGACCAGGACATTGTCCACTCTCATTATACTTTCCATAATATTCACCACCCCTATCAGACCTTATAATTTTCACCTTTCTATCTAATTGTCTTTCAACCTCTTCAACAAATACCTCTAAGGCATTTATTGATTGAGATTTTTCATGCAACAAATAGATATAACCATAATGTGAAAAGTCATCAATAAATGTGATGAAATATTTTTCCTTTCCGAAAGTCGGAACATCAAAAGGTCCACATATATCAGTGTGTATTATTTCAAGGAGCTGTGTGCTTCTTGTGGCTGCATTCTTATTTGTGTGATTTGAATGTTTTCCTTTAATACAATCCACACAAATACCGAGATCAGTAAAATCCAATTCAGGAAGAATTTCATTCTTCACAAGTCTTTAAATCCTTTCCTTGGATATGTGACCCAAACGTTTATGCCACAAGTAAGCTGATTTTTCATCAACTAAACCTCGTTTAGTTCCAATACTATGATGCAGGGTTAAAAGAGTTTCAGCAAAAAGATTGTCAAGATTTAATTTGTACAAACCATCAGAAAGTATACCAGAACCAATAAGGTGATTTTGTTTGAACAAACTAAAACATCCATTTCCGAACTTTAAGGAAAAACCAACAGAGTCCAGTTTTGACAAAGAAATTAAATTTCTAGAAACTGAAGGAACATAAAGAGTCTCAAACAAATCTAAATGATGTCCAGTATCTAAAATTAAATGATAAGTTCCAATGGCTTCTACTGGAGCTTTAACTCTATTCCCCATGAACACAAATCTTTCATTTGGCTTTATGGTTTGGGTCATAAGGAATCCATGCATAGTATTCGAAACATGAGTAGTGGAACCAGAATCAATCCACCAAGTATTATAAGGAACTTCAGTTAAATTTGATTCGAAACATACTGATATAAAATTTATACCTTTCTTTTCGAACCATGCCTTACGCTTAAGGCAATCTTTCTGAAAATGTCCAAATTTCTTGCAGAAATGACACTTGTCATTCTTATGTTCCTTTTTATGGATTTGAGAAGAGGACTCATTAGTCTTCATTGGTCCTTTCTTACCCTTCTGATTCTTCTTTCCAAACTTTTTACTAGCCCTTGACTGACTCATGAGATTAACTGAGTGAATCCCTTGTCCCTCAAGCCTTCTTTCCTCTTGATTTAGCATTTTATGCAATTCGAGTACATTCCACTTATCTTTAATGGAATTATAATTCACTTGGGATGTCTCATACTCGTGAGGCAAAGAGTTTAAAATAAATTGAACAAGGAAAGTATTACTTACTTCCATTTCCATGGACCTTAATTTTCCTGCTAAGGTTAACATCTCAGTAACATGCTGATGCATGGAACGCGAACCATCAAATTTCATGGTGGTCAGTTTACCCATAAGTGTGCCTGCTAGGGCCTTATCAGCACATTCAGAAAGTGAATTTTTCTCCACATGTTTCAACAAATCTTTAGCACTGTCAAATTTGGGAATTGTTGACTTGATGTTGCTTTCAAGTGTCATTCGCATAAGCATCATGCTGAGTCTATTTGACCTTTCCCATGCTTGATGGAAGGCTACATCATAAGCACTGCTATTATCATCAATAGCAGCGGGCTTGTCAGTCAAGAGTGCTAGATCAAGATCCAAAACACCGAGGTGAAACTGAATTTGTTCATGCCACTCAGCAAAATTCAGCTCATTAAACTTTACAATAGACGCAACTTGCGAAAGCATTGAAACACAACTTAATGCTGCAATACATATAAAATACTTAGACATTAATTCTACATTAACACAAAGTAAATACATTTAACTAACATACTTATAAACAATTAAATACATTGAAGGTCTCCTTTGGGTGATCCAACAACGTATAACATTAAACATAATGATGCTCAACTATTACTATTTTCACATAATTGGCTATTAATTATATTATGACTAGACTTGATTGCTATCTTTGGATATGCTAAACAACCCAATCAAATATAAATAATTAACCGCTATTATGTTTATAATTATGAAATAATTGATCAACCTTTGGGCGACTCTTAAATATTTCATAATTATTAAACTTCAATTTACCCAATACAAAAGAAATTATGTCATTTCATTATAAGCATCACATAATCATGGGTAATTGAATTTTTTATTTAAATTTGATATCTATTAAACTTTATAATTTGGTCACTTTGGTGACTAACAAATAGTCATAATTAGATATCAAATAAATATACTATAAAAAACAATATCAGAAAAATAATGCGAAATAATACACCAAAAGGAAATACGTAATTATGCAAACATAATTGTACGCAATACGAAAGTCACCATTATATACGCAATGCGACAGCTCCAATTCAAGAACTCATATATATTAGCAGTGCGCATATCATACATATAAATTATATACAATTCAGTTAAATTTCATACTCTTATATATATATGAAAAGCAATTTTGGAATACCAAGAATCCATCATCATCATCATACATGCAAATTAAAGAATGCATCATCATCATCATCATTTATGCAAATAGATGCGAAGCATATTACGGAAAATATACATGCGCAAACCATATACATGCATGTTCTCGAACTAAAATATTACGGAAGAATATTACGGAAAAAATATACATATTCGAGAACTAGAACCTGGGCATACGCAAACAATACAAATTGTAGGCTTTACAATCCAATATCATGAATCATGTATATCATAATTATATATGAGAAAAAGCATTGTCATGCGAAGTCATTTACAGTAATGTAAAACTTGGAATTCGCATGCGGAAAAACAAAGAGAAAAGCAAAATATTATCTTCCATGAAAAATCATATGTTCTACAACCTGGCTCTGATACCACATGTAAGTCAAAACCTAAACATACAGGACCTTAGGAATATATGATTTTCACATATACTTAATTAGCGTTTAAACAACCTACCTGGCTCCATGGTTTTGCAGATGCTTCAATGCAGACTTGATTTCTCCCTCCAGACCTTGAGCTTTCCCTTAGCCTAAGAACTCTGATGGAGAGAGGATCTTAGTTTTTTTCAGAAAGTTGGGGAGAGGACCAGAGAGTCTCATTGGTTGATAAACCATCTCACAGTTCCATCAACGTGAAATGGTTATCTGAGCAGTCCTTAACTGACCAAATAATAGAATTATTTAATTATTAAATTTTAATAGATATTTATGAGCCATATTAATAACAGTGAGCCATACAATATTAAACATAATTATTCTAACATTCCATTCTTCAACCTGCAAGAAAAGGAAATTGGGAAGAAGAAATATATTAGCAATATTCAACCTGCAAGAAAAGGAAATTGGGAAGAAGAAATATATTAGCAATATGAACTCAAATCATATTCAAATATATTATATAACCTCATGGTTGGAGCTTGAGCATCTTGTATTTGATTCGGACTTCTTTGAATGCATCTGAAAATACGAAAGTGAGAGATCCAAACGTGTCGGGAACATCATAAACAATATTCTCTTGCTCCATGTGGGACCCACCAAGAAATTTACTCTATGCATCGAGAGTGAGACTAAGGTCCTTTTTAGTAAATAATTAGCATATCAGTCAATTTTGACTTATTTAATTTGACCATTATTAATTTTTTTGACTTGATTAAAAAAATCAATATAAGTGTTTGGTTAATGTGCTTTTTGTAATTCCAAAATACTAAATTTCAAAAGGTTAAGGGGTTATCCAAAGCAACATTTTCAATTAGTCTTTTGAGAAAAGAAATTATACCAAACAGCTAACAGTTAATTTACCAAACACTTTTCTACAATCAGCTAATATTATCAATTAATTATATCTTCTAACCCAATCAGCTAACAGTCATTTACTAAGCAGGGCCTAAGCCGATGGCATGGTTGCTATGCAATTGCTTCGAAAATTGCCCAACCTATGTGAACTGTATTTTAATGTAGAATGGCAGGTTGAGTTTATATTTGGCAATCATGCTTCTTAATTTATTATTATTATTTTTTGTTTCATTGATTCGTTCGAATTTCCTCATGGTGTTTTTCATTTCGTGTTGAGTTGTAGACGAGACGGGATGACAAAGAAGTTGCAAGAAGGCTTTTGGAGGATCCGGACTTTAATTTGGCTTTATTGATGAGGAAATGATTATGCTTAAAATTGTAAAGATAGAATGTTTTAGAGGATCTGCACTTGAAGTCCATTGGAGTTAAAGAAGTACGAATCGAACATGCCGCAAGTCTGCAACCATAAATCCTTCGAGCGGGTTGCGAGCACAACAATTCGGCAGGTAGCATTTTGGTTGGCAACCGTTCCAAAATTTTTATTCCATATCTACTAGCAGCAAACTTATTAAATTAAATCTATTAAATTAGGAAGAACAACAAGGGTTCAACAAAGTAGATTGAACATTGGTACAAAAGTTTATTTAAATCTTCGTATCCAAATATTTATTTACTCTATGGGTGTGTTTGGTTGGGGGGTTTAGGCATAAGGTATGGGTATCAAAGTGATTGTTAGTATTTGGTTGATAGGTTTTGTGAATGCTACTATGGGTTTGGAATACCCCATTAATGGCAAAACCCATACCCTTATTAAATAAGGGTTTCATCTTCCTTCATCATTTCTTCCCCAACTATTAATAATCATTCCCATTCCACCCAACTACCAAACATGCTAAATACTTTCACCAAAACCCATTACCCTTACCAAGTATTTGATACCCATTCCGATTCCGATTCCCATGTGCGAACCAAACTCACCCTATATTTAGTTATTTATTTAGGGTTGATGTTGATTTGGTACAAAAATTTACATTTCTGCGTTGATCTTAATAAGGGGAAGAAAAATGAACCATCCCAAATGAGATGAAGGATGGGAAATTACCATTAGGACCCTAATTTTAACGGTCAACTAACAAAATTTTTAACAAACGACTAAATTGGGTAAAATCATCAAGTCGAGAACTAAATTGAGCACAAAAAGTCATTTTGGACTAAATTGAGTAAAACCACTATAGTCAAGGACTATATTGGGTATTAACTCATTGAACATTTACAGTTTTTATGTTTATTTTAAAAAAATTTATAATTGAAAACTGAAATGTTCTTTTTTTTTTTTGAAAAGAGACTAAAATGTTCTTATATTTTAGGATATTTAAACTATTTGTTGATAAATTAAATGATCAAAAATAGTCATGCCACAATAATACTAGATCAAAAAGGAATATTCTGATAAAAAAGGACCGTGTATTGCCACCTATATATAATTCTAGAACCAAAAATATAATTAACTCTTATTTAATTTATAAGAGTTCGAAATCTTTAGGAAAAAAAGCTAATAATCCTCATAATTAATGTCAATAGGTTAAGAAAGGAAGCCCATAACCTCTTTTCTTTTTTTTTATTTTTTTTTTTTAAAAATTACACAAACACTTCATTAACTAGCAATGTCCAAGTTCAGAACACATGAATACAAGACAAAGGGGTTTTAGCGCGCCACTCCGCATGCACGATCAAACATAACGACCAATTTCCTAGTTAAGGAGTAACTCGATTCGCATGTCATTATGCAGTAAATTAGCATTCATCTACAACATTATAACCAACAAGGTTATACGTAGACTTGTACTCCACGAAGACAAGTTGTGCATTAGGAGATGCACGAGGGAAGCACGTCAGCTCTCTTAGTATATTCATCCCCATTAAGGCATATGTTATACTCCATGCAGGGTGAATAACAACTCTATCCAATGCAGGGCATTTGGAGAAGACCGACTTTATAAAGAGAACTTCAAGCCTAAATCCATTAAACCCGTCAATTTTCACTGTTTTAAGCATCTTCATATCCTGATTAAGGGAAAATGACACTTTTTCCCCCTATGTTATGTGCATATATCACTTTTTCCCCCTATGTTATTAAAGTGGCAGTTTTTACCCCTAAAATGTTAAATTGACATTGTTACCCTTAAAAATAATTATTTCATTTATTATTCTTCTCCAACAAATTATTACTTATATGTATGGATGATCACGATTCGGTTCGAACCTAACCAAACACTGTAGCAATCATACTGAAATAGTATGGAGGTTCTGGTTACGATTCAGAACCGAAAAAAATAAAATTAAATAATTGTTGAACCGGAACTTAACCACAGTCATATATAGTGAAAATGATCAAACACTTATTTTGATAAATCGATACGGTTCGGTTCCAATTTCGATTTTGAACCGCCAATCAAAACTTATTTATTTATTTATTTATTTATTTATTTATTTATTTATTTATTTATTTATTTTTATAATTTTATTTCTTATTTTAAAATAGTCTAAATTCAACAATTATTTTATTTTATTTTTTCGGTTCTGAATCGTAACCATAATCGTCTATACTATTTAAGTTCAATTGCTATAGTGTTCGATTAGGTTCGTATCGAACTGTGATCTTCCATACATATTAGTAATAATTAGTTGGAGAATAAAAATAAATGTAATAGTTATTTTTAAGGGCAAAAATGTCAATTTAACATTACAGGGGAGAAAACTAACACTTTTAAAATAACTTGGGGGGAAAACTGTCACTTTAATAACACATGGGAAAAAAGTGCTATAAGCACATAACATAGGGGGAAAAAGTGTCATTTTCCCCTTGATTAATGAAGTAATGGTCTGGATCCTCCAAATGATTCAAAGTATCTTCTTCATATTGGGCACATGCCTACAACTCAACAAGAAACGAAAAACACCATGATTGCTAAAAATAAACTCGGCGTACCATTGCTGCCCCAATACCCAATTCACATAGGTTTGGAGATTTTTGAAGCAGTGTCATAACTGTGGCGATCTGCTGCTCACAACTAGAACTCAAATCATGCAGTTCCATTACTTGTAGATTTATTGTAGTCAAAGAATTAAGCACGGCTGCTGCAACATCTCCACGCTACAAAAAGATCAGAGCAATGTACAATAGAGAAAACAAATTAATTAGCCCAGGCCAGAAGAGCTAGAACTTTAACATTACATTATTAAATCCTTCCATCCATTTGTACCAAGTAAAGCTAAGCCAGATAGATTCTTACCCACAAGAAACTGCCTCCAGACAAGCAAAGAGTCTTAATTCTCTTCAATTGAAATGCAAACCCAGAATAAGCACTAATGTGGCACAAGCTTTCAAGTTTCGGAGCAATGATCTCAAATTTTATCCATCCCCTCACAATCTTCAAGGAAAGCTAGCCAACTTCTCAAGATTAGGAATAGTAGAGGCAACACCATTAACACTCCACTTAAGCTCAACCCTATCGAAAACTAATGAAGTTACTTCGGGGAATATACATCGAGCATTTGCAGGGAAATCTACAACGAGACCATCGAGTCTCAGCCGCTTAATTGTGGGGCACCACAGTATACAAATTGGCAGCTTAATCATACTTGGAAGAACAAACAAATGCAAGGTGAGTTCTTCAATACCATTTCTTGATAGAAAACTACACCACCGCTCTATATCAGACTGATGCAGCTTAGGCTGTATGTTGATGTTTAAAGTAAATTTCTTGACTGGTCCACGACGAAGCAAGAGAATATTATTGATTATGTTCGCAACACTTGTGGAGTTTTCAGCTACGTAATTTTGGATGCTTTGAAAGAAGTCCGGATCAAACACAAGCCGCCCATGTTGCAACCAAACATTCTTCCAGAGGGTTGAGAGCATGACCATTCTGGCAGCATCTCGGGTGGGCAAGACTCCAAAATTCTTTGTTATAGCTCTATTGGCAGTTGACTTATAAAATCCCTTCTTTGATGTTGTGTGGTTTCCATTCGACGGCGAGTAGCCATTAAATTAAATTGGGAGTAATGATGAGGAAGTATGTTTAGTTTGTTTGGCGTCGTTCAAAATCAGATCAAAAGTTTAAACCATTCCATTCTTCAACCTGCAAGAAAAGGAAATTGGGAAGAAGAAAGAGATTAGCAATATGAACTCAAATCATATTCAAATATATTATATAACCTCAATTCATACTAGGAAGGGGAATAGACCGAGGCCAACCGAGCTTTAAAAAATTTGGCATGGGCCTGTTACGAAAATCTAAGGCCTAAGCTATATGTAGACTTTTTGTTAGACTCAAGCCTTAGCCTATAATTGGCTTGGCCTGAAACCTTTTCAAAAGCATACTTAATATGTAGGCCATTAAAAAGACTTCAAAGTAAGTCTTGCTTTGAGCTTATTTAAAGCCTACATGTTAAGTCTTTTTAAAAGGCAAAAACTTGTGTGAGACCGTCTCACCATGAAACGGGTCGGGTTGGATCGGGTCAAGATGCAAATGTAACACTTATATGCACAAATGTCATACTTATATGCTCAAATGTAATACTAATAAGGAATAAAATTTTTGTTACTTATAAGAGTAAATGTAATACTTTTAAGGGAAAATACAATACTTTTACATTTCGATTTAAAAGTATTACAATTTTTCTCAAAAGTATTATATTTGCCATTATAAGTAAGAGGCACTTGTTAACATTACTTATTATGAAAAATGTATTACTTTTTATCTTATAAGTAACAAAATTGTATTCTTGATTAGTGTTATATTTGAGCATATAAGTATGACATTTACACATATAAGTATGACATTTGCATGGTGCTTTGACCCGACCCGACCCGTCTCACGAACAAGAATCCGTAAGACAGTCTCACACAAGTGTGACCCTTTTAAAAAACTTTAATAAGTATTTCTAAATAATTTAAGAAATATACATAATACATAACTATATAAGTATATCGCCACAATGCAAACATAATAGCATTAAAACATAACATAAAATAAAATAACTCACGACTTCAGCATGCTCGTTAACTTGTTTAGGAATAAATTAAATTTTATTATTTGTTGTCATCCTATATAATTTCATAAATAGTTAACAATCAACTCACATAATTAAGTCACGATACTTCATTAAATATTATAATAGTAAGAACAATTAATAACCAATTAAACAATAAAAATATTTATAGTAAGATTAACAACAATGTTTATAGTAAGATTAGGTATAAAATAGAATATATACTAACTTAATATTAAAAATAAATAAATATATATATATATATAGGAGACTTCATGTCTGGACTGCTCCTTAGGTGCAGTCGTGCCGCTATTTTGCAGTCATTAGATGACAGCAAGTCAACAAATCAAAGCTCACATCACCATTCTACATACTAAAATGTACCAGAGGACCGATAAAACACATCATTCCATACTATACTACAATTTCCTAAAATCTAAGATTATATTACGACTTAGATTAATTGAATCGGACGAGATAGATGTAGCCACACGACCTCATGGGAGCTCACGATCGCATATGAGCTACTTTATATATATATATATATATATGTGTGTGTGTGTGTGTGTGTGTGTGTGTGTGTGTATGTATGTATGTATGTATAAATAGGTCACGCATGTATGCTTGAAAGCTAGGTCTGGTGTATGTATATAGGCATGGCTTCTTTAGTTTAATAGACATTGAAACAGGCCCAAGCCTAGCCTTTTTACTAAACAAGTCAGGCTTAACTAGACCTTAATTAGGCCAGGCCATAGGCCCCTACAAAGGGGTTTGCCGGTCTGGTCTAATCCCATCCTTAATTGAGACATATCTATACATGTATAATTAATAAACTTACTATTATAGGTTAGTCAAACTACATACAAGTGTATTACGTTATTAATACATGTTTATTAAATCTCAATTACAAGATAAATCATTAAGTCACTATTAAAGGTTCATCATTAAATTATTATCGTATGTTTGTTAAGTCACTATTAAAGGTTTGTCATTAAATTATTACCGTATGTTCGTTAAGTCACTATTATAAATCCATCAATTTACTACTACAAGTTCATTAACTTATTATGTCTACTGTGCTGCATCACTATTATAAGTTTATTAAGTCATCAATACTATAGATTCATCACACAAATATTGAAAAGACATTATAAAAATCTATTAGTATGAGTGTTATTTAAAATAGTTGAATAAAACATTTTGATTGAAATTTTTTTATACATTGAATTTATTATACAAAAATAAATAAAGAATAATGTGCCATTGAAATGTTTAGAGGATCTTCTTTGCATTATATTGTTCAAGCATACAAATCCCATTAAGTCTTTGAACTTTAATTTGAAATTTCTAACATATATAAGGTTAAGAATTAATTTACTTTTAACTAGAGTTATCAATGCATACCAGAGGAGGATGAAGAAAAACCTCAACTCACCTTGTCAACAGGTATAATGAATGTGAAACAAATAAGATGAGAAATAAAAATTTAAAAATTAGAGCAAAGCAAGCCACACCAACACAAATATAATGTGAAACAAATGAAATAAGTATAAGCAACAACATAAATACATAATACACTTTTCTACGCCAAAAATAGAATCAACTACAAGAAATTGAAAACAAATATATAAAAGCTAATAGCAAACACCAACAAAGCAAGAGAATATCTTAGTTTAGTCATAAGGTGTAACTGCTCACAAAGGTTGAATCTACATCAAAGGGCAGCATTGGAAAAGTTGTTTCAATGTTGTTGTTGGTTGTTTGTGAGGGAGATAGAGGGAAATGGCAAGGAAGAAATGGGTAGACGGTGAGAGGGGGAAAGGTGCAGCAATGGAATTGGGATTTAAGGTTTGTAATATTTACTATATATTTATTGCGTTTAGGATTAGGGCTGGTGAATTGGGGAATTAAAAAATTTTAAATAATAATGTCAGGCTAGCTCGCCCCTTAGCCGGGCTAGCCCATGTGTCTTACTTGTTGTCGGGTCTGAAATTTCCTAGTACAGACCCTGCTGTATTATGCAGCAAGGTAGGCTGGCCCAATAGGTTAGACTTATTTTTATAGTATTTAATTGAATCAAATCATTATTTGCAAATTTGATGAGAATGTTATTATTTTTTTTTAGAGAAAATAGTCAAATAAATCACTAAATTTTACTCAAAAAGTCAATTAGGCCATTAAACTTTTAGAAGTTACAATTAAACTCACAAACATGTTATTTTGGAGCATTAAAGCCCAAAAACTTGTTGCCGACCTTGTTGACCAATTGGGGTTCTGGTCATTCCGTCGAGCGTCTAGGTAATTTCCAGCAAGCAGTGTCAATTACCAGCAAACGACAAGCATCAAACAGTAGTCAGTTGCGTTTGAAGATGGCGACAAACTAGGTCGCCGTCTCCAACAAATGGAAATTGGTTGGACACTCGTCATAGAGGACCGGAACTCTAATTGACGTGTAATTAGTCCAAAACAAGCCAATTAACCAACACAAATATAATCGATAACAAATGAAATAATCAAAACAACAACATAAATACCTAGTACACTAATATATGCCAAAAAGGGAATCAATCACAACATAAATTGGAAACAAATATAAAAAATTTAAGAATAAGCACCAACAAAGCAAGATAATATATTACTTTAAAAAAGCTGAATCTATGTCGAAGGGCGGTGTTGTTGAGGTTACGTCAGTGTCGTTGTTGATCGTTTGTGAGGGAGAGGGAGATGGCAAGAAAGAGATGAGTAGACAATGAGAGAGAGGGAGAGTGAGAGGATGCTATGGAATAGGAATTAGGGCTCGTTATAGTATACTATTTATTAGGTACGAAACTAGGGTTTATGAATTAGGGAATTTTAATGGTAGGCGAGCCCACTCCTTAACGCATGCTCATGCGGCCTACATCTTCTTGGGCGTCGAAATTTTAATGGTAAGTCATATCGAATTATGTTTGTTGTTTGTTTGTGCAATAGGAGATGCACGAGGGAAGCACGCCAACTCCTTTACGATCTTGATCCCCATTAAAGAATAAGTTTTTATTAAAGAACAAACAAATGCCACTCATGTTGCAACCAAACATTCTTCCAGAGGGTTGAGATAATGGCCATTCTGGCGGCATATCAGGTATCAAATCCCTTCTTTCATGTTGTGTGGTTTCCATTCAACGACGAGTAGACATTAAATTAAATTGGGAGTAATATAATGATGAGGCCAGGTTGTTCAAAACTAGATCAAAAGTTTAAAGTTTTAAACCATTCCATTCTTCAACGTGCAAGAAAAGGAAATTGGGAAGAAGAAATATATTAGCAATATGAACTCAAATCATATTCAAATATATTATATAACCTCAAATTACTATACATTATTAAAAATAAATGACACACATATTGATTTTGTTTTTTATTTTAAATTTTAAATGAACTTAATGTCCCTTTAAAAAAAATGAGCTTAAAGTCGATTAAGTCACTACTACATATTCATTAAGACGTTTCTGTAGATCTATAAACTTACTATTATAGATTTGTCAAACCACAAACAAATTTATTAAGTTATTAGGGCATGTTTATTAAAAACCTCAACCCACCTTGCCCACTGATAATTTTGTAAAAAGAAAATAAAATGAAAAATAAAATTTTGAAAATTAGAGCAAAGCAAGCCACATCAACACAAATATAATGTGAAACAAATGAAATAAGTACATCAACAACGTAACATAAATGCATAGTACACTTATCAATGCCAAAAATGAAATCAACAACAAGAAATTGAAAACAAATATATAAAAGCTAATAACAAACACCAACAAAGCAAGAGAATATCTTACTTTAGCCATAAGGTGTCACTGCTCACCAAGGTTGAATCTACGTCAAACGGCGGCATTGAAAAAGTTGTTTCGGTGTTGTTGTTGGTTGTTTGTGACGGAGATAGAGGGAAATGGCAATGAAGAAATGAGTAGACGGTGAGACAGGGAGAGGTGGGGCTATGGAATCAAGATTTAGGGTTTTTATTATTTACTATTTATTGCGTTCGGGATTATGGCCGGTGAATCGGAGAATTAAATTTTTTTAAATAATAATGGTAGGCTAGCTCGCCCCTTAGCAGGGCTAGCCCATGTGGCTTACTTTTTGGTGGATCTTGAAATTCCTAACCCACACCCTGCCGTATTATGCAGCAGGGTAGGCCGACCCAATATGTTAGGCTTAGTTTTATAGTATTTCATTTAATTGAATCATTACTAGCATATTTGATGAGAATGTTGTTATTTTTAGGGAAAATGGTCAAATAAACTCCTAAACTCTAGCAGAAATTAAAGCCAATTATGCGTTTAAACTTTTAGAAGTTGCAATTAAATAATTTTTAGGCATTAAAGTCCAAAAACCTGCTAGTGACCTTGTAGGCCAGAGGCAAGCAAAGGAAAACCTCAACACACGCACCTTTCCCGCCGATAATTGAAAAAAAAAATTAAAAAAACAAAAAATTTAACAAATAGAGCAAAGCAAGCCATCCACGCGAACACAAATATAATGTGAAACAAATGATGAAATAAGTACAACCAACAACATCAATATATAATAATACACTTATATATGTAAAAATTGATTCAACCACAAAAAATTGGAAACAAATATATAAAGGTTAATAACAAACTCTAACAAAGTAAGCGAATCTCATACTTTTTCCATAAGGTGTGACTGATCAATAAAGCCGAATCTATGTCAAACGACGGCGTTGGCAAAGTTGTTTTGGTGTTATTATTGGTTGTTTGTGAGGGTGAGGGAAATGACAAGGTAGAAATGGTTGGATGGTGAGAGGGGGAGAGGTGAGTCTATGGAATTAGCATTTAGGATTTGTATTATTTACTATCTATGGCATCCGAGATTAAGGCTGGTGAATTAGAGAATTTACAATTTTTTCTTTACTATAAATAAAATGGCAGTCTAGCTCGCCTCTTAGCCGGGCTAGCACATGTGGCTTACTTTTTGGCGGGTCTCAAAAATTCCAAATCTACACCTACCTTATTACGTAGCAGGGTAGGCCGGCCCAATAGGTTAGACTTGTTTTTATAGTATTTCGATCTTTTAATCAAATCATTACTTGCATATTTGATGAGAATATAATGCTGTTATTTTTTTTATATAAAATACTTGCATCCCTTCATTTCTTTGAATATTATTTAATTTATTAAAAACGTGAAATCTTTATATGTAATCTTCATTTCAATTCTAGAGATACCTTATTTGGGAAACTCTTAGGGGTGTTTATCAATTACTAGTTAAGTTATAGCCAATTATGTTTGTTGTTTGTTTGGGCATTAGGATATGCACGAGGAAAGCACACCAACTCCTTTACGATCTTTATCCCCATTAAAGAATAATTTGTTATACAATAACAAACAAATGCCACCAATGTTGCAACGAAACATTCCTCTAGAGGGATGAGAGAATGGCCATTCTGGCAGCATATCGGGTGGGCAAGCATTCCAAAATTCTTTGTTTTAGCTCTATTGTCAGTTCACTTATCAAATCCCTTCTTTCATGTTGTGTGGTTTCCATTCGACGACGAGTAGACATTAAATTAAATTAGGAGTAATATAATGATGAGGCGAGGTCGTTCAAAATTAGATCAAAAGTTTAAAGTTTTAAACCATTCCATTCTTCAACCTGCAAGAAAAGGAAATTCGGAAGAAGAAATATATTAGCAATATGAACTCAAATCATATTCAAATATATAATATAACCTCAAATTACTATATATCATTAAAAATAAATGACACACATAGTGATTTTGTTTTTTATTTTCAATTTTAAATGAACTTAATGTCGCTTTAAAGAAAATGAGGTTAAAGTCGATTAAGTTACTACTACACATTCATTGAGACATTTCTGTAGATCTATAAATTTACTATTATAGATTTGTCACACCACAAACAAATTTATTAAGTTATTAGGGCATGTTTATTAAAAACCTCAACCCACCTTTCCCACTTATAATTTTTTAAAAAGAAAATAAAATGAAAAATAAAATTTTAAAAATTAGAGCAAAGCAAGCCACATCAACAAAAATATAATGTGAAACAAATGAAATAAGTACATCAACAACGTAACATAAATGCATAGTACCCTTATCTATGCCGAAAATGAAATCAACAACAAGAAATTGAAAACAAATATATAAAAGCTAATAACAAACACCAACAAAGCAAGAGAATATATTACTTTAGTCATAAGGTGTCACTGCTCACCAAGGTTGAATCTACATCAAAGGGCGGCGTTGAAAAAGTTGTTTCGGTGTTGTTGTTGGTTGTTTGTGAGGGAGATAGAGGGAAATGGCAATGAAGAAATGAGTAGACGGTGAGACGGGGAGAGGTGGGGCTATGGAATCAAGATTTAGGGTTTTAATTATTTACTATTTATTGCGTTCGGGATTATGGCCGGTGGATCTTGAAATTCCTAATCCACACCCTGCCGTATTATGCAGCAGGGTAGGCCGACCCAATATGTTAGGTATAGTTTTATAGTATTTCATTTAATTGAATCATTACTAGCATATTTGATGAGAATGTTGTTATTTTTAGGGAAAATGGTCAAATAAACTCCTAAACTTTACCAGAAATTAAAGTCAATTATGCGCTTAGACTTTTAGAAGTTGCAATTAAATCATTTTTAGAGCATTAAAGTCCAAAAACCTGCTAGTGACCTTGCCGGCCCATAATTTTTAGAAAAAAAAAAATAAACAAAAAATTTAACAATTAGAGCAAAGCAATCCATCCACGCGAACACAAATATAATGTGAAACAAATGATGAAACAAGTACAACCAACAGCATCAAGACATAATAATACACTTATATATGTAAAAATTGATTCAACCACAAAAAACTGGAAACAAATATATAAAGGTTAATAACAAAATCTAACAAAGTAGAGGAATCTCGTACTTTTGCCATAAGGTGTGACTGCTCAATAAAGCCGAATCTACATCAAACGACGGCGTTGTCAAAGTTGTTCAGGTGTTATTGTTGGTTGTTTGTGAGGGTGAGGAAAATGGCAAGGTAGAAATGGATGGATGGTGAGAGGGGGAGAGGTGAGGCGGTGGAATTGACATTTTGGGTTAGTATTATTTACTATCTATTGCACCCGAGATTAAGGCTAGTGAATTAGAGAATTTAAAATCTTTTTATTTATATAAATAAAATGGCAGGCTGGCTCGCCTCTTAGCCGGGCTAGCACATGTGGCTTACTTTTTGGCGGGTCTCAAAATTCCAAATCTACACCTACCTTATTACGTAGCAGGGTAGGCCGGCCCAATAGGTTATACTATTTTTTATAGTATTTCGATCATTTATTCAAATCATTACTTGCATATTTGATGAGAATGCTGTTATTTTTTTAATATAAAAAAATACTTGCATCACTTCATTTCTTTGAATATTATTTAATTTATAAAATACTTGAAATCTTTATATGTAATCTTCATTTCAATTCTATGGATACCTTATTTGGGAAACTCTTAGGGGTGTTTGGCAATTAGTTGTTAAGTCATAGCCAATTATGTTTGTTGTTTGTTTGTGCAATAGGAGATGCACGAGGGAAGCACGCCAACTCCATTACGATCTTGATCCCCATTAAAGAATATTTTGTTATTAAAGAACAAACAAATGCCACCAATGTTGCAACGAAACGTCCTTCTAGAGGGTTGAGAGAATGGTGATTCTGGCAGCATATCAGGTGGGCAAGCATTCCAAAATTCTTTGTTTTAGCTCTATTGGCAGTTCACTTATCAAATCCCTTCTTTCATGTTGTGTGGTTTCCATTCAACGACGAGTAGATATTAAATTAAATTAGGAGTAATATAATGATGAGGCGAGGTCGTTCAAAATTAGATCAAAAGTTTAATGTTTTAAACCATTCCATTCTTCAACCTGCAAGAAAAGGAAATTGGGATGAAGAAATATATTAGCAATATAAACTCAAATCATATTCAAATGTATTATATAACATCATATTACTATATATTATTAAAAATAAATGCCACACATATTGATTTTGTTTTTTATTTTCAATTTTAAATGAACTTAATGTCGCTTTAAAAAAAAATGAGCTTAAAGTCGATTAAGTCACTACTATATATTCATTGAGACATTTCTGTAGATCTATAAACTTACTATTATAGATTTTTCAAACCACAAACAAATTTATTAAGTTATTAGGGCTGGTGAATTGGATAATTAAAAAATTTTAAATAATAATGTCAGGCCTGCTCGCCCCTTAACCGGGCTAGCCCATGTGTCTTACTTGTTGTCCGGTCTGAAATTTCCTAATACACACCCTGTCGTATTATGCAGCAAGGTAGGCTGGCCCAATAGGTTAGACTTATTTTTATAGTATTTAATTTAATCAAATCATTACTTGCATATTTGATGAGAATGTTATTATTTTTTAGGGAAAATGGTCAAATAAATCCCTAAACTTTACTCAAAAAGTCAATTAGGCACTTAAACTTTTAGAAGTTACAATTAAACTCACAAACATGTTATTTTGGAGCATTAAAGCCCAAAAACTTGTTGGTGACCTTGTTGGCCAATTGGGTTCTGGTCATTCCGGCGAGCGTCTAGGTAATTTCCAGCAAGCAGTGTCAAATACCAACGAACGACAAGCATCAAACGGTAATCAGTTGCGTTTGAAGATGGCGACAAACTAGGTAGCTGTCTCCAACAAATGGAAATTGGTTGGACACTCGTCATAAAGGACGGGAACTCTAATTGACGTGTAATTAGTCCAAAACAAGCGAATTAACCAACACAAATATAATGGAAAACAAATGAAATAAGCATAAACAACAACATAAATACCTAGTACACTAATATATGCCAAAAAGGGAATCAATCACAACATAAATTGGAAACAAATATAAAAAATTTAAGAATAAGCACCAACAAAGCAAGATAATATCTTACTTTAACAAAGCTGAATCTATGTCGAAGGGCGGTGTTGGTGAGGTTACGTTAGTGTCGTTGTTGATCGCTTGTGAGGGAGAGAGAGATAGCAAGAAAGAGATGAGTAGACAATGAGAGAGAGAGAGAGTGAGGGGATGTTATGGAATCGGAATTAGGGCTCGTTATAGTATACTATTTATTAGGTACGAAACTAGGGTTTATGAATTAGGGAATTTTAATGGTAGGCAAGCCCACTCCTTAGCGCATCCTCATGCGGCCTACATCTTGTTGGGCGTCGAAATTTTAATGGTAAGTCATAGCCAATTATGTTTGTTGTTTGTTTGTGCAATAGGAAATGCACGAGGGAAGCACGCCAACTCCTTTACGATCTTGATCCCCATTAAAGAATAATTTTTTATTAAAGAACAAACAAATGCCACTCATGTTGCAACCAAACATTCTTCCAGAGGGTTGAGATAATGGCCATTCTGGCGGCATATCAGGTATCAAATCCCTTCTTTCATGTTGTGTGGTTTCCATTCAACGACGAGTAGACATTAAATTAAATTGGGAGTAATATAATGATGAGGCCAGGTTGTTCAAAACTAGATCAAAAGTTTAAAGTTTTAAACCATTCCATTCTTCAACGTGCAAGAAAAGGAAATTGGGAAGAAGAAATATATTAGCAATATGAACTCAAATCATATTCAAATATATTATATAACCTCAAATTACTATACATTATTAAAAATAAATGACACACATATTGATTTTGTTTTTTATTTTCAATTTTAAATGAACTTAATGTCCCTTTAAAAAAATGAGCTTAAAGTCGATTAAGTCACTACTACATATTCATTAAGACGTTTCTGTAGATCTATAAACTTACTATTATAGATTTGTCAAACCACAAACAAATATATTAAGTTATTAGGGTATGTTTGTTAAAAACCTCAACCCACCTTGCCCACTGATAATTTTTCAAAAAGGAAATAAAATGAAAAATAAAATTTAAAAATTTAGAGCAAAGCAAGCCACATCAACACAAATATAAGGGAAAATCGCACTTTTGGTCCCTCAACAAATTAAATGAAATAAGTACATCAACAACGTAACACAAATGCATAGTACCCTTATGTGTGCCAAAAATAAATCAACAACAAGAAATTGAAAACAAATATATAAAAGCTACTAACAAACATCAACAAAGAAAGAGAATATCTTACTTTAGTCATAAGGTGTTACTGCTCACCAAGGTTGAATCTATGTCAAAGGGTTGCATTGAAAAAGTTGTTGCGGTGTAGTTGTTGGTTGTTTGTGAGGGAGATAGAGGGAAATGGCAAGGAAGAAATGGGTAGACGGTGAGACGGGGAGTGGTGGGGCTATGGAATCAAGATTTAGGGTTTTTATTATTTACTTTTAGAAGTTGCAATTAAATCATTTTTAGAGCATTATTAAAGTCCAAAAACCTGCTAGCTTTAGTGACCTTGTTGGCCAGAGGCAAGCAAAGGAAAACCTCAACACACGCACCTTGCCCGCCGATAATTTTTTTAAAAAAAATAAACAAAAAATTTAACAATTAGAGCAAAACAACCCATCCACGCGAACACAAATGTAATGCGAAACTGATAGAAAATGTTATATTTACTGCACATTAGTTTTATTTTGAATTAGTCTTTTATTATCTTTTTTATTTCTAAGGTGTTTGAGAATCTAGAGATGTTTGTTGAGTTATTTTCTCTGCTAATTTTTTATAAATTAACAGAGATAGAAATGGAATAATCATCATCATTTTCTCCCAGTACAATACTCTGAGTGTTTTACCATCTTTTAGCCAACAAAGTGGTATCGAAGCCTTTTTTCTTAAGGGACCTGTGTGAGTGAATCAGCGAGGAACCCTTATCCTATAAGACCTGAAAACTTTATCCTCAAATGGCATGGGTTTTGTTGAAAATGAATATGAAGGAAATGACAGGACAAAAAGAATGCAAGTCCTGAACTTGAAAAGGGAATTTGAGATGCAGAAGATGAAGGAGACAGAATCATCATAAGATTACACAAGGTGGTAAACAAAATCAGATTATTGAGAGAAGAACTTCCTGATGATCGGGTTGTTGAGAAAATATTGGTAACTTTGCCGAAAAGATTTGAATCAAAAATCTCTTCCCTTGAAGAGTCTAGAGATTTGTCAGAATTATCTCTAGCAGACATTCTTCATGCACTTGAAGCTCAAGAACAATGAAGGACCTACAGGAATGAAAGTAACATTGAGGGAGCATTCAAAGCAAATGAGGTGAGTCAAATCCAACCAAAAAACAAAAACCAGCAGCAACCGTGGAAGAGGAAGGAAGTCAGAACGGAGTCAATAGAGGAAAATTCCCTCCCTGCCAGCATTGTAAGAAAACCTCACACTTGAAAAAATATTGTTGGTTTAGACCTGATGTGAAATCTTTTTCTTGCAATCAAATGGGTCATGTGAAAAAGGTTTGCAAAAACAAAACACAACAAGCTCAAGTAGCAGATGGAGAACAAGAAGAAGAACAACTTTTTGTTGCAACTTGTTTTGCAAGCCAAATTTCAAGCAATGTTTGACTAATTGACAGCGGATGCACCAATCACATGACTTTTGATGAGTCATTGTTCAAAGAGATTGATAAAACAGTGATATCAAAAGTCAAAATTGGTAACGGATAATATATTGAAGTCAAAGGTAAAGGAACTGTTGCAATTGAAGGACCATCAGGTATAAAACTAATTTCTGGTGTGATGCTTGTTCCTGAAATTAGTCAAAACTTGCTGAGTGTTGGACAACTACTTGAGAAAGGTTATTCTGTTATTTTCAAGAATAACATGTGTTTTATAACTAATTCATGTGGTGTTGAATTATTTTCTGTGAAAATGAAAGACAAGAGTTTTTGTCTTGATTGGGATGAGGCTGGGTTTAAAGCTTATCCATGTGTTGTTAGCCAAGCTGAATTATGGCACAAAAAGCTAGGGCACTTTCATTATTCCACCTTGGAGTATATGCAGAAAAAGGAGATAGTAAGAGGAATGTCATTCACAAGAGGAGTTGCAGCAGCGTGTGAGATATGTCAGTTGGGGAAGCAAACCAGATTGCCATTTCGGGTAGGAAAAACATGGAGGGCAACTGAAAAACTCCAACTCATTCATACTGATGTTTGTGGAGGTAGGTTGAAAGTATGCAGAGATGTCAAGTTTGATGAAACTGCCAGATGGAATTGGGACAAAAATGAACCTGAAAATATCAAGGAAGAATCAGGAGAGTTTCTTGACGATGAAAGAATTGATGATATTCATGTAAGAGGTACAAGGTCACTTACTGAAATTTATGAAAGGTGCAATGTAGCAGTACTTGAACCTGCAGGGTATGCTGATGCTGCAAAAGACCCAATTGTTGCAATGGAGGAGGAGATGAGAATGATTGAGAAAAATAAAACCTGGCAACTTGTGGATCGTCCTGAACATAAGAAGACTATTGGTGTGAACTGGGTTTACCGAACCAAACTTAACGTTGATGGCTCTGTTAACAAGCATAAAGCAAGACTGGTTGTGAAGGGTTATGCTCAGATATATGGTGTCGCCTATTCAGAAACGTTTGCACCTGTGGCAAGGTTGGATACTATAAGGTTTCTCTTAGCATTTGCAGCACAAAAACAATGGCGGATTTATCAACTTGATGTAAAGTCAGCCTTCTTAAACGGTTATCTAGAGGAAGAAACTTTTTGTTGAGCAACCTGAAGGTTTTGCAACGAATTCAAGTAAGGTTTACTTGCTTAAAAAAGCCTTGTATGGCTTAAAACAAGCTCCAAGGACCTGGTATAGCAGAATTGATGAAGAATTGCAGAACATGGGGTTCAACAAAAGCAAGAGTGAATCAACCTTGTATATTAAAGTTGTTGACGATGATCTGATTGTTATTTCATTAACTATATAAGTATATCAACATGGAAAGCTACAAGTTAGTAAGTACTCCTCTTTCTCAAAATGAAAAATTCAGCAAAGATGACGGTGCTGAGAAGGTTGACGAGACAGCGTATAGGAGTACTATTGGATGCCTTATGTTCTTGACATCAACAAGGCCTGATATAATGTTTCCTGTAAGTTTATTATCAAAATTTATGCATTGTGCTAGTGAGTTGCATTATACTGCAGCAAAGAGGATTCTTAGATATATAAAGGGAACTTTAGACTATGGTTTAAAGTTTGAAAGAACAGAGAAGCTATTTCTTCATGGTTATTCTGACGATGATTGGGAAGGTTCATTGGACGATATGAGAAGTACATCCGGATATTTTTTCAGTTTTGGATCTGGTTGTTTTAGTTGGAGTTCAACAAAGCAGGATGTCGTGGCACAATCAACAGCGGAAGCTGAGTATGTTGCAACAGCTTTAGTTGTTAATCAAGCTCTTTGGTTAAGGAAATTAATGGTTGATCTAAAGATGACCCAGGAGGAGGCAACAACAATTTTTGTGGACAACCAGGCAGCCATAGCAATTTCAAGAAATCCAGTCTTTCATGGCAAGACTAAACATTTTAAAGTTAAGTTTTATTTTGTTAGAGAAGTTCAAAAAAACAAATGAAGTTAACTTGGTTCACTGCAGTACTGGTGTTCAATTAGCTGATATTCTGACAAAGGGATTGCCAAGATCAAGATTTGAAGTATTGGGAGAGAAGATTGGAGTTTGTAGCAAAAATAGCAAGGAAGAGTGATAGAAAATGCTATATTTACTGCACATTAGTTTTATTTTGAATTAGTCTTTAATTATCTTTTTTATTTCTAAGGTGTTAGAGATATTCTAGAGATGTTTGTTGAGTTATTTTCTCTGTTAATTGTGTATAAATTAACAGAGATAGAAATGGAATAATCTTCATCATTTTTTCCCAATACAATACTCTGAGTGTTTTACCATCTTTTAGCCAACAGAAACAAATGATGAAATAAGTACAACCAACAACATCTATACATAATAATACACTTATATATGCAAAAATTAATTCAACCACAAAAAATCGAAAACAAATATATAAAGGTTAATAACAAACTCTAACAAAGTAAGTGAATCTCATACTTTTAAGCGAATCTCATACTTTTTCCATAAGGTGTGACTGCTCAATAAAGCCAAATCTACGTCAAAGGACGGCGTTGGCAAAGTTGTTTCGGTGTTATTATTGGTTGTTTGTGAGGGTGAGGGAAATGACACGGTAGAAATGGATGGATGGTGAGAGGGGGAGAGGTGAATCTATGGAATTAGCATTTAGGATTTGTATTATTTACTATCTATTGCATCCGAGATTAAGGCTGGTGAATTAGAGAATTTACAATCTTTTTTTTATATAAATAAAATGGCAGTCTAGCTCGCCTCTTAGCCGGGCTAGCACATGTGGCTTACTTTTTTGGCGGGTCTCAAAATTCCAAATCTACACTTACCTTATTACGTAGCAGGGTAGGCAGGCCTAATAGGTTAGACTTGTTTTTATAGTATTTCGATCATTTAATCAAATCATTACTTGCATATTTGATGAGAATGCTGTTATTTTTTTATATATAAAATACTTGCATCCCTTCATTTCTTTGAATATTATTTAATTTACTAAAAACTTGAAATCTTTATATCTAATCTTCATTTCAATTCTATAGATACCTTATTTGGGAAACTCTTACGGGGCGTTTGGTTGGGAGGAGGGAATTAGGGGGGGGGGGGGAAGAATTATAATTCGGTGGAATTACAATTCAATGAATAATGTAGGAATTGAAATTACAGTGTTTGGTACGTAAAAATAGGAGTACAGGAAATTGAAAGGTAAGAAGCGACAAAATGACTAAAATGCCCTTATGCCCCTATGTTGTGGTAGATGTTGCAATAATAATAATAATAATAATAATAATAATAATAATAATAATAATAATAATAATAATAATAATAATAATAATTCTTTCAAATAATAATAATAATAAGTATAATAATAATAATTCGTTCAAATAATAATAATAATAATTTTTTCAAATTTAAAAAAAAAAAAAAAAAAAAAACAAAGGGTATGGGAGGAGGGGCAAAATTGTCTTTACACCAACAAATTGCCCCTCCTCTCCACCGAATTGCAATTCATGGGGGTACAATTCATCATTTGGAGGGAATTGCAATTAATATTCCACTTTCCAACCAAACACTGTAGTTTGGGAATTCACTGAATTCCCCGCAAACTAGATCCAACCAAACAGGCCATTAAAGATAGTATCAAGTATTAGAACTACAAAGTATCACACCAAGTCACAAGTTGCATTATACTCCAAAGCTCAATTCAATACATTTGAACTGAATATTCATACTTAAAAAGTTAAAAACTAATTAAGGCAGTTCATATAGATGCCAGAAATGCGATTAGCAACCTAGTAGTGCTCGTTGATGCATGTCCAGAGATAACGCAAAATTGAATTACAAAATACTAGCACAAACTCAAAATTAAATTGTAAACAAATTGAGCTAATGACTCATATGAGGGAAGGAGTAATAGTAGCATCAATATCAGCAGATTCCTGGATAACAATTTTCTCTAGTGCAGGGGATTTTGAGAGCAATGCTTTCACAAAATGCATTTCCAATATGGATCCACTAAAGGACTCGATCTTTATTGTCTTAAGCATCTCAAAATCTTGATTGATAAAGCAATCGTCTGAATCCCTCATAAGTGTCCTAGCAGTGTCATCCCACACACTCGGCTATAAGTCAACAAGAATGAAAAACACATACAACCATGAGGGAATTTGAGGAAACAAAAAAAAAAAAAAAAAAAAAAAAAAAAAAAAAAAAAAAAAAA
>NC_044922.1:21928743-22104904 GCF_003576645.1 Ipomoea triloba
AAAAAAAAAAAAAAAAAAACATGATTTCCATAGGTCACATGTCTTAATCTCCAGTTCGCATAGGTTGGGGGATCTCCCAAGCAATTCCAAAGCAGTAGTGATCTGCTTCCCCCGACAAAAGTTCAAATAATACATGGTGATTACTTGCAGATTTCTTGCAGTTGGGAACGCCTGTGCGGCGACTGCAAAGTCATTAAACTTTAAAACAGTAAAGGAAACAAAAATTAGCCATGAGAAGAACTCTAGCAAGCCAAAAGATTAAAAAAAAAAAAATCTTTGACCACCAAAAGCAAAATTTCCTCGCGGCCAAACAACAAATTAGGTTAGGCCCTATTGAACTACCCGGCAAAATAAAAAAGTGGATATCTTTGTGTACTTGCTTTAAGATGAAGAGAAAGTACGTAGATTCTCGCCGATAACAAATGGCCATCTATGCAAAGAGTCTCAATTGATCTCAGATGAGGCAACAACCATCTCCGTTCAAGCGTATTGAAAACACAAGCACTAGCCAAATCTAAGCGTTTAAGTTTTGGAGCACTGATCTTAAAATTATTGACCCCAACACAATAACGGAACGCAAGCTTCTCAAGATTAGATACAACTCCATTAATTCTATTCTTAAAATGAACATTACGGAAAACTAATGAAGTAACACCAGGAAATACGCCACCAGCATTTACCAGGCAATCAAAATCAAAACCTTCACCGCCCAGTTTCAATTGGGTAATTGTTCGGCACGAGACAATACAAGACGGCAGCCTATACTTTTTTCCACTTATACTGATATTAAGCTCCTCGATGCCATTTCTTGATAGATAACGGCACCAACGATCTAAGTCAGACTGCTGTGGCTTAGGATCTTCCGGGCAGGAAATAACTAAAGTAAATTTCTTAACCGGACCAGCACGGTGCAAGAGAATGTCGTTTATGATGCTCACGAGCGCTACACGTTTATCACCTTCGCATTTTCTGAGACATTTGAAGAAGTGGGTATCGAACACAAGTCGTCCATTGCGCAACCAAACATCTTTCCAGTCAGTCGAGAGTAGAGCAGTTCTGGCAGCATCTGAAGTGGGCAAACACTCTAAAATCTTTTCCTTTACATCGTCTGGAAGCTGACTTATCATATCCTTTCTTGCAGCCGATGTGGTTCTGCTACGGCGATAACTAGCCATTGGATCCAAAACAACAACCCTAGCTTTCTTGTTCCAATTGAGCATATATATCGGATTCCTGTTTCATATATTCTTAATTTCTTATGGGATATTTCTACCAAAAAAAAATTTGTCATATGGGATATTGGCAAATTATTGCATGGACCATGAGCCACACAGCTGTGTGGACCAAAACTAAAAAGTACATTATTTTTGTACTGAAGGGATATCGTGATACAGTAGGAAAGTAGTAGCTAGCGTTGAAATACATCCGTGTACGCGTATTTTGCTCTGATTTCAAATTTACAACTGGACAATTGTTATGATTTATCAATGTGTGGATAATTAACAATATGGCGTGTCAACCCTAGGTTATTATATATATATATATATATATATATATATATATATATATATTTATTTATTTATTTATTTATTTATTTATTTATTTATTCTGGTGAGAACAATTCTTTAGATGTGGATGTGAAGACAAATCTAAACCATTGATCTGCAAGATCTGATGGATGAGAAATCAAGTAAAAAATGAGCGGGGTCATTTTCATAAATATTATAAACTTTTAAAATGAGCGGGTTCATTTTCATAAATATTACAAAATTTTGTTTATTTCAACTGTTAGATCTACTAGATCAATGGTTTGGATTTATCCTTATGTTCTCACCTGGGACATGGTTCTCACCTGATTAAGGACCTATATATATATATATATATATATATATATATATAGTGTCATAATTAGGTGTGGTCGCGCCTTAACATACGGTCAGTGCGGTCACACCACTATGTATACAAATATAGACCGTTTAATGTTAGAAAATGCACAACACAAATATATACCATTAGGTACGCATCACCAAAAAACACACCACAAGGTATGCAAATACAGTCATTATACCGTGGACCATGGTCCACAATNGTGGACCATGGTCCACAATATAATTTGCGATGCAAATATACACCACACAGTGTTAGGAAATGCACCATTAGGGACATGGGAGTTATGGTGCATTGTTTTGGGTGTGCGATGTGTTTTTTGGTGTTTTTGTGTATTTTTATTGTGGTGCATTTTCTAACACTGAGTAGTGTATATTTGTATACATAGTGGTATGTTTCGCACCGACAACACGAAAAAGCACGGTCACATTTGAACAGATTTCTATATATATATATATATATATATATATCCCCTCCACAGGGTCCACAAAAAATCTTCACTTTTACAAATATTTTTTTACAAATATTTTTTATTAACAATCACTCTTGCAAATTAATTTTCTTATCTCTCATCTCTTCTCTTCAACTTAGTCTCTCTCTTCCAATAACCAGCAAAAAACCTCCAAAAAAAAAGAGCCTCTAATGAGGTGGCTATATGCATAAAGCATCCTTTTTCTTTAATTATTTAAGAGACATAAAAGTCCTTTTGATCTCTTCGACAAGAATTGTAACATGAATGGTTATTATACAGTTTAGACAGTACATGAACTTGTGGTTAATCGAGATTTCTTTTTCCTTTTAAATACTACTAATTATTTGAATTTTAATTTTAAATAAAACTAAAATATAAATTTAATAAACATATTAAATTTCGTATTTTAAAATTTTTATTTAAGCTTTAATTTCTAAAGTATTTCAGCTTTTATTTATATATATATATATATATATATATATATATAAAGAAGAGCTTACACTTAGTTTTACCAAAATTAAAGTGAACTTTTGAAGTACTAAAGTGGATTGCTAACTTATATATAGTCCTAGACTCCTAGCATGTCAAGGTTTTATTTTTTGTTTTTTTTTTTTAATAATGTTTTGAATCATGAACCTTCCAATTTGAACTAATTTGAACTACAACCAACAGTTGATGGTTCGCCAAAAAAAAGTTTATTGAGATCATTCCAGCCAAGCAAGTTCGTCAAACTGTTTACATATTAATTACAAAATTATAAATTTAAACTCCAAAGAAAGTTGTATACTCCTTCCAGCGTGCCTGAATATATGTGATATTCCTAACTACAGTTTGCGCAGTAGAAGCGGAGCGCCGCACTGAGGCTGCAGAGTTATAACAGTTGTGGGGGCGTGTGCATACGATGGGGAAAGCTCAAAAGAGTAATGCTGCAAAATCATGGCCATCACCAGTTTTGCTTCAAGCATTGCGAAGTTTAGCCCAACACATATTCGAGGTCCTCCGCCAAAGGGGAGGAACGTTTGCTGCCCTTGGGTTGCCTTTGACACTCCTTCACTGAATCTTTCTGGCTTGAACTCTTTTGCATCATCGCCCCATATCTTCTCATCATGATGATTTAAGATCACTGGCATTAGGATAATAACTCCGGGGGGAAGTGTCAGGTCCCCAAGCTTAGTTTCTTGTTTAGTCCTTCGAGCAAGCGACACTGCAGGTGGATATAGCCTCAAAGATTCGTTTAGAATCATTGTCACCTATATTTGACCATGTACACATTTAGTGTGGAGATTCAAAAAACTGATAATGAAACTATACATTTATGTTTTATGGAGTATATATTATATGCATTAAATTTACCAAACTGTTTAATGCACTTACACTTTTCAAACGATTTAATCCATCAAGATCAGGTTTATCTTTGCCATATAGCTTGAAAACCTCTTCTCTAGCTCTTGTTTGCCATTCTTGATGCCTACTCAATAAGATCATAGTCCAAACAAGCAACACAGAGGTGGTCTCTTGGCCAGCAAAATAGAACAGCTTGCACTCTTCAATCACCTCTCCCGTGGTCATTCCAAAATCCCTATTTCCTTGTTTTTCAATTTCTTTAAAATTGGATTCCAATAATATGCCCAATAGATCATCCTTACTACCTTCCCCTGCTTTCATTGCCATCACTCTCTTGTCAATTATACACCTAATTGATGCTTGAACTTGCTTCTCAATTTCCTTCATTCTTCTGTTCCTCTTAGTTGGTAAGAACCTGCATCAATAATTCACTAACTCAAAAAACCACAACTTCTTCAATTATCAAGCTAGAAACATAAAAACAGCTCTGGGGGCATAATTCATGACCAATCCAAAAATATTTAGACCCTGCTTGATAAATGGTTGTTAGCTAATTGGGTTAGAATGTATGATTAATTGATAAATGATAACATTAGCTTATTGTAAAAAGCTGTTTGATAGATTAGCTATTAGTTAATAGCTATTTGGTATAATTTCTTTTCTCAAAAAGCTAATTGAAAAGGCTACTTTAAGTAGCCTTTTGAATTTTAGTATTTTGAAATTACAAAAAGCTTATTAACCAAAAAACTAATAGTGTTCAAATAAGCCAAAATTGACTGATAGGCTGATTCTTTACCAAACAGGGCGTTAATAGCTTTTTTGAAAACGGGCCTTAATAGCTTTGTTTGGCTAGTGGTTGCGAAGTGTGATTCAATGGCAAAGGCAATAAGAACGCGCCTTCAAAACTGGAGTGCAATCCTTTTTAAATCTAAAAAATCAATTTCATTTTACCTCCATCCCGGGATATATATTGAGCGAGAAACTTCTATTATATGCTCGGCCTGTTCCTTTTGGAGTTCAAATATTTTCCTTCCTTCTTCATAGTTACTTCCAAATGCGGTTCGCGAAATTGCATCACTGCTCAACTGTTGAAGATGAGGCCACACATCTACCTCGGCTAAACCTTGGTTGCCTATCTTCTTTTCCCATTCGCCCAACATTTCGATACAGCTCAAGTAGAAAGCCGGTATCATATGCTATATATATTTTAAGAAAATGGTAAAATGCAAACTTATGAACAATATAATTCATGATTTTAGAACAAAAGCAAATTAAAATGAAATGACAGTTGGGAAAAAACGATGAAACCTTTAACTTCTCCATATGAAAGGCTGGATTGATGATTCTTCTGTGTTTGGACCACTTATCTTCTTCGTAAGAAGCAACTCCTTGGGCTAACAATTTGGTGAGGGGATTGGAAGGAGGCTTCTGATACACAGTATGCTTAGTTAAGACATCCCTGATGAGTTCAGATTCCTTGATGAATACCACTGGGTTTGGCCCAAGCCATATAAACGAATTTTCACCTACATATGTTTCCAGTTACATAACTGTTAGTCTTTTCTATTATGTATACATATAGAGACAGTACTCTGACTCTTCGAGTGAGGCTATTTTTTTCTTATAAATGTAACCTGCAAGAAAAAAAAAATAACTGTATGGGATGTTTAACAAATAGTTGATAGTTAATAGTCATTGAATTAGCTGAAGATATTTGGTAAATTAGTTGTTAGCTGATTACATGCAAAATGGCCTTGTCTAGTGGCACCCGGTTGCACCCCACATGGGAGAGGTATGTTCGAGCCTCAGTGGAGGCGATATTGGTTCTTTGTACTTCATTTGGTTGAGAATGTAGTTATGAACGGGTACTACATTGTAACAAAATCAATAGTATGCCTAAACTAAAGTACTCCGCAATGTTCATGAACATTATTAAACGAACACTAACGTTCAGACTATGTTTGTTTATTAAACGGGCTCTAAAATTTGTTCAACGAACATAAACAAACGCTTACAGAACACGAACACCTTTTCGTTGGGATTGGTTCTTGTTTGTATATCCTTATTCTATATTCTATCTAACTCCTATTTTGTAGCTACTGCACAGCTACTCATTTATGTAGGAGCGATAAATGTTTTAATTCTTTTTGCTGTGATGTTCTTGAATGGTTCAGAATATTCAAATGATTTTCCTCTTTGGACCCTTGGAGATGGTATTACTTCACAAGTTTGTATAAGTCTTTTTATTTCACTAATTTCGACTATTCTAGATACGTCATGGTACGGTATTATTTGGACTACACGATCAAACCAGATTATCGAGCAAGATTTGATAAGCAATAGTCAACAAATTGGAATTCATTTATCAACAGATTTTTTTCTTCCATTTGAATTCATTTCAATAATTCTTTTAGTTGCTCTAATAGGTGCAACCCAAGTAGTCGAAAGCGAGCCCCATCGACTAGCTTAAGCACCCTATTGCCTAGTACCGTGAAGAGACAATGAGAGTAACGGGACTGCTGAACCTGTCTACATAATCTCATTATTTTTAAAAAAAAAAATATTGGGAAGTGTTCCGGAGAAAATAATTTATTTGTCTCAAAAAGTTGATGGAAAAAGTTGTTTTGAACAGCTTTATGAATTTTAATATTTTGAAACAATAAACTGCTAAAAAAACTAATTAACCAAACACTTGACCAAGTCAAACAGTTAATAGTGGTGAAACACTGAAACTAACATGTCAAAATTGGCTAATAAATTCGCTTCTAAGAAAATGATTATGCTCCAATCCACGTTCACATAGCGATAATACTAAAGCTTAGAATGAGGCAACACGAAACCTAAGCTTGTGAAACATACCATTTTTTTGGATGGCATCAGTGAAGAAAGGAAGTACTCTTGGGGATATGTCATCTGAGAGATTCATTGGCTTGGACTTGGCCTCTTTGGTGCTCTTGATTACCTGGTTCAGGTCCCCAAAGATGAACTTATATTTGTTCCCCTTAAGGCCTTGCTGCCTCAGGCACTTCTGCAATTTTCTTGGCCTAAACCATGCCCAGTTAAGCACTCTCCATAGATACACCAAGAAAACAACAGCTAAAGAAACAGCTGCGAGACCAAACACCATCTCCATCTCTACTGTATGTGTTCAGATCAGCAGAAATGTTTGTTGGAATTGAAATCTCTTCTTACTTTCTGGATAATTGAAGAGGAAGGGCCTGAGGTTAATTTATATACACACACAACCAGTAGAAGCTGATCTCAGCCACATTTATCAAAAAGCTACTGGACAATTTTATTTATTTTTAGAAATAAGTTAGAGTTAACTCCACCAGAGGTCCTTTGTCTTTGATGACAATTTCAAATTTAGTCACATACTATCGTTTTTGTCATTTAACATTCCAAACTATTATTATTTGAACATTTTTAGTCTTTCTCATGACTTTTCTTATTTTTAGTAAGGACATTTTGGTCTTTAATTTTTATTAATCAAAATTTTCAACCGGTTTTTAGTGAATTCCTAAACCAATTAAATCGGTTGAAATCGAAAAAATAACAAAAGAAAAATATGAAGAGACAAAAATGCTCTTACTAAAAATAGGAAAAGTCTTGAGAAGGAATTGTCCAAAAAATAATAGTTTGGAATGTTAAACGACAAAAACAACAGCTTGGAACTAAATTTAAAATTGTCACCAAAGACAAGAGACCTCTAGTGAAATTAACTCAATAAGTTATATGGCTTGCTTAATTTTTTAAGATTCTTTTAACGCGCTTTTATATATATATATATATATATATATATATATAGTTTGATGATCTCACATTATTTGACTAATTGTTTATTTATTTATTTTTTGCTTAAGAGCTAAGTTTAGCATAGCGGATAAGCGATGACATCTTAAATAATTGTTTAGTGTCTTATATTGGAAGTGTATTTTTTATTTATTATGACTGTTACATTTAGGTTTTTTTTTTATTTATAAAGAAATAAAGATACACTTATTTTTGGCACCACTACACTCCGTATCAAATATAATGTCTACCTAAGAGAATTTTGCTACATTTTCGTACTAATATTCACTTCATTATTAGTTTCATACAGCATTAGCGTATATATTATTATTTATTTAATCATTGCATTAATTTTTATGAAAATATTTGATAAAATTATGGCGAGGACTACTAATTATAAATAACAATGAATCAATGAGTATATATAGATTATTTTTTTCTTTAACTTCATGTAAGTATAATATCAAAGAGTGAATATTAAGAGGAGAAACATTTTTCTCAAAAAAAAAAAAAGAAAAAAAAAAGAGGAGAAACAAAACAACATTTAAAAAATAAAAATTCAAAGAAACCCAAAGTCAAACCACTTTCTCAAAGTCTTTACAACCAAGAAGGAAAGAAAGGAAATGCCGAAGGCAACAAAAGAAATGCAAAAAACACTAAATTTTGGATTTATCCAAAAGGTATCACTATTAAGCCATCTTATAATAAGAGCATAAATGAATGCATGATCCAAAATGTGTCGTTGTTAACGAAACAAATCGTTAAAATTAATTTGAAAGTTTAAGATTAAATGTAACAAAATTAAATTAATTATTTGTGGTTGATCTATTTTCAAATTGTAATTAATCGTGGTCTGAAAGAACCATTTGTGCTTCTTCAATTATCAAATTTTAATTAACTGTGGTCATTCCAAGAAGATTAGTGCTGGTTAAATTTTGAAAGTTAAAAAATTATGGTGATTATTTTGATCACTAATAGTAACAATTTAAAAATCAAAAATCACAATTAATTAATTTAAAAATTTATAACTAAACATAACAAAATTATTATACTTGGAGGACTTCATTCATGTATGTGTCTCCTTTTAATTAAAGAACAATATTTAAGAAATCATTCCTGCATTTTATATATTTAGTATGTATGTGATGTTTTGTTTGCTTTCGTTGTTCTCTTGAGTAATATCATAACATGTGGCACTGTGGCAGTAGGGTCTGTGGCGGTGTGGCCTGACATGCATCAACCTTCTAGAATTTTTAAATGCATGTGGCCGGACAGAAGTCAACGACAAAAACAATAGATGTTTTAAAGTAACTAGTATTTTCACTAATAGATTTGTTATAATATATTAAGAACATTTAAATCGTTATATAATTATATAAATTATAACATCAAATATTATATAGTGTAATTGAAAATATGTTTTGTATTGATTATGTTTTATGATGTTATTTTTGTTTGAATTCGAGCAAATAATTGCTTAATTAATAATGTGTAGATGTATGCATGCGGTGCTAGAACTTTAGAGATTTTATATATCATTATTTAGGATTTTTATAAATTGGGCAAATATGCTCGTTCTCTAGTAACTCATTTATAGGAACCAATTACTATTCTAATTCATATTTATGGAAGATATATTTTTGTGTAGATATATAGCAATTTTTCCATCTTGGAAAAAATATAATATCACTTGTTATATTTACACATTATTGAAAACCTCTTTGTAGTGACATTCGTAGTAGCAACACAATCTTGTACATCATCGTCTAGAACTAACAGTCCTTTCTGGCCATCAAGATGGGTGACTCGAGAGAAAGCCACGTACAATTGACCGTGATTAAAGACTAGTTTTTCAACAATAACACAACGTGAGTTAGTGTTCGGCTCTGCTTTTGTTGATAGTCATGGCATATGCAAGCATCAATGGAAATTATTTATGCTGGAACTTGAAGAGCAATATCGTATAAGAAGGAGTGAGAGACATTCGAGAGATAAGAACTTTGGTTCCTTCATGTGTCCTATTAATTATTTTTGCTTCAACAATGTGATCTGCCAGTCATCACCACGTACCGTTATAAAGACCAAGAGAATGGTCTATCTTCCGCAATAACATAATAGGTGCACCGACCTTTAATGTCAATGAATGATATATTAAGAAAATCATACAATCTCAAACTATTTAAGAATTTAGGAGTGTGTACTTCTAATAGATTAAGAAAATTTTGGTTGGCCGTAGAGCGTTGATATTCTATGGACAAATAACTATTGGAAAGAATAGCATAAAATGACATTTTAGTGGCTATTTTGTGGTAGAAATATATGTGTGGTCCACTTCCAGTTTGGGTCGGGTCAAAGTGGATTCGGGTTCTTCGTAGTTAGACGAAGAGAATGATATATTATACGCTGAAACGGATAATGGGTGAATGAGAAATTGGTTCTCAAAGTTGATCCATTTGAGTTGGAAAATGGAGGGAAAAAGCTTTCAAGTAGCTTTTGTATGGGATTGGTATGGGAAGTGAGTTTGCACCACTATTTATACAAGAGTCTTTTTAAGGCTTATTGAATTGTATAGCATAGATGATCTGTCTCGCACGCAGGGGGGTTGCAAATCAAATTCCAAAATAAACTTAAAAATGCTTGACTCGTGTGCGTCAGCCCTGGAAGGAGGAATACAATTAAAAAAGTAGAGAAAATATATATTTTATTCGGAATTGTATTACCATATTTTAATGTATAATTGTAGTACGAATAGGAATTGTATTACCATATTTTACAATATTGTGAAAACCTTGATAGTATAGGAGTGTTTTGAGCGTGAAGTTAAAATGGATGATTTTGTTTTTATTAATAGTATAGATTACGGTGCAAGGAAATATATGTACTTTATTATTACGATTAGTAATTTTAATCTAGAATTGTATTACTAATAGGAAAGTAGGGAAAAATATATTTTATTATGAATTATATTACCATATTTTAGTGTACAATTGTAGTACGAATATGAATTGTATTGCCATATTTTACAATATTACGCAAACCTTAATAGTATAAAACTGTTTTGGGCAGGAAGTTTAATAGTATTGCAGTACGAATAGGAATTGTATTAACATATTTAACAATATTACGTAAACCTTAGTAGTATAGGAGAGTTTTTTGCAGGAATTAAAAGGGGGGATTTTTTTATTATTATTATTAATAGTATAGATAGATAGTATAGATTTGGGGAATTAAATTTTGGAAGTGTACTAAAATAAGTGATTTGTGTTCTATGAAAGAAAGTTATTGCTAGTAGGTGCGTTTGTAGCTCAATGGATAGAGCGTCTGTTTCCTAAGCAGAAAGTCGTAGGTTTGACCCCTACCTGATGCGTTTAGGTTTTCTTGCACACACTCCACGAATCCCCGACGGCATGGAGGGGTCAGGAATATATATATTCAATAATTATATTATTTATCAAATTTAAATAGTGCAATATATATATTCAATAATTATATTATTTTTCAAATTTAAATATTGCAAATAAATAAATACTCAAAATATTATATAATACTCTAACAATTGGGGGTGTTTGGTAAACTGCTGATAGCTGGTTGGTTTAGCTAGTAGTTGATGACTGATTGCGTTAACTGGTTTGACCAGCTGGTTGTATTAGCTTGTTAAAAAAAACTGTTTGGTAAATTAGCTGTTTACTAGTAGCTGATTGAATGTAAAATGACATTTAAGGGTATGAGTGTATTGTATTATTTCAACCTTTAAATATAACAAGATGATAAACTCTTATTAATAAATAATTATAAAATTTGGATATTATCTATACTTTTTTAAAGACATAAGTTAATTATTTTTGTTTATTTAACTCTTATTAAATTATACTTAGTATTCTAAAATAATTTTTATTACCTATTTATTTTCTATTAATAATAATAATAATAATATTATTATTATTATTATTATTATTAAAAATGGCAAAACCATCACCCGTTTATTATTATTATTATTATTATTATTATTATTATTATTATTATTATTATTATTATTATAAAATAACAAACACACCACCCATTTAAAAGTAAATCCCATTGATTTCAAAGGATAAAATAGTCAATATACCCATTGTTCCCAACCAGCTGATACAAAAAGCTACACTTATTGGCTTTTCAATTTTCAGCTTATTGGCCAAATAAGCCAAGGCCAATAAGCCATTTAACAAACACTTCAAAATAGCTTATTGGTTAGTCAAAACGCTAAACTTGGTTAGATAAGCTAAAATTTGGCTTAAGCTAATAACCAAACACCCCCAATATCTTACGGAGTATTATAATAAAGTATGTATCGTACCTAATATCACTTTTTGCTTTATATATAATGACTTAGTGTTGGTACCTAATATTAGGTGTGTTTGTAGTTTAGTGGATAGAGTGTCTGTTTCTTAAGTAGAAAGTCGTAGGTTTGACCCCTACCTGACGTGTTTAGGTTTTCTCCTACGCACATATCTTCAATAATTATATAATTTCTAACAATATGTTATTATAATAAAGTATGTATCGTATCTAATATCAATTTCTGCTTATATTCAATAATTATATTATTTATCAAACTAGCATTTTCACCCGTGCGATGCACAAAATTGATTTGTTATAATATATTAAAAATATTTGGCTCGTGTAGGGAAATAGTATTTGTTATAGTATTTTTACTCATGCGATATCTTGAGGTACACTTATATTTTAATATTAAGTAAGTATAACTATATTAGGGAAAAATTCATCTAGGAGTAATGGAATAAGCACTTGAGTATTTGTTGATTGACTGTAGAGAGTTGATATTCTCTTGACAAATAACAAAGCATCAACCAGAGTCTTAAAGAGCTTTTCCTTGTCCTAGGGATAGGTCGGATGCAGAGACAAAAACAGACTCAATTACTAAACAATAAAGAGAAATATGAGAAATAGCAAAAAAGAATAAGAAATATTCAATAGTAGAATAGTTATTTTTTTTTTTGAGACTATTTATAGTGCAATTTTAATAATCAAATAACAGCATGTGTTTTATTAAAAATTATGAATTACCGATTCTTTGTCCCCCTCCCCCAATTTTTTCACAATCTTCCTTATATTCATACCCATATTACATTACTCAGTATTTTTTTTTGGAACATTATGGTTGCTTGAATTCCAGATTATTATTATTATTATTATTATTATTATTATTATTACGCAAACCTTAAAAGTATAGGAGTGTTTTGGGCGTAAAGTTAAAATAGAGAATTTTATTTTTATTAATAGTATATATTACGTTGCAGGGAAGTATATACGTACTATATTATTTACGATTAGTAATTTTAATCTAGATTTGCATTACGAATAGGAAAGCAAGAAATAATATATATTGTATTAGGAATTGTATTACCATATTTTAGTGTACGATTGTAGTACAAACAGAAATTGTATTACCATATTTTACAATATTACGCAAACCTTAATAGTATAGGAGTGTTTTGGACGGGAAGTTAAAATTGAAAATTTTATATTTATTATAATAGTATAGATTACGTTGCATGAAATATATGTACTGTATTACGATTAGTAATTTTAATCTAGAATTGTATTACGAATAGAAAGTAGGATTGGATATATTTTATTATGAATTGTATTACCATATTTTAATGTACAGTTGTAGTACGGATAGGAATTGTATTACCATATTTTACAATATTATGCAAACCTTAATAGTATATGAGTGTTTTGGGCGGACAGTTAAAGTACATGATTTTATTTTTATTAATAGTATAGATATAGATTACGTTGCAGGAAATTTATGTAATGTATTGTTACTATTAGTAATTTTAATCTATAATTGTATTACGAATAGAAAAGTAGAAAAGAATATATTGTATTAGGAATTGTATTACAATAGTTTAATGTACAATTGTATACTACGAATTGAATAGGAATTTTATTACCATATACTTTACAATATTACGCAAACCTTAATAGTATAGGAGTGTTTTGAGCGGGAAGTTAAAGTTTAGGATTTTGCTTTTATTAATAGTATAGATATAGATTTAAATAGTGCAAATAAATAAATACTCAAAATATTATATAATAAAGTATGTATCGTACCTAATATCAATTTTTGCTTTATAATGACTTAGTGTTGCTGTGTTGGGATTAAATTAAATATATAAAAAATCATAGATCCATCACTTATCAAATTATAAAAATATCATGCGCATACAGAGAGAACTATACAAAAAAAAAAAAAATCACAAAGATTGAACCTAATTTGTGGGTATTTATAAGCAAACTAAGTGACATCTAAAAGGTAGAGTGCAAAGTGAATTTGGTAGACACAAATTTTGAATTTGAAAATTTTAATTAAATGTAGTCAGTACAACAAATAAATAATGTATTCCGCTGCCCATTTGTTCAAGTTATATAAGATAACTAACATTATATTTGCTTGGAAATATAAAAATTCTCATGTTTGGTTCAAGACTTCAAGTTATGCAATTTCTCTCGGAAATGTAATATAACATTCACATAAGATTTTTAACTATTGCAAGGGAATATGAAATACCTCCATTTTTATAGATATTTTCACATCCCTCGTCTTATTGCTCATTTTGTCATTTTAATCCATTACCTTTATAACACGTTTGGTTCACGGAATGAATTTTGAGGTAATAGGAATGCTATTCCATAAGGAATGGAATAGGCAAGGAATAGAATAGAAATTGTATTCTGTTGTTTGGTTCGCGAAAAGAATAGACTTTAGGAATTATATTAGTGTTTGGTTGGTTTAAGGAATACAAGTGAAATATGTTTTACAAGACATAAATACCCTTATGTAGTAGTAGTAATAATAATAATAATAATAATAATAATAATAATAATAATAATAATAATAATAATAATAATAATAATGTTATTATTAATATTAATATTATTATTATGTAATAATAAAATAAAACTTATAATAATATTAATAACAATAATAAGAAAAAAGGAATAATAATAATAATAATAATACAAAAACAAAATTATATATAAAATAATTATTTAAAAAAAACACACAAATGAGAGTTTTTGATCCCACATTGGTAACTCAAGAAGGAAAACTCATTTGAGCTTCTTTATATAAGATAATCATTGCTTCTAATTTTAAATTAACAACATGATTATGATGCCTTAAAAAGCCAAAAGCTCCATCATTTAAGGAGCCTTAATTGCTCTTAGTTACAAATTTTTTTTATATAAATAATATAGTATGTATATATATATATATATATATATATATGCTGTGGCGTGGTGTCGCAGCCGCAATAGTTATTATATAATTAAAATAAAAATTCGTAAAAGAAGAATGATGAATATAATAAAATAACTATTCCTAAGAGGTCAGGAATAGGTTAATACCAGGGGGCCCTGGTGGTAATAGCTATTACCCTTGTGGTAATAGCTATAGGGCAGGAACAAATGCGAACCAAACAGCGAAATAGGTTATTACTGGGAATGCTATGTCATTCACTACCTATTCCGTGAACCAAACAACCCATTAGTTTATTATTGTTCAAGTTCTTAATTAATTAATTTTAAATCATTTACTTCTATATTTTATCATTGTCTTATTTATTTATTTAAAATTTTAAATTTATTAAAATACATAAAAATAAGTAAACAGTATTTAAGTAAAAATAATCATTATAAAATTAAAAAAAAAAAAACTTTTCAATCAAATAGATTTATAATATATACCTCAATTTTAAATCAAAAGATAAACCCCTAAAAATCTGAATCAAATGTTGTATGGGGATAAACTTATAAATAAATAAAATTCAAAACAAAACCTAATTTGGACTTTCGCTACTTCTCATCGGACTTCACTAGACTGCCGAGGCGCCGACTGTAGACGACCGTCTTCCGTCGACGAATGACAGCGGCAGGCGGCAAAGGAATGCAATTCTGCTGGCTGCTGCAATCTCAGAATTTTTCGTTTTGGCTTTGATTATTGCGGTAAATCCACCACTGTTCTACATGAGTACATTATTGATGATTCTATGTTTTTTTTTTTTTTTTTTTTATTTATAATGATATATAATACGGAATATTATCTATTTTGTATTTCCCACTTTGGTGGGTAAAAATTTCAGATTTTTAAAACTCTTTTTTGTTAGCTTTTTGCCTTTTTGCTAGCTTGAAGAATTGAAGAACTGTACTAAGTACCTGGATTATGGATTTTTGCATTTCTGTATTCTCTTTGACTATAAATTGCATATTGGTTAGTTTTGATAATTTGATTGAAGCCACCATGGAGAGAACTGAGAAGAAGTATTATATGCTATAGTGCTATGCCATCATTTTTATATGGTAGTTTTGTGCATTTCTCAATTCTCTTTATGAATTCATTCAATTCAAGCTAGCTGTCTGCAGTCTGCCAGTCTTTAAAATTTTAATGTACTTGAAATGCTTTTTTTTTTTTTTTTAGAATTTCTTTTTTTTAATTATTAATTCTTTTACAGCTTAATTAATTGGGTTGTATGAAATTTACAGTGTTTTATGGTACCGAAATGGTAGGTAATTGTTGGTTCACTTAGTTGTCTGTTTGTGTTATTGTTGAAAACTTGAGGTTGAGGAGTGAGGGCTATGTGTAAAATGAATGAAGATCTCCTTTACTTTTTGAGACCCTACTGAATAAAAATCATGGCTCCGCCACTGGGTATAAAGTATAAACTGTTTTGTGTAATATCTTTTAATTTTTGTTCATTTGTGTGAAATAAATCTTAATATAATGTGTTTTATGCAAAGTATTTTGAATTCAGTGGCTTGTCTTTGCAAGTATTGACATATTGCCATGTTGTAGTACATGACCAATTTGAGCCTTTACTACATTGCTATTTAATTGAAATTGAAATCTGGAGATTTGATTTGAACTTTAGAAGCTACTTGCCTACTCATTCAATTTAAACATTCAATTAAGTTTTGACTGTGATAACCACTTGCCTTTTGCTTTTTTAATCACTAACTTTCAGTTCATTATATTTAGATTTAGTATATTTAATCACTAAGTTCGTTTTTATGTTTCTTTTGTTACATGCAGCGAGTTGACCGTGTCTGTAGAAGTTGAGAAAGATTGAGCCACAGAGAATGATACGTTCCACTATGGAGGCTGGTGTAGTTCTCAGCTCTCATCCACACCTCTTTACTATGGCACACTTAAAAGCTCAAGGCATGTTTAATGCTTTTCACTGCATTGGAATGGTTCACAGTTACTTCTACATACAAATTTGTGAAATAGCTTGTACTTCCTGTTGACTAATTGAAAATTGTAAAACATATATACTGTTTGACGTTTAGCATATTGTTTCAGTCTAGCATTCTTCAGCATGACTTTATTTTTTCTTTTCTGAGTTTTCTCATTCGTTTTACATTTTGTTTATAACCAGGCAAGCAACCTTTGCATAATCTTGATTTCTGTCGTTCATCATCGACTAAGCCACGTGTTTCCCTTAAAGCAACCTCAGAATGCAGTAGATGGCATTTTTCAACGTCAAAGGTGCCCTTTTTATCTTATAGGAAGAAAGGGTTAACCGTTCTTTCCTGTGACCAATATGTGAATGACCATGTGAATGTCAAGGCGGCTTCTGCTGAGTCTCTAAACTTTGAACTCTCTATGCCAATGCTTAATGAAGAGAAAACTGCTGATACCTCTCATGATTTCAACGAGTATAAATCCTTGCATCAGCAGAGACCCAAGGCATTTAGAAATTTATTTTTGAACTTTGTAAGGGTGGGTTCAGTCATTGATGATGCTGCTGAATCTTTTTTCAAGAGTGAGATACGCAGGAGGCTTTTTGTGACTGCTGTCTTGATCTTAATTAGTCGTGTGGGGTACTTTATTCCTCTTCCTGGATTTGACAGGAGATTGATTCCCCATGACTATCTTGGCTTTGCCTCAGGATCTATTGGTAAGTCATTGCTGTTTCTCTCATGCTGATGCTTTACATGGGGTACCGTTATTATCACTTACAAAATCATTTGATTAGCCAAGCTAAGCAATTATAACTTCTTCTTTTTTTTCCTGAATTAATTGAATGAATTCTCTTTTACCATATATCATTCTCTTACACTGAAAGTTAATATGTTCCATTTCCATCTAGAAATTGACAATTTTAGAGTCCTTTGCAGATGAATTTGGTGATAACTCACAAGAACTTAAGCTTTCTCTTTTCAGCCTCGGAATAAGCCCTCAAATTGGAGCATCTATTCTCATGCAGGTTAGGAGTTGACCTCACTTTAGAAATAGGGTTCTAAATGGTTACCTGAATGTTCATTTCTTTTCATTTTTAATGGTTTAATGTTTTTCTAACCCTTCTCTTAGCAAGCTTGTAATTTGTGATATAGTTATTATTTGGGTGTAAATAACTTGTTTGATTCAGTGCTAAATAATGTCTTCAGTTGAGTGGTGGAAGATACTCCCTATTCTCATGTATGGACATAAGAACATAAGCTTATTTGATTAGTTCATTGCTGAATAAGCAAAATGGTTGGGTTTTCCTTTGTAAAGCCCTTTTGGATGCGTTCTGTAAATTCCAAATACCTACTTTATAATAATCTGAGAACTGCAATTTTTCTTTTGCTTAGATACTTTGTCATATTCTTCCTTCCTTGGTCAAACTGCGAAAAGAAGGCATAGGTGCTCAGGAGAAGATCAAGAGCTATATGTGTGTCTAGTTATCCATTTCAGCAGTGAGACCAGTTTTTGTTCACTATCTGTGGATAACTTTATTTTAATTACTCTGAACGGATAACAAGCTTACTAATTTTGATTATGTTTCAGATGGTGGATTGCACTTGGTTTTTCAATTTTTGAGGCTTTGATTCTTGCCTTCTATTCTCTTCCATATTCCATATATGCAGCGAGTCAGAGGTATTATTATTGAAGAAGTTTAAAGCAATTCCATCTTACTTTTTATGTAACATATTATTTATAGGTATCTGACCTTGCAGTATCTGGTTTAATATTGCTATTTTGGTGTTTTATCTCTGTTGAGGTTTCATCCAAATGTAGTTTTCTTATCATGTTCACTGTGTTATGCAGCACTCCTATGCCCATTATAGCTTTGTGCTCATGTGCCAAAATTGTTATATATCTTTATTTGCACATCTCTTTTCTGTCTATTAATCTCTAAGAAAATATCTATTTCATCCCCCTTTTGTAACCATGATATATTGCAGGGCAAAGCATGTGATGGTGACAACTTTACTATTGGTGTGTGGTGCACTGACTATGACATGGATTTCTGACAAAATATCAGAGTACGGGTTTGGTAAGTCTAAAAATTTATGAACTCTTCGTAGAGCAGTCTAGTGCTCTAGCAAAAGAAGCATTACTCCATAAAGAGTGCCAAGTGCCAACATGCCAAAATTGCATTCAATTGGAAACCATTATATAAATAAATGTAGTTCACGGTTACTTATGATTATTTCTTCTACGTTGTGTATTCCTTGAGCTCTCTGACTATTAATTGATGGATCAGGTCAAGGATCAACTTTGATTATATGCGTGGGGATTCTTACCGGCTACACAGATACATTGTACAAGATGTTAAATGAACTCTCAGGTGGCTGGCAATTTATTTACTTTATATATGTTTGAACCATTGCCTTGATACAGTGATGCTCTTCTAGTCTTTGACTTGAACTTGGATTTATGATGGAGAAAACCTTTAGCCTAAGCTACAATTCTTAAGCTATTGAATAGGGTTTTAATGTTTATTTCAGGGGCATTGTAGATTGTTCTGCTAAGTAACATGTTGAATAGTAGGGACTAGGGAGTCGAAGTTAGGGAATTTATTTTAGGAATAAAGGATAGATTGGTGGTGATTTTCAGATTTTCAGTTTCTCCTATGATTCTGTTTCTTGACTTTCAGCTTCCTGATTTTGAGAAAAGAATTAAGCTTAATTAGCTCTTTCCTTTATTAAAGTAGTTTGTCTATATGCTGCTGTAATCACCATCCTTTTGTTTTCAAGTAAGAATTTCAGAATTTCTTCATAACGCATGAAAGAAACTTCTCTTTTCTATTATTAGGGGAAACCGGATGAGCTGTAAATATGTATGATTTCTGTGTTAATGTGAATTGCTTGGATTAACCATCTAACAATCTTGTTTTTGTCTATTAACCTTTTAATGCTAAAGTTCATGAATTTTCTTCCCCCTCCATTGCAGGAAGTGCTGCTAGCTGGTTGCCTTTTATACTTGCAGTAATTGGAGTTTTTACATTGGTTACCATATGGGCTGTTGTTGTGACTGAAGGTTGCAGGAAAGTTGAGCTGCATTATTATGGCTCCAGACTTGCTTCGGCTGCTAGGTGATCTTATCTTTACTATCCTTACGATTGACATTTTGTCTGCCTTCTCACCCTCTGGGTGAGTTAAAGGTTTCAATATTCTGGGGACAGGAAGCTGGACATTAGGATTTTTTTCTATAGAATTAAGTAGAAACTAGAAATTAGGTTTTCCATTTTTATTGGAGATAACTATTGATTGCATAGGAGTAGAACTGTAGAAGATCTAGATACATGGAATACTGTCAATTTTGTTAATATTATTATAACATTGATATTAACGGTGAATCTTGTGCAGAGACAATTCTCCAGATACTGAGGTTGAGCATTATATACCATTCAATATAAACCCAGCAGGGATGCAACCCATTCTTGCTACCTCGTATCTCTTTGCCTTCCCTACAATTGTTGCAAGGTTATCTTTTTTGCTACCGACTTTGATGATTGTTAGTATAATATCTATTACGCAATAGACTATGTAAAGCTTATGGCGTAAATTTATTTAAGTTTGTTTTTCGCAGAATCTTTGGTTCACGGTTTTGGGAACATGTCAGCGATGTTCTGAATCCTGGAACTTCTCGTGGAGCAGGGCCATGGGTTTACTACACATTATATGCATTCTTTGTCTTTCTGTTCAATATATTTGACATAGTAAGTTCCTTAATAATTTTCTGATTTGCAAGTTATAAGAAGATTGCTTTCTGCATAACACTTTCCATACTTGCATTAATGTCGGTTAGATTCAATCATTTCAACAATTACGATGCATGTTTTGTTTGGTATATCAAGACTGTATTCCACCTTATATTCTACAATTAGAAAAACAGAATGTGACTTGAAACTTGTTTCAGGCCAACATGCCAAAGGAAATTGCTGATTACCTAAATAAGATTAGCGCCAGAATTCCAAATATAAAGCCTGGAAGAGCCACAATTGAATACTTGAAAAAGATCCAGGCATCAACTCGGTTCTGGGGTATCCATATAGATGAACTTTTTTACTACCCCCCCCCCCCCATATATTCCATTTTGATTTAAATGTGCTGAATGCTCTGCAGGTGGTGTCTTGCTAAGTATATTGGCTACTACATCTACTATTCTTGATCATTATTTACGCCAACTAAATAATGGATTTTCCGTGGGATTTACATCAGTTCTAATAATTGTAAGTTTGTTTACATCCCTCATGTTTGCTGCCATCTCATGTTTCTTGAAATGCCTTCCCCTTATTTGGTCATTTCTTAGAGATTTCTTGAAATGCCTTCCCCTTATGTTTACGCCATCTCATATTTACGCCTTCCCCTTATTTCCTCTAATGGAGATTTGTTTTCTTAGAATTAATTTGACTGCAGCCATTCTCGAATTGTGTGCTCAAACAAGGATTTCTTCTTTTCCATAATCACTTTTAAGTACATATTTTGAAATGACCGTCACTAAAACAAATTCAGGATCAATTAACCGTGTTTTGGATTAGGCGAACCATACATCCCTTTGTGCTTTGCTAACTAGACTTCTTATTGATTACTGACGTCTTTTTCCCAATTATATTTTGATTCCCTCCCCCTTTCTAGGTGGGATCAATCATCGAACTGAGACGATCTTATCAAGCATACAATGTAATGCCCAGTCTAAGTAAGGCACTGAAGCGATATGGAGTATAAGATCTCAATGGGGGCTTTGTTGTGATCAACGAGCAAATTCAGGGTATTCTTAACTGTGAGTACTAGATCTGCTTCACCTACACAAGTACCTTGGATTTCTGCAGCTTCTTAGCCCATCTGGACCCCCAGAAGCAAAAATGATTGCTTAAGAATAACAATTACTTGCAAAATCATATACGCCAGAAGCAAAAGGGGCGGAAAAGCGAAACATAAAAAAGAAAAGAAAGAAATGTAACTTAAATCTGGGATTAGCAAGGGACTTGCAGTAATGTATCATATTTTATTGTTAGTTTCGTTTCTTCAAATTATTTGTAGAATGTTATATTGTACTTTGATGAGTAGAGCAAATGTGTTGTAAGAGTAGGATTCATTTTAATTGACATTCAACATATGTTGATATCTTTTGAATTGAGAAGAGTATGGAAACATCACTTTTTTGGTTAATTTCGCTTTTTGTTCTTTAAATAGACATTAATGGCTAGTCATTCATTTATAAGGATGAGTCGTGTTGCTCCCACAATGCATTCTAATTCATCTTTTGTTCTAGGGATTGCCCCTCGAATATTCACCCAAATTCACCTCACATTTATGTACAAAATTTGCTTGACCACACTGTGTGGGTGTATATATATATATTGAATTAATATTATATTGTGAATAGTTGCAAGAGTTTGGAATAATCCTCAGTCTTGGACATTAGTACATTTAGTAGACTAAATTTCTCAAAATACAGAGATATATGCATGCAATGCAACATTTTGTAGTGAGTTAACTAGTAACATTTCACTTAAGTTGTCTGGAATTCCCAGCCAATATTAATTACCCTTGTGATGATAAAACACCATACCTCCTCAAGCTAAAGAGTTGCTGGAGTTCTGCAACCAAAAAAAAAGACACGACTATCATTTGCCAACAAAATTAGAGACTGAAACGTGTTGAATATACACAGTAATTCATGAGACACAGACGCAAAAGTATTTTAGTGAATAGAAGCAAAATTACCCTTGATTCCAAGATCTTTTTGCTGTCATTGTAGTATTGGTTTGGATGATTAATCCCAGCATCGCATGATGCGCCATGAATAGCTTCAAAGGTTAACGTGCATGCCAACTTGAATTGAATTGATGCACAATCATGCTCACAATATTAGCCCAATACAAAAGAATTTCACGCAATCCAACTCACGAAATTATATACTCACCTGGTAATGCCTATTTCGTACTTTGCCTATCACATCCTCTACTACAAAGTTTCCAACTCCCATCTTGCCAAGGGCAGCTCTTAAATTCTCTTCACTATTCATCCAAAATTAGCAACAGACAAGGTAAGTTCATCTATGTATTATGCCTCCATATCTTCTACAACTAATATATATATATATATATATATATATATATATATATGATACATCGAAGTAAAATTTTGAAACGAAAATACAGGGGAATGCTGCATACAAATAAGTGAATTAGTAACACTAAAATTTATGGAGATTCTGTGATAGTTAACATTCCAAAGGCCCAAAATCAATACAAATTGTCATATGATGGGAAGTGTACATGGTTTCAAAATGTTTTTGATGTAACAGATAGAGCTCATTTTCAAGAAGCTTCACGGTTAAGACTCTTTAAAAAAAAAAAAAACAAACAAACAAAACAAACAAACAAAAAAACAAAAAACAAAAAACAAAACAAAAAAAAAAAAACAAAAAACAAAACAAAACAAAAAAACAAAAAAAACAAAAAACCTCTTTCAAAGAAGCTTCTCAAAACTTTAATAGGCTAATTCACCACCCCCCCCCACCCCCTCCCACCTCTTATCTTATAAATAAGCCTCCCTGTGGCCCAAGAAGCACAAAAGGAAGAATATTTGCTAAATTTTAAAGAGATTACATCGATGCAAATTCAGAGAAGCTTATAACCTGAAATGACGATAGGGACATCCGTGATGATCTCCAACACCAGGCGTTAATGATATTATCTTTTGGCAAGAGTAAGGTGTGTAATCCTGTAGTCAGGTATTAACACTATTTAGTAAAAGATTAAAAAACACAATATATCTGCCACAATTTCATTCTTTTAGTTTCCATGTATTTCTTAGGCCTGATGCTAAATGTAACCATCAACCTTTTGGAGAATGACTTACTACTCTCTTTCCTTCTTTCCCATAATTGTGGCGTATGCCATACGCATATTCCTTGTCAAATTTTTCAGCACCAACCTACAAGAAGAAAATGATATACTTAACTTACAAACACAATGGGATACCACTTGGATTATTGAGTCTCAATATATAGACACCATCATAAAGACACATGCTACTGCAGTAGGTATTTACCCAGCACACAAGAAGGAAGACAATTCATGTTAGCACAGATACTTCTCTTGTTCTAGTTCAGAAATCTGGTTCTGTTGACTTAAGTGAAAATGTAGATGAAAAATGGTGTTGATTGACACATAAGAAAACATGTGATGCACAACTGAATAAACTACAGAGGGATTAGAACTCAATTTTAGCAACACTACTCCTTTCCATAATGTAAAAGAAGGGAAGGGATAATCTTCAACACAAAATACTTACTTTTCGGGAGAACTCTGCCTTCCAAAATGCAAGGGCATCATCCAACTTCAACCCAACACCCTAAGAATAAGGTTAAACACAATCAGAAATATAAAGAGCCGTGCACCTGCATAAATTGAAAAAGGAAAATACTTGGCGGACTCGCAACTTTTACTCCCTCTCACAAGTTCTTGATGTAGACACTTTTCTATAGACCCACATGATGAAAATAACCTATCCTTGTTTGCCACATTAGGGGGTAGAAGTAAGGGAGTAGAATTTGGGAGTATGCATAGTAAAACTCATTGGAAAATCCTCCAGAAGAATCTAATCACAACTCATTCAGACAGTAGAAATTTCTCTGAGAAATCTTCTAGAGTTAGTTTGGCCAAACTTATTACTTCATAGAAAGGATTTTTTTTTCTTTTTTCTTACCAACCCTTAGAAGCCTTTTTTATTATTTTTTTTAAAATATATTTTGTGTTTAGCACAGCTTCCACTTTTTGGAGTAGATAATCACCTTAAGAGGTTGTGCCAAACAAGTACCAACTATGGCTAAAATGAGATTCCACTTTTACAAACCACCATGTAAAAGTGAAAGACCAAAACTTCAGTTTTTGACATAAAATATTGCATTTAAACAGAAACCCTACAAGATACAACCTTAAGAAACAGGCCCAATTGCATCCTTCCCCCATGCTTCAGATGATGATCCTCTCGTAGCTGTGGAAAGTTGTGGATTAGAGAAACAAAACTAAAGTGAAGGCCACAATTTTAAATTACTGAAAACTGATAAAATATAATCACTATTTGATAATGCTTTTTCACCTTCTCAAAGAGATGACGCATGCACAAAGGAAATGAAGTCTTAGCAACTTGATCAATATCCTTCAATGATATTTCTGTGTACTCTGGTGGCTGCATCATAAGTTTAATTATTTAATAAACTCCAATATGTACATCAAACCCCAAGTCAAATAGACAAGAGTTGGGTGGATATTTCAAAAATACCTGGCTATAATCTGGGCCTAGATAACTTGTTGATAGGGCTTCAACAATCTAAGGAAACCAAAGAAAAACAGTCAAAATGGATAAGGAAGAAGAAATCGAAAGTCCAATAGAAGAGAATGAAATAACAAATGTTCCACTACTCTCAACCCACAGGAGTCAATCGGTCCTTTTCCTGTTCTCTTATCATTGATGTCCATTTTCTGAAAACAATAGTACAACTTATGAGAAGGCGAATAATGGAACGTTATACAGTTGTATTCTTCTTGTAACATACCAAGAAAAGTAATCACAGAAGCATGCCAAAAGCAAAAAGTTGGGTGGTAAGGCCCAAACTACATTGCTAATTTAATCATAGATAGGCATTTGGAAGAAATGAACTGCACTTTTGAAAGAGTTTGCTATAGTAAAGAACCTGTTGGTGAGAGCAAGTGCTTTTGAGAGATTGCTACGAAATTGATTGATAACTAATGAAACCAACTGCAAGGATAAGCCACATATATGTGATTAAGTAGACAGATTTAGATTGGATCTTCTATAAGAAAACACTGAAACACAAATCACCTGATGTGTAGCAATGTAAGCATTTCCTTTCTGGATAAATACCCTTCGACCTGCCACTAGCTCTGGAACCTCTTCAAATGGCACCTAAAATTATCATATATATGTAGTGAGATAATACTAATACTTTGCCATGGCCAAAAAATAGCAATGATTCTAATACAGGCATTGCAGCATAAAAGAAGTTAACATCAGTGCATCTCCACCTACTACTATTCTTGAGTAAAAGTCTGTGGCAAACCAATAAAGATCCTCAACCTCATAATAATTCAATTAGTATCAATAATTATGCTGTAGAATTCCTTAAAGAAGCAGACAGTTTGATATTATTCTTTTTGGAGGCACCATTTCCCTGTAGTGGAGAAATAATTTCCATACCTTGTAAAATATTGTTTCAGCTGCATAAAATTTTTTGAAAATGAAAAGAGTTAAGAACTTGTAGCAATTATACATATTTATCCAAAAAGTGTATTAGAAATTCTTCAAATCATGTACCACGTGATAAAGGTTGGCCAATGCAACGTGCAACTTGACTCAATTTGTCCTTTACACTCTGCAACAATGGCAAAGATAAACACACTATAGTAGCTTTTCATGCATAAAATTGAACATTGTTTTAGGAGGAAAACAAAGCCAACTATCATCGCCAAAGCAACACCAAGCAAGTAGAAAAGTTTAATTTCAAAAGCTACCTCATATTCAGCATTGCTCACAGGCTTGTAAGAAAGGTCAAGATCTGCCACTAGTGCCCTCTGTTTAAAACATCAAGTCAAAGACACATCACCAGATCTCTCTCAGGAAAAGAAGCTAGTTACCAGCTAATAACTAAAACATACCTGGACATCAGAGGTTTCTCTCTGATAGCGGTAACGAAATAACATGGTCTCCATTGAAAGAAACCACTTTCTTAATTCCTCCCTAGCATATTAAGTCTCAAATGAGAAACACCAAAGTAGGCAAATTATAAAAAATAAAAACAAAAATAAAAATCAAATGCGAAGACAAAAAAACACTTACGTCCTGCAATACACAAGTCGTAGAACAAAATGCGAAATTATATCTTTGTTGACAACTTCAGATGGCTGTGGATGCCTCATATTTGCCTTCCATAGATCCGATACCTGGCATTTATAATTGAACTGAGTACTGTAAAGGAAACGAGAAAATCATATAAATTAATTTTAAATTTGACTGCGAAGTACCAATTCTGCCATTTCGTCAGGCTTCCTTCCTCGGGATAATCCATCAGAAATTCCTTTCAAAACTGCATTGAAATTGTACCTCGAAATAGTTAGTACAACAATTTTCATAAAAATGCATTAACGCAAGTGGGAGTAAAAGTAAACAGCAAGGTAGAAGATTATAAATGAACAGCAAAAAAACCCAGCACAAAACTTGAAGCATATAACAAAAGAAGATACTCTTACACAAAAGGCAGAAATTTTGGAAATTGAATCTGGTGGTTCAAATAGGATTAACAAATTGAAAAGATGAACTAACAAATTTTAACTTTTGCTTCAGATATGAAGATCAGTAGAAGAAAGGAAATCGCTTAACCTCTTAGTCGATCAATGGCATACAACTCAAAGTCTTCAAGTCTGACCTCAAGAGGCGGAGCAGAGCGGTAGATAGGGAGAGTTGAAATGACGCCATTGGAGACTGAAGGTTTCCTTTCAGATCGGACTATTTCCATTGGTGTTTGCTCTTCTCTGGTAAAAGCCTTGGTGTTGTCTGCAAAGTCAGGTGGAGTCTTAGCATAGGTGGAGTCAGGATTTTTAATCCAATGGGTTAAAAAATTAAAGGAGATAAAAGGGGTGAGCAAATGGTCGGTCCGTTATGCGTAACCGACCAAAATCTTTTACCTTTATAACCGACTGAATTAAATTATATAACCGACCGAAAAACCAGACCATCAGTTTCAGTCGGTTAGCAAAAACCGACCAATTTTTTTTTACCTTTATAACCAACCAAAACCGACCGAATTAAATGTACAACCAACCAAAAAAACCAACCATATAAATTGGATGATCAATTGTTATAGTAATTATATAGTTATATACTATATACAAACACACTGTCCAGTACTCCAGTGTCCAGAACTTTTCAAAATGGTTAAACATAGATGATACAAACACACTGTCCAAAATTCATTTTAAAACTCCTTTGGCTATTTCTCAAAAGTTTAAATAAAATAATAATTAAATAATTAACTAAAAATTAAAACTTTCATATGGGAATACTGTATTACTGTTATACTAGTAAAAATTTCATAAAAGTTCACCCTTATTTATGCCACATTCCACTATTTCAGTAATCCAGTATTTGGTATTCCTAATACATTAATACTATGAGCAGGTATAGAATAGCATATTCATCCACAGGTGAGATTTTGGGATACATATGTACTCCGAATAAAATAGCAGATTCGCAGGGATGAAATCACCGTGAATTCTAATATTTAAAAATTTACCTTGAATGTCTACCACAAGTCTACAAGGCGAAGCACCGAAGCCACAATTTGATTGGTGTCTGGTGAGGTTTGCCTGTGCCTAAGGTCTGTCGTTCACCAGGGGATTGTGCGAATGTGGACTAGGGCTTAGAGAGGCGATGAGTTCAGGTGATGAGTATAATGCCCCAAGGACTCACAGCAGAATTATTGAAGGGGAAAGACTGATATTTGCAGAAAAGAGAAGAGAAAAGAGAAATGCAGAGAGAATGAAGAAGAAAAGGAAAGGGAGAACAGAATTGCAGTGAATTGCGATTGTGGACTAGGGCTTAGAGAGGCGATGAGTTCAGGTGATGAGTGTGATGCCCCAAGGACTCACAGCAGAATTATAGAAGGGGAAAGACTGATATTTGCAGAAAAGAGGAGAAAAGAGAAATGCAGAGAGAATGAAGAAGAAAAGGAAAGGGAGAACAGAATTGCAGTGAATTGCGATTGTGGACTAGGGCTTAGAGAGGCAATGAGTTCAGGTGATGAGTTGAGGCTTGAGAAGTGAGGACTGACATTGAGGTGCTGAGAAGTGAAGAGCAAAGGAGTAAACAATGGTTTAGGGCTATTGACTATTGAGCATTATATTGGCCTATTGGATTGGGCTAAAATCATATTTTTCTACCATTCTTGTGCATATATATACACACATATATATACATCCTATTATACTTACACATATATATAATCGGTTATAAGTCACTGACTGAAATCAAGAACAAATAATAACCAAATAATTGAATAAGCAAAATTTTTTAAAAATCAATAACCGAAATTGACCGAAAACTATCAATTATTGGATGGTTAACTGCTAAGTTGCTCACCCCTAATCTTCATACATTTAAGACAGCTCTCACTCCTCAACCTCAGGTTCTCAAAAATTAACACAAATACACAACGGAACCAACAATTAACAATTACCTACCATTTTGCTATCATAAAACGCACTATAAATTTCATATATAGCTCAATTCATTTAAGCTGTAAACAAATTTTAATTAAGAAAAAAAAACAAGCATTTCAAGTAACCATATAAAAATGATAGCATAGCACTATAGCAGATAATACTTCTTAGTTCTCCCCACGGTGGATTCAACCAACATTGTTCAATCAAAATATCAAAACTAACCAATATACAAATCATAGTAAAGAGAATTAAGAAATGCACAAATCCATTATCCAGATACTCAGTACAGGTCGGGTCGTCAATTCTTCAAGCTAGGGAAAGGCAAAAAGCTTTAAGGGAAAAAAAAAAAAAAAAAACAGAGTTTTGAAAATCTGAAATTTCTATCCAAAATGGCAAATACAAAATAGATAAAATTATACGGAGTAAATATTTTTTTAAAAAATAGAATCAATAAATAATGTATTCATGTGGATCCGTGGTGGACTTACCGCAATAATCAAAGTCAAATCTCAGAATTTGCAAATCGAGGCAGCCTGCTGTTGTACAGTCGGCGGTGGAGTGATCGACGGCAAACTGGGGAAGGTGCGAAGTGCAGATTTTTCTCCCCGAACTGCGATGCCAAGTCGCGAACGCCGTATGCCCGTATTAGAAATTAGAAATTAGAAATTTAAATTGTACTCCGTAATAAATAATATTAAAAAACAAATTGGCGGGAAAGAGGAAAGGGGAGGGAGGAAAATTGGCGGGAAATGCTCAGTTGGACTGCGCTATACATTAGTGGCAGCAAATGCTTCTTAAATGTTCCCTCGAACTAATAAAAAAAAATTAAAAAAACAAGACATGTAGTTTCAGACTTTCAGTACCATATTGACAACTATTAACTGGACAATTTCAACAAGGTTAAAACTTTATATCAAGAATTAATTCCACCTCATTGGCAGCCAAAGACTTTGTGGTCTAGTGACACCTGATGTCAAGGTTCACAAGGCGTCGGCAAAAATGTGGAGGTCGAAGGAGAGCGGTAAGGCGGCTGAAGCGAGAAGCGATTGTGGCTCTCAAGCTCTGTGGATTGTGGGCGTGAAGCGGGAAGAGTGGAAGACTGGAGGGAAAATGAGAAAAAATGAACCCAAAGCCCTTTTTTTTTTTTTTGAAAACTAAATCCCTTTGTAGTGTTTTTACTTTATACGGACTAACTTTTTTACTTTTTAATTTATATCATATAAAAGAATAATATATATATATATATATATATATATATATATATATATATAATAAAGTATTATTCGAAGAATTAGGGATGAGGTGTTTGACGATATCACCGATCGCGACGAAAACTCACCGAAATCAATAAATTGTCTTGTATAGTTAGATTTTAAAGGGGCAAAAATGTCATATCACCATGACCTGCACAATAAGCGAAAGAAAAAAAATCAAAGTTAAATATTTGCCAAAGCTCTAAAAACCTTAACTCAACTCAAGGTAAATGATCTTCACAATCAGAAACGCCTAGATGAAATCAAGGAAGAAACACTATAATATTGGCGCATCTAGCATGGCGTCACAAATAGTTACATCTCTTCGAATGTGACGGCATACAGTAAGAACACCGACTAAACGATAAAGTTTTGAGTTTTGAGTTTTTATAGATATGGAAGAGGTTTGTATGAAATGTGTAGTAGTCTACCGGAGAGATATTGATAGCAGTTCAATAGAGAACTTATATATTGATTTTGTATGGCTTGTATGAGATGCACTGTCTACTTTATTCAATATTCAATTTGTTGTTATGCACTTATGTGGGGACCATTGTTGGTGTGTGTGTGTATTCTCTTTGTTCAGTTTAGACAGTTTAGTTTCATAACTTGCACTGCATTTATTTTAAGAAAGTCTATTTGTATTTGAAGATGAAAATGCAGAAGCTAATGGCAGAGAGAGTGATGGGAGTATTTGGAACTATGAAGAAAATTGTTCTAACGGGGAGTTTGATAATAATGAAAGTAGAGATGATATAGATTTTAAGGCACATGTAGACCCCATTAATTGAACCAAACTTTTCTGATGATGCATCTATTGTGGAATCGGACATTGATGGTAAGATATAAGGTAATTTGTGACTAGTTTTAGACCAAGAAGAAACATGAATTACTCATATTTGACTCTATGTATGACATTTGCCTCAAAGTAATAATTTAATGATGCATTGCAAAACTATGCAATTGAAAATGGTAATGATATTAAGTTTGTGAAGAATGATAAAGAGAGATTCATTTTTTTTTGGGTTGTTCCCATAATGATATTAAGTCATGGCTTTATAATGTGACAAAAATTAATGAAATAGACTAAAATTGGCAATGCCCCAATAACAATAGGACCAAAAATGGGAATGACTCTTTTTCCAAAACATACAAAACCAACACACAAAGTTAGCAAGATTTTGCTAAGTAATTTTCTTGAAATTATTTATTAGTGAGAAAATGGAAAATGTTTTCCGTTGACCAAGGAAAATTAGTTCATTTTTTCGAAAAATGACTTACATGATTTTTTTCCATAAGTCATTTTCCGAAAGGGCCAAAATGGCCGTTTCGCATGTTCTCGGCCAAAATGGCCATCCCACCCAGAGCCGGACCTTTTCTTTTCTTTTTTTTAATAATAAATATTATTATTTTATATTATTTTATATTTTAAATAAAATAATAAAATATATAATTATACAATTCTACTTGTTTTCCAAAAAATGAACCAAACACATGCACCAAGACAGTTTTCTATAACGCAACCAAACACTGGAAAGGAAAATATTTTTCAATTTTTCAATTTTTCAATCTAGAGGGCTTCTATACAACCTTTGACAGGGACTAGACCAATTGATTACTGGAGACGGAAGTCGATTGATCAAAAATACTGCATGCATGACACAATTGCCCCAGAATTCCAAAGGAAGAAAGGCTTGAAATCGTAGAGATCGAGCTACGTTCAGAATGTGTTGATGTTTCCTCTCAACGATGAAATTTCGTTGAGGCGTGTTCACACACGACCTTTGATGGATAATGCCCTTTTATGAAAAAAAACTCATCCATTTTGAACTCGGAACCATTATCACTGCAGATGATTTTAATCAACACACCAAATTGTGTAAACACGAAAGCATGAAACTTCTTCACAAACTGCCTAGTTTAAGATCTATCCTTCATTAGGTGTACCCATGTGTATGGTGAGTAGTCATCTACTATGGTTAAGAAATAGTATTCCCCATTTAAAGAACAAACAGGAAAGGTCCCCATATATCAATGTGTATTAGATCAAACAAGCTTTTGAACAAGAAACACTTAAAGGAAACGGAGAGCGTTTATGCTTAGCTATATGGCATACATCACAGGCTAAACTTGTAGTGACAAGGAAAACATCAATATTATTGAATAGGTGGAACTTATTGACAGGGAAGTGCCCCAACCTTTGGTGTCATACTTCAGAACTGGTGCGCTGCATGTCATAAGCTTTTTCTGATAATTTGTTGGTTTCCACTTTCCAGTATGTACAAACCACTCTCTTCTCTAGCTGTACCAGCTATCACTCCATTATTCTTTTGAATCAAACACTGCCCAGGTATAAAGACCAGCTTATAAGATGAATCATGGATTAGTTTGCTCACAGAAATGATGTTGAATTGGAATGTAGGGATGTGTAAGGCCCCTTTTAGCCATAACTTGTTATTCAGCTTTACATCCCCTATATTCTTGACAGTTATGCGTTATCCGGTTGGCAGATTCACCTCAGTCCCATTAGCATTATGGCAGTTAATAAGAGAATCCATAGAACAAACTATACGATTTGTAGCACCGGAATCAATAATCCATGTGGAAGCGCATAACATAGGAGAATTAACATGAGTTTTAGAGTACTTGCCTTCCTCTGTTGCAGATTGCTCATCGAACTTTGGAGTCAATGATACCACAACAACAGTTGTGTTAGAAGTAGCATTGGAACCAGAGGCTTGCCCTGGTTGAAGGATAGAAATAATCTTATGTAGCTGCTCAGGAGTAATTTTGAGATTCTCCGCATTGTCTACTACTGCTACATTGATCTGTTGCTTTCCCTTGGTTTTGTATCCAGGCACCCAATCGGGAGGATAACCGTGTTTCTTATAACACTTATCCACCGTGTGGTCGGTCATTCCACATGTGTGCACTGATGTGTAGAAAAAATGAGTGATGGTGAGTGTACGAGTGTGAAATGTCGTTCCGCTGAGGATTTGGGGTTATGGCACGCAATATGCAATCACAAAACTAGGCACTAACACAAGGAAATCAACAAGAAGCTAAGCAAACGACAACAAGGTAGAACAAACACATATAAACAATAGATAAATACACAATAAAGAAATAAGACTCAAGTTAGGGGTATTACCATCTAGATGCTTTAACACTTAAGTTTGGGGGAAGAACATTTTACCTAGGTTCTAGAGGCTAGCACTAATAAATCCAAGTTTCCACAAGGATTAGAACAAAGATTGCCACATTTCCATGGTGGATCAACCCAAATTCTTGAAGAACAAAAGCTATTTAAGCCCCAAATCTACCCCTATTTCCATAGAAGAGAAAATGGGTTTGAGATTGGGTTGGCTCAAGTCTCCCATCCAATTCCCATTGAGATGGAAGACTTTCCAAAGACAAACAACAATCATTGTACACTAATCATTGAAAGATAGAAGTAAACCCAATTCAAACTCAAGAACCCTTTTCTTCCCCTTTTTCACAATAATCAAAACTTAAGCATCAAAATAGATAATACAACCCTATCTCAAGCCCATAAACTAACTACTCATGATTAAATAGCATAAAGAACTGATATAATCTCAATTGTGCATATTTTTCTAATGAATTTGAATCAACTTTTGAGCTTAAATGTATTAAATTGCTATCTCTAATGCATATTCCTTGCTTTCTCAATTAGATATGGTTTCATTCTTGATTTGAGTGTTTTATGGTGTTTGTTAGTGTTTTGAAACCATTTTAGATCAAATGCAAAGCAAGGGAACATTTAAAGACATGTTTGGGAGTCAAAATGGATGAAGAATGCTTACATTGAGGCCTCGACGCGTCCAGGATCAGATTAGACGCGTCCAGAATTTCTAGTGTGCAACGTTGTTGAGCCAAGCGTCGAGCCCTAGGCTCGACGCGTCGAGAAATTGCCGTAACAATTTTCGGGAAAATCTTCAAGGCTTGACGCGTCGAGCCCCTGTCTCAACGCGTCGAGAATCCTGTGACAGCACAAAATTCTGTTTTGCGGATTTGCCTATTTTGCCCCTATTTTTGCTCCCACTATAAAAGGCTCATTTTCCCAAAACCCTAGACCTAAGCTGCGTTTTTGGAGACAAAAGGAGTGAGAGTAAAGGGTGTTTTCCTCTCCAAGGAGTCAAGGAGGGATCCACCACTTTTGGAGAAGATACTCACCATCAAGGAGCTACAAGAGCTTTGGAGGAACAAGGAGAGGCTATGAAGACTACATTCGGGAGAATCTCTTCCCATTTTCCTTTACTTTCTTAGTTTTTTTAAACTCTTTAACATTTGTGCTTTAAATTCAACACTAGCCATGAGTGGCTAATCTTATTAGGGATTTTTGGGTGAAAGTTGTTTATGAACCTATTGTGCCTTGTTCTTAATGTTTTAATGATATGTTTTATATTTGGGTTTTATACTTATGATGCATTTGTGATTTCTATTGTGATGCTTGTGATTAAAGGCCTAAATTACTTGTATCTTGCTATAGTTGTGTCTTGATGGAAGTTAGGGCATATATTAGAGCACTCACTTTTGCACTTGACTTTTGCACCTTGGGAGAGGGCAAATTTGTTAAGGGATTTCGTTAGATTGCTTGTTCTTGATTAGTTCCTTATCGTGGGTTTGAATTATGGGAGTAATTCATTCCCTTTTGTGAATGCAATGATCCACATTTGTTAGAACCCGAATTACATATCCCACCTTAGTTTGGCACTAGGCGATTAAACACTTAAACCCAGAAATCCCACTCTCTCTATATTGTTTTCATCGACTAGCTTTCTTTATTTTATTTTATTATAATATTTTCAACCGTTCAAACTCTCTTTACGTTAGGATTAGCTTCAATAGAATCGATTAGTAACTAGTGCTCGATGCGCCCCGCTTCCCTGTGGATCGATAACCCTATACTCGGGTATTTGTTTGTGTTATAAAAATATGCTGCAATCAAGAACACAAAAGCACAAGTAATAAACATAAATCTTGATAAAAAAAAGAGATAAGGAAAAGAAAGCTTCTCTATTGAAATGGGTGGAAGAATCTTGAAATCCAAGCTTCAAATCCAAGATTACAAGCTCCAAAAGTGTTAAAATACATAGATCTAAGCCTAATCTAACCTAACAATATGAAAGGAAGTGAATGGGAGTGTTTAGGGTTCAACCATGGGTCAAAACCGAGTTCAAAATGCTCAAAACAAGCTTAAATAGTGAGCAGAGCAGGTGCCTCCGGCCTAGCATCGGGCCGGATGCCTCCTCTCTAAAAACTACATTTTGCACTGTAATTCCGCCTAAAACCTCCGGCCTAGTATCCGGCCGGATGCCTCCTCTCCGGAAATTGCATTTTCGAACTCTGTGCAGCTGCTCTGACTTCTAGGCTGTTTTTCACCATTTTCCGTTCCAAATTACGAAATTTGTATCTCTGGCAAAGTTGTAGCCCTTTGGACATTCCTAGGCTGAGATATGATCCAATTACTAAGATGTCGATGTGCAGACATTTCAACACCTTGACTTTTTGCTTCTCTTTTGTTTTAGTTTGCCCAAATGACCAATACCATTGAAAATACAACTCTTAGGCTCCCTTGGAAGTGTTGCACCCATCTCCATAGTTTCTCCTTGGCTCTTATTGACTCCAAATGCATCCAAAATGCATGAAAATCTTTGTCTTTGCTTCAAATGCTTTCCAACTTATTATACTCCTTGCAAAATAACACAAATAAGCACTAATTCTCATGAAATTTGGAATGATCTATAAACAAAATGACTAAGTGAAAGGAAGGAAAATATAGACAAATAAGCACATATCATGCACCTCGCTTTCGTAGCATTATTTCGTCTACCAGAATATGTGTTCAAGCTTGCAGCAACAACATCATCATTGACAAAGTTCTGAATTGCATTAGAGTGACTAATATCTAGGCTTCATAGATCCAAGTTAGTTAGACTGATCTGCCTTTCTAACTTTTCAGCCATTACAAAAACTTTATACACTTCATGAAGCAGATCTAGATAAATGTTTGAATTTTTGCAATTATTTTTTAACAAGGGTTGCTGAATATCAAAAACTTATTACACAGAATCCCAACTAAGACATTTGATTTCAAATCATTATAATCTTCACTCAATCCTTGCAAAAATCGAATTACCTGATCTGGTTCTCTTTCTTTCATGATGATATCCACGAGATCACAAGAGCAGCGTGGCTCACACTTACAGAGAGGGAGAGGCCTTAGAGGGTTCATCTGCTTCCATAGTGTCTGGCTCTTAGTATAATACTCGTTGACAGTCAAGGATCCTTGCTCCAAACTGTAGATCTCTGTTTGTAAAATGGAGATCCGTTGTGCATCCATAGTGTGCATTTCGCTTAGAGTATATTATTTGGTCAACCCTTTGCATTAGTAGGGATTGTTGGTAATGCAAAGGTTTGTGAATGGTCTCTTTCTTTATTTTTGCCCCTCATTGAAAACTAAGGTTTCTCCCCTTTAAATGTAATTTCTTGTTTTTTTTTATGGCTTGAAATCCTTGGTGTGCAGTGGCTAGTAAGGGGGAACTCCTCGTACACGCTAATACTGTTTCCACCTAACGCAGCTTGGCCAAAGTTCCCTCAAGATGCATTGCTTGGTCTCTCTTGTTATCACATAAACATGACCAAAATAATTTTGCTAAGGTTATAAGACTAACTAATTAATTTTGCTTTGACCCATGTGCATTCATAAGCTCAACTCCTTTGATCTTTAAATTCTAACACACTGCTTGCATATATGACTAGGTACACTCAAACTGGTTCCAAAATATTCATAGAAAAGAAGAGAATAAGAATGAAATAAGTCATATTTTCAAAAAAAAAATAATGAAATAAGTCATGATGATCGACTTTGTTTGAACAACTACAGTTTGGATGCTCAAAATTAAAGAATTCATTTGCAGGTATTGACAAGGCCAATTAGCATTTGGGTTGGTCAGCAGGTGGTGGTGGTAGAATTTCATTGGGCCCTTTTCCATTGTCCACCACAAATGCCATCTTAAGTCCCCATGTTGTGTGTACTTCCAAATGGCAGTGCAAGAACCATACTCCTGCAATACCTCATGCCAAGTTTAGTCAATTCCAAATTTTGTACATAATTACATAAAGTAGTAGATCAAGTCTCTTGTGAGCGGGTCGGATCACAATAAAAATGTATTCTCTATGTCCTACTTATTATTCATTGGTCAAATCACTCTTCTTTTTTTTTTTTTTTGCTTATTTCTATTAGCATTTTTTTACAATTTTAAAATTTGATTTTGTGTTTAATAGTAATTTTAATGTAATTTCTAAATATATAAATTTTACATACTAATTCTAAACTAATATTATGAAAAATTAAATTGTAAATAACTCCAGTCAAGCACTCGTTAACCAAACTCGACATATAAAATGGGACGGAGGGAGTAATACTTATACTATAAAATGTAATACTAATCGGAATAAATTGGTTGTTATTTATAAAGAAAAATGTAATATTTAGCGGTTAAATAATTAATCATAAGAAAAAGGGAAAATAGTCAAATAAGCCCCCGAACATTTCATAAGAAGTCAATTAGGTCCATGAACTTTTAAAATGTGTAATTAAACCCTCAAATATGTCAAATTGAGGCAATTAAGCCCACAAACTCATAATTGACCTGTTATTACCGGTCATTTGGATTTTTCGGCCACCGGTGTCACTTTCCAGCGACCAGCGATTTTCCGCCACCAGTGTCACTTTCCGGCGACTGGCGACGATCGCCGGTTGCCATCACCGACAACTGGTCTGGTCGCCTTCTCTGTGAAGAAGTTGACAAGTCGCTGGAGAGTGATAATTTTAATGAAAAATATAACTTTTAAATTAAAATGTAATATTAAGAGTTAGAAAAGTTTCTGAAATTTGTAATACTTATACATAAGAAGTAAAAAAAATGGACTCTGACCATCTCATCGGAGAATTTGCCAAAGTAGTAAGGCATACCTGGATTGTTTGCCCTGAATCTGATAGCTGCCCAACCACCGGAAGGGACACCAATTGTGTTCCTCTCGACAGGATCAACGAGGTTGAAATTCCTCGGATCCTGGTCAGGATTATAGTTCCCTAATCCTCGTCCAATGGCGAAGAAATTGAAACCGTGCAAATGAATGGGATGGTTTTCAGGAGCTAGCATCCCAGTATCCTGCAACACAATCTGCACGCTCGAATTATAAGCGAGTCTATAAAGCTTAGTCGCTTCTGTGGTCATCAAATTCGCGGGCTGTTCACCGGTATAATCGTACGGCGTCGTCGGGTTCCCGGGAAAATCATCGGTGAACACTCCGCTGATGTTGAAGAAATGCGCGTTTATAAGCGCGGTTTCCGGCATCACAAACGTGACGTTATTGAAATCCGCCACCACTTTTTTCCCGGCGTAACAAGTCGAGCAGGGATTGACCCCGAGCCCCATGGTGAATAGGAGAGAATGATCGATGCTCAATGGGACTTGGTGGGAATTTAGGCTTCTGAGGGAATCGTAGAATTTTTCTGCCAGCGAGGTGGAGTTGAGCGGCGGCGGGGCGGTGGGAGTGGCGGCGGCGGAAGGGAGGGTGCCGTTGTATTGCAGCGTGGCGGTGGCGGTGTTGTTGTTGACTCTGATTGGGGCGTCCATGAAGGGGGAAGTGGTGATCAAGAAATTGCCGCCGGCGCCGGCGGGGGTTTGGGGATTGGTTGATAAGATGGCGTTTGTGGTCTGGCCGGGCGCCGTGAGAATTGTGTCGGTCTGGAATGGCTTTACGTAAGTGGCGTCAACTTCAACTACTGTCAAATTGTGGCCTGCGATCTTGAAAAACAGCTCTTCATTCAGTGCAGCGTTGATGATTCTCACCAAGTACCTCTTGCCTGCCTCCACTACAAAATTATAACCCCCTGCATACATTCATATCCATGTATATAACTATATATCATTTTCTAGTACTGTTCCAAAAATCGGCCTAGACACTAGGACGAGAGGATTTTATCCTTAGCCGGTCAAGTGGGCGGCCTAAGATTGATTGAGATACAGGATTTTTCATTATATAACACATACAGTTCATGGTACTCATACTGCTCGGTAGACACCAATACACCATAAATCTAGGGTCCTGAGCCAAGTATGAACCAAATATGGTTAACTGTCTACCATTCAATAGGCATCACATCAATTATAGCTAGTGATCAACACTGCTTCCGATTCCGCTACTACAAGGTCAAGTTTCTCGTAGACTATTCTATATGGTTAGATTATTTATATCTAACGGACGTTTGTGTTAGTCAAATTAGGTGTTGAGTCAGCCAATTAGGCGCCCAAGTCAGCAAACTCAACCGAGTGTTTTCTTGGTGTGCTGTTTTTCTTATTATTATTAATAGGCCGCCTAGGCGGCACCTAACACCTTCTACGACATTGTTTTGTAACTTTACTATTTGTGCATTTAGTATTTAGTACTCTCGTCGTCTCACATGACATGACATGATGAGATTGAAATTTTACTAAAAATTATTTTTCAATCTTGTCAAGTTAAGTTAAGTAAAATGAAATGCAGATATAAGGATCAACACTCTAAGCTTTAAAATTACCTTCAGATAAACAATTTGAGACTGGACCCGAAAGGCCATTAACAGTATGAGCATCAGAAATGTTGGGAGCCAACCCTGATTGTAGTGCTTCATTGACCACTGCCTCAACATCTGATATCCACCATTCCCCTTGTAATGCAAGTAACAACAATTTAAGTACAAAACATACTATAACCCAAAAGTGTAATTCAAACAGGCATTACCTAGTATGACCACGAGTTCATTGTCAGGCTTGGGGAAGGGATAAGGCACCCCAGGCTTAGGCAATATTACAATAGCTCCATGAACAGTAGCCCTTAGCCACAGAATATGTGCATGGTACAGAAGTGTTCCCCTCTGCCCTGTTACTGTAAAGTTATACACATAGCTCTGTCCGGGTTGAATGGGACATTGGGTTATGTACGCTGGTCCATCTGCCCATCCGGTTTGAATTTGTTTAATACCGTGCCTAGTCATTGTTGAAAACTTATCAATGAGTTAAAAATTCTGATGTTAATGGAAACGTTTATGGTGCTGATTAGTACTAAGGTATTATATATATATATATATATATATAATTATTTCAAGTATTATAGATAATTAATTTTAATAATAATTGGCAAAAACTTGTGTGAGACCGTCTTACCATGAGACGGGTGGGGTCAAGATGCAAATGTAACACTTATATGCACAAATGTCATACTTATATGCTCAAATGTAATACTAATCAAGAATAAAATTTTTGTTACTTATAAGAGTAAATGTAATACTTTTAAGGGAAAATACAATATTTTTACATTTCGATTTAAAAGTATTACAATTTTCCTTAAAAGTATTATATTTGCCCTTATAAGTAAGGGGCACTTGTCAACATTACTTATTATAAAAAATGTATTACTTTTTCTCTTATAAGTAACAAAAATTGTATTCTTGATTAATGTTATATTTGAGCATATAAGTGTGACATTTGCACATATAAGTGTGACATTTGCATGATGTTTTGACCCGACCCGTCCCGTCTCACGAATAAGAATCCGTGAGACGGTCTCACACAAGTGTGACCCATAATAATTAATACGTACAACCATAATAATTATCAAGTATGATGACACAGTCCAATTGAAAATCTTAGAGCATGGTTCACCTTACAGGATGGACCAATAACATAAGATTAAATTTTAATATACTGAAAATTTATTTTTAATACAATTGAATTTTCATTTTTGAATGTTCATTTTTTGTGTATTAAAGATTCATTATCTAGTATACTATCAAATAATGAACCTTCATTACACAAAAAAATAAATATTCATTATATTAAAAATGAATACTTATCCACTGTTCACGTTGTATTGCGGACCATTGTGGATAGTAAATTTCCCCAATTCCATATAAAAGGGTAGTGGAACAGGGGTGTTTTAGAAGCGCTTTTAATGAATCAAAGTAACTTACCAGTGGATGGTGAGATTATAGCTAACGCTGTTGGTGACATTCACAAGCACATTGTCGTCTTCTGTTGCGTAGATAGTTGGGCCCGGAAAGAGCCCATTTACTGTTACTATGGGCTTTGATGAACACAATTTTGTAGTATTTGTCATCACCACCTGCTTGCAACAAAATTACAACCGACCATCAATCTTCCTTCAGGACATAAATAATATACTTTTAGTATATTAAAAATATACATTATATTTAAAAAAAATTCATTATTTGAATACTGAAAGGAGATTATTTTGTATAATATACACTCAATACATGAATAATATACATTTAGTATATTAAAAATATATATTTTATTATGATTCATACAATACTATATAGACCATGGCTCACACAATAATTTGCTGATAAATATCTATCAAGGCTTCTAGTATGTTGTTATACGACCCTGGGCAAATTATTGTGTGGACTATGGTCCACATAGTGTTGTGTGGACCATAACAAAAAGTACATTTTTAACATATTAAATGTACATTATATAATATAATGTACATTCAGTACATAAATAATGTACATCTCCTGAATATAATGTACATTATTAATATACTAAAAGTATATTATTTTTATATTGAATGTATATTATTTGATAGTGTGGTCCACATAGTTGTGTAGATCATGATCCAGACAAATAATGATTGGGTATGATGCATGATGTGAGATTGTTACTTTATTGAAACAAAACAAACATAAATAAAATAAATATTGTGGGACAACGTAACACAGCTGCATTTGTGGTGGTGCCCCTCGTATGGCAAAAGACTCTGCCTAGTTCATCTGTCAATTTTTCCTTTCAACTACTAATAATATCTAGTACACGCCAGTACATACATTTCGTGCGCAACAAACAACAAGTTAAAAATATTATTAATTTGATCATTTAATTAATTAGTATATTTATTCGTTAAAGTAGTGCATTATATTAGATTAATTTGTACTTGGACACTTAGCTTGCTACCAAATTAGTTCTATTAATTAGCTCAAATAATGTTGATATTGCTAACGTTAATTATGGTTGGACTGACCATAAAAGGTGATAGGTGATCATTCTTTTTTTTTTTTTTTTTTTGGGGGGGGGGGGGGGTTATAATCTTGTATTATCATAATGACCAATAAATATAGTAACAGACTCATGTTTAAATCACATTTCTTATATAAATCGAATTTGATGCCAATAATGTATATATTTTTTTGTGATTATAACAACATAAATCAATTCGGAGTTAAATCCGCCCAATAAAAATACAGGCTAGAAACTTAATAAAATATATGAGTCATTTCCATTTTTAGTCCTACTGTTATTAGGGCATTGCCAATTTTAGTCCACTTTATTAATTTTTGCCACATTGCGGCCAGTCTTATTTAGTCCTTGTCACTTTTAGTCCACCGTTAAAATTTTTGTCAAATAACCATCCAAATAGGGGTATTTCGGTCTTTTCATACTTTGATCATCTCCTTAACCCTTTGTAGTAATTTTCCTTACACATTTTCATCCAATGAAGAGGTCCGGCGAAAGCCATGGCTTTGTAATGTGGCCCACATGGCTTTCGCTGAACCTCTTCATTGGATGAAAATGTGTAAGGAAAATCACTGCAAAGGGTCAAGAAGATGACCAAAGCATGAAAAGATAAAAAATACTCCTGTTTAGGACGGCCACTTGACGAAAATTTTAACGGTGGACTAAAAGTGGTAAGGACTAAATAAAATTGGCCACAATATGGCAAAAATTAATAAAATGGACTAAAATTGGCAAAGTCCCAATAACAATAGGACCAAAAATAGAAATTACTCAAAATATATACTCACGTTGAAGTTATAGCGACGAATTGCGCATTCGACTAATACCGGCCATAGAAACGCCACCGTCGCCATGACACGAAGCCATGCAATGATCTTCATGGTTTTCTCTCTCTCTCCCTCTCAAAAACCTAAAATTTTAGCTTCTTTTCAATGAATAGTTATAGTACTTGTTCTACGTTGTAGTGCTTATGGAGGAATTGGGTATACAACCTTAGCTAGCTTATATATAAAGAGCAAGGGAAGTTGGAAACAACGTTGTCTTATTGATGAAGAGGATGCTTCAAGAGGAAGACCAACCCACGTATCATTGTATCAATAATTACCCACATTATGCAAACATGATCAATTTATATATCTTGTTATTTTTGTTTTAAAATACAATTGCTCTTAATATTTGCTAATCATATTAATTTATGACTACTTTAAAGTTAAACTATTGGCGAATCCATTTGACGGGAAAAATATATTCCTTGTGACCTATTTCTCAATTTATAATTATTAACCGAATGTTTGGAGGTTCAAGTGTAACTTACTGCCATTGAAATGTGGTGCTGATGGCTAGATAAGTATAAATAAATAAAATTGTGTATTCGCTAATCGTTATTGGTTAATAACTTTTGGTTTATGATAAGTACTTGATCTTGATAATTTGTTCGAATCTCTTTAAATGTTAAAAAAGTTGTGCATTCATAAGCCAAGTGGAGTAGCTTAAGTGACAAGTGAGCTCTTTTTGTGGGAAAATTTTTTGGGAAAACCCGGGTTCGATTTCCACATTCCTCTTGGGCCACCTCCCGGAGCGAATGCGGGTGGACTCGGACCACATTAAACAGATTGAGAAAGACCCGGTAGATTTGCCAAAAATAAAAGTTGTGCATTCACAATTAGGAGTGATATAAAAAAGTTTAATCCTGCTAATAATGTTACAAATTTTACAATGTAATTTTTTTTTTACACTTAAATCATACAGTTTTGCTATAAATTTCTTGTAATTTACACATACATGCATACACGCAGGCACTTTATAACTAAAGTTAGGTGTTAAAAACTAGTTCAAACTAGGATCCAACACCGGTTGGTCTAATAATAAAATGCCTTTATTACAGCAAACCATCTAACATCACCAAATTAAATTAATTAATTAGTATTCCGTAATTACAACTGATGCTGTACCTAAAAACCCTATAACTACAATTGTTTTTTAAAATAATAATAATAATAAAACTCAGCAGTAGTTACGAGCGACCCACAGATTCTATGGCTCCACATGCTTACAGAATAATAATACATTAAAAGCTGAAGCTCGAAGCAAAGTCATATAAGTAGCATTTTTTTTTTTTCTATAATAATACTTGAGAAAAGATTTCAATTTTCAAGTTATTTACATAAACATTATTCACTTTATAATTTTCATAAAATAATACTTTTGTTCTCTTGCCAACCTAGAATGTTAAATGGGGTGTTTGGTAAATAGCTGTTAGCTGATTGAGTTAGTAAATTTGACTAGTTAATATCATTAGCTGATTGTAGAAAGATGTTTGGTAAATTAAATTAGTTGTTAGTTGATAGCTGATTACATGTAAAATGACTTTCTCAAGACGCTTATCGGAAAAGTTGCTTTGAGCAATTTTTTGAATTTTAACGTTATGAAACAATAAATTGTTATGAAAAGTTAATTAACTAAACACTTATATTGGCTGTTTAACCAAGTTAAATAGCTACTAGTGCTCAAACAAGACAAAATTGCCCGATAAACTAATTATGTTACCAAACAGGCCAAATTCTATTACTTGTATATATTGCACGTGTACGTGGAGCTTGTTACTCAATAGGGGAATAAAATTGTAATGTGTAATTCTAAATTATTGCAAGTTTTCGTTACCATATCAAGAAACCAAAAGACATCAGAATTGACATTCATGAAAAAGGGACTAAAACCATCACCTCATAAAATATTGAGCTGTTAAGGGATAAGAGTGAGAGTAAGATAAGCCGTCCAATTTATACCAAAGTATAATTAGATTATCGAACTAAAAAAAACCTCCAATTACACTCTTAAACTTGTTAAAATTATGCAATTAACCTATTTCATCAGGTTTCTTCATCCATGGCAGCGAACTACCATAGCAGCTTGGCTGCCATCGACTCCTATGGCAGATTCTTGTGTATTTTTTTAAAATTAATATAATTATTTTAATTTTATAAAAATATAATTCTATAAAATATTAATCTATATAACATTTTACGTGACCATAGTTGCAGTAAGCATTAGGCGCTAGTCGAGTTGTAGAGGAGCGTCTAGCGTCTAGGCGGGCGCCTATGCGACTAACTAAAAAAATAGTGCATGTGTGTGTGTGTGTGTATATAATGAAAAAAATTAGCAAGGCGAACTGACTAGATTAACTTGATCAAAATGGACGAGTTAACTCAACCGAGTTAGGCGCTAGGCGGCTGGTCGCCTAGGAGGGAAATTGCCACGGTCTAGGGGCGCCTAGGTGGGCCCTTAGACTAATTTTTGTAACAGTGTAGGTGACATCTTGCGTGGCATGTGACTTTTAAGAGTAACATGGTATAATAGGTCAAATAGGTTAATTCCAACTTTTGATAGCACCTCTGTTATAAAATGGATAGTTCGAACCCCAGTGGTGAGGGCATTGATTCTTAGGACGGAATAGATTGAGAAAATATAGAACATATACAATTAACCGCACAATTTAAACAAGTTTAAGGACGGATCTAATTGGAAGTTTATTAAGTTCGAGAGTACTTTGGTATTTTGTTGGAAGGTCTATTTGACTATGATCTCAAAACTTAATAGTATTGAGTGTACTAACATCACTATTCGTGTCAATAATAAAAGACTGTACTAACATCACTATTTCATAAAAATATATGAATGAAAAAATATTATTTTTCTTATAACTTAGTATCACTCAATCATTAATTAATGTATCTGCTTCTTGCAATCGACTTTTAGTATCGACGAGATTGAGAATTAAACCTTAGACAAAGAATTCAAATGTTAAATTTGCATCACTCGACCGTATAATATAATTCTTGGCATCATTTTTGTTAATTTTATATTATAATTTTACAGTCGTGAATATATAAAGAGAATTAAACGTGCTACTTATATATATATATATATTTTCTTATACATGCCAGTGGAATAAGACTTCATTATTAATTCTTTATATGTAGTTTTAAGGTTATGTACGTACGATGAAGGATGTTGTAGAAGATGACAATATCAAAAACGGTGTTAAATGTACTATTATTATTATTATTATTATTATTATTATAATATGTACTATTATTATTATTATTATTATTATTATTATTATTATTATCATTATTATTATTATTATAAGTCTGAGCTGTCTTTTGGTTGTCTGTTTTTAATATATATTGTTCTTCCAGAAGAGTTGATATATATATGTATGTATGTATATATATGTACGTAGACTGAGTAACAAGCTGAGTTGAAGCAAAACAAAAATTAGAGTGTGTGGTTGGAGAATGCCTTTCAGTTGCTCATGCAGTTTGCTGTCAGTGACCAACACATTTTGCCATGCCATTATTTTTCATAGAATCGGTCATTCTAGAATATCAGAATATGTGATGATTTTATCATATATATATATATAGACTAGTGATCAAATGAGTCCATCTTCTTATATGACTACAATTTTGGACCTTTCAATGCCTATGATCAGTGGTGTGTATTAAACGGTTGTTTTTAATATTATCCCCTATTTTTTGGCTGGTTAATTGGATAATGTTTATTTGATAGGGATATTTTGGAGATTTTGGGGTTATTACACAGCTGATTTGTAGGGGTTTATTTACGTTTTATTTTGTTTTTATTCTTTTCTTCTATTCATAGGGCTGGTTGCACACATAAAAACCCCATGATGCATAGTTCAGAATCCCATAAAAAACACTCTACATAATTGACAACTACCATGAAGATGCACACATAAAAACCCTCGATGCACAGTTCAGAATCCCATAAAAAAATCGCAAAAAAAAATCTACATAATTGGCAACTACCATGGGGATGCACACAAAAAAACCCACCATGCACAGTCCAGAATCCCATAACAAAAAAACTCTATATAATTGGCAACTACCATGGAGATGCACACATAAAAACCCCATGATGCACAGTTCAGAATCCCATAAAAAAATTTGCAAAAAAAAAAAAAGCTACATAATTGGCAACTACCAAAGAGATGCACACATAAAAACCAACGGTGCACAGTTCAGAATCCCATAAAAAAACTCTACATAATTGACAACTACCATGGAGATGCACACATAAAAACCCTCGATGCACAGTTCAGAATCCCATAAAAAATTCGTAAAAAAAAAATCTACATAATTGGCAACTACCATGGAGATACACACATAAAAACCCTCGATGCACAGTTCAGAATCCAATAAAAAAAATTCGCAAAAAAAAATCTACATAATTAGCAACTACCATGGAGATGCACACAAAAAACCCATCATGCACAGTTCAGAATCCCATAACATAAAAACTCTATAGTCTATACAATTAGCAACTACCATGGAGATGTACACATAAAAACCCCATGATGCACAGTTCAGAATCTCATAAAAAATTCACAAAAAAAAAAAAAATCTACATAATTGGCAACTACTATGGAGATGCACAGATAAAAACCCACGATGCACAGTTCAGAATCCCATAAAAAAAACTCCACATAATTGGCAAATACCATGGAGATGCACACATAAAAACCGCATGATGCACAGTTCAGAATCCCATTTTGAAATTCGAAATCCATAATTAACACATGATATGTTCCTAAAAACATGCAAATCACATATAATTAAATTAATTTAATCCAAATAAATAATCATTCCAAAATTATAAATTAACCCTTGAAATTACAGCAGTAAAAATGTTTTTAAAATAATGCCTTTAAATCTTAGCCATAAGTAATTCAAAGATCAATGGATCTAGATTGTCCACACGAACCCATGGGAGAAGGTGGACTCACGAGAGCAGTGGCCTATATAGATATATATATATTCAAATGCGGTGTGGAGCTCCCATGCGGTCGTGCGGCCTAATCTGCATCGTCCGATTTCATTAATCCAACTGGAATTCGCGTATGTTTAGAGTGTGTTGAAATTTTAAAAATTTAGAGAAAATAATATTGAATTGCACATGTGATGATATAGCGCTAGGGCCCACTTTTAAAATAATATTGAATTGCAAATAATGTAGTATAAACAAAAGTGTACCAACTTTCAATTTTTACATGTACAAGATTCAAAGTCTTACTTTTAATTTTTGACCATACTAGCATTTACAATTTTTCCAATAATGCATCCAACGTTTAAAATAGCTTTGATTTATAATTTCTCCAATAATGCATATTCGTAAATCATTTTGTAGATTTTCTAATATTTAGTTACCCATGGTAAAATAAATTCAACCGAAAATACATTCCAAAAGGAAAAAATTTGTATTTTGGCACAAAATGTCTATATAGATTTTTTACTCTGATCTTAAGATGTTTTTTCACATATCTCTCGTGCTTGGCTCTCACTTTCCCCCTATTTCAAGCTTGAATTGATGTTTTTTCACATATCTCTCGTGCTTGGCTCTCACTTTCCCCCTATTTCAAGCTTGGATTGATGTTTTTTCACATATCTCTCGTGCTTGGCTCTCACTTTCCCCCTATTTCAAGCTTGAATTGATGTTTTTTCACATATCTCTCGTGCTTGGCTCTCACTTTCCCCCTATTTCAAGCTTGAATTGACCCTCTTTTTCCACCTCTTCTGCACTTCGCTCCCCCTATTTCGCTTGAATTGACCCTCTTTTTCCACCTCTTCTGCACTTCGCTCCCCCTATTTCGCTTGAATTGACCCTCTTTTTCCACATCTTCTGCACTTCGCTCATTCTACCTTTCTCTCTCACTTCGCTCATTTTACCTTTCTCTCTCACATTAAGCTTAAACTTTATCTCTCACTTCGCTCATTCTACCTTTCTCTCTCACATTAAACTTTATCTCTCTTTTCCTCTCTATCTTACTTTATCTCTCTCTTGTTTCTCTTTCTCCCTCTCTAAAGGGAACTTTATCTCTCACTTCGCTCATTCTACCTTTCTCTCTCACATTAAACTTTATCTCTCTTTTCCTCTCTATCTTACTTTATCTCTCTCTTCCTCTCTCTCTTGTTTCTCTTTCTCCCTCTCTAAAGGGTAGCTCCCCCATACTCTGATTTTCTCAATCGTCATAGCTATCACCTCACTCTTTATTGGAGTCAATTAAGTTCAAGTACATACTTATCTTTTATTTTCTTTATTTTTATTTTAATATTCAAATCTAACTTTTTATTTTGAAATGTATTTATTTGTTTGATTTTCTACCCTCAATTCTTCATTTGTTTTGACTATTTTAAAAGTTTCTAGCATTTGATTCTATACGCATAAATCGAAGAAATTGGATTCCTTTAGCTCAGGTTAGAGCTACAAAATACAACTTTCAGATACTCTTTACGAATTTAGTCCTTGTACGCAGAAAAATAATATTACAACATAACACGTTATAAACTATGACATTCTTGTTATAAACAATTATAGTGGCCATTTATTTGTATCATTTGTAACAGTTGTAATAGCTCCATTATGTATGTTATTCATTATTCCATATTATATGTATATGTATATGTATCTATCCTATTTGTAAGTACAATTGATGAATGAAAGAAGATCAATCTTGTTTTGTCTTCATTGTCTTTTACCTTTCTCCCTGCAAATGCTGTATGAGCTAATGGGTTTACAACACGTACTGTAATTTTATGCATTTTTTTTTATACTATGAGGCATTCGGAAATCATAGCTGTGTTCTGTGGATATATTTCTGGATTATATTGTCTCTTTTGGTATGAATGTATGATTTTTTCCAGTATGCAATATATTCCCAGCAGACATCATGTGTTCTATGCATATTATGTGAGCATATTCCTGTCAGTATGCATTTTAATCATAAATTTGCTTACATTATTCTACAGAATAGTTTTATGGTTCCTGCTTCTAATATATGTTTTATTCTTAAAAGTCAAACCCTTTTAAGAACTATGCTAGTAGAAAGATAGAAACAGGATGACTAATCGAACCATATATGGAGAATCTCTCCAAGCAACTTTGGGGCCAAAAGGGAATATAAACAAGCAATTTTTGATAAAAAGGGGATACCCAGGGAACCTATTACAGAGCATTTTTTTTTGAAAAACTATCAGCAAATTTCGGATATGTCCTTTCGAAAATGATTAAACAATCCAAACCTGTTTTCCCCTCTTTGATCCACCTTTTTTTTGTGCGACCGCGTCGTGATTCGATGATCCGCGATGGAAAAGGCGGCGTTGCTCGGCGATCGCGACGCGGGACTGAGCCACCGGCGTTCCGGCAGTAGGCGAAGGCGCGGCGCTCCGGTGGAGGACCGCGACATAGATTTCCGGCAGAGAACGGCGGCGTCGTTAGGCGCCGGTTCTTGTTGGCTCCCCTGGGTGAGGTTGCTGTTACCATTCACGATTGGCTATCGTGGACGAGTGGCGCTGAGAGGAAGGCGGCGCCGGCAGTAGCCATTAGTTCCACCGGAATCGCAGGTAGCCTCCGTCAACGTTGTGCCGCAGGGACTCGTTTTTTTGTCGCCTTTTGCGTTCCTGCGGGCCCGGCGGCGATGGCGTCTCTGGCCGTGACGGCGAGCGGTGGCTCCGGCGGTGACGGCGAGCGGTGGCTCCGGTCGTGACAGTTTCTGCGCGTCTCTGCCCTTTTCTCCTGGCTGCTGCGTATTATGATATTATTTGAAGCTAGGGTTTCATATAATATACATCAGAATATGGATATTTTTTATTTCAAAAAAAGAATATGGATATTTTCTTTTGGTTTGAAAAACACAAAAAGGCTTTTAATGGTTAGGGCCTGTTGGCCCAATCTGTTTTATATATGTTTATATATATTCAATTCCTATTTTTGTGAAAATTTTTTTTGGGCCAATCCTTTATTTTCTTTTCTTTCCCTCAGCCGTATGGATAATTCAAAGTAAATTGGGAAAAGAATATTCTTGGCTATTTTAATTTGGGTTTAAATTTTTCATTAATCCAAATTCTTCAAATCTTCTTCGATCATTGTTCTTTTGGCCCATGTTTATTAAGGGTAAACCCTTGTTTTTAGCTTACAATTGCAATCCTCTTGTCCAAATTTGAGAATATTTATTTGCTCAAATTTGCTTTAATTTGTGGCCATGTGGACCATCATAGTTTTTCTCGTTAGAAATACTTATTTGCTATAGGCCATAAAGTGAGCTTCTAGAATATATTGACAAAAAGTTGGTATCTTATTTTTGGGTTTGCATATCACAAAACGTGACATGGTTTTGCTCGGTTGCACTTGCTGTTGCATATCCCTTGTGATACCAATTATATGCCTTATAGAAATCCCTTGAGGATTCCTTTTTCTAAGGACACATTTTAACTGACTTCAAGCTTTAAGGATTTTAAGTCAATGACTGAATCTAAATTAGCTATTCACACAAATGTGTCCCAAACTTAAGTTATCAAACTAGTCGATGTCACCCTTCTTCATATATAACTTTGGCCCAACAACAAGTTATGCTTCACGTATGGGTGTAAAAGGCACTGCCCGTGTGCGTGCCACACCTCGAAACATCTTACTGAAACCTAAGCGAGCAGCACAAAGTTGAATCCACCTAAGTTGCTTTGCTTGAAGCAAACGCTCTTATTGGTCATATTGATGACCTCTTTTTTCGTGTGTTGACATTTGGATGCTCTTTTTATCCAAACATCTAACAAATTTACTATCATTGCTAGGGATGAAGCTGCTGAGTTGGTGTGGCGTAGTGACGAATTGACCGCTGACGCTGTCTGGTTGGCGGTGGCGAGGCAGAACCGTAGAGGAGAGACCGAGAGAGGACAGAAACGACCGCGGCAGAAGGCGAAAGGCGGCATTCGAGGTCAGGGGTGGCGGCGGCTGCGATGGCCGGAGGCTGCGGCGGTGGTGGATGCGATGGCTGAAGGCGAAGGAGGGCATGACATGGAACTATGGAAGCAATTGGTTAGAGATAGAAGAAGCCCTAATTTTTCTCTAAGTATTTGGAGACCATTGACCGTGAGATGGAAGCGGGACATTTTTACTATGTTTTTGGTGGGAAATAAATTTTGAGGTATCAATAGCGAGAGTAATAATATTGTTTGAACTAATAGCGAGAGTATATCTTTATAATAATTTAATAGTCAAAATTATTATAAATTATCAAAATTAAAAAGTTACTTGATAGATATAAACTTTAATTTAATTTAAACAAATTGTGAAATTTTAAGATTTAGTAATTTCATTAATTCATTTGTGAGTTTCATAAAGATTTCGTTAAACATGAAGGAGCGAAGTTAGGAAGTTTCGTCTTCAAATCGATTCATACAAAGAAACAATTAAGATATTATTCAAACCGATGAGCACTCGCACTAGGAAGCAAATGTGATGATATAGCGCTAGGGCCCACTTTAAAAAGTGAGAGCACAACGTATTATAAGGATGCAAATAAGGTAGTATAAACAAAAATGTACCAACTTTCAATTTTTGCATGTACAAGATTCAACTTCTTACTTTTAATTTTTTACCATACTAGGATAGCATTTACAGTTTTTCCAATTATGCATCCAACGTTTAAAATAACTTTAATTTATAATTTTATATTAACAATAATGCATATTCGTGAATCATTTTGTAGATTTTCTAATATTTAGTTACCCAATGTAAAATAAATGAAACCGAAAATACATTCCAAATAAAAACTTTGTATTTTGGCACAAAATGTGTATATAGATTTTTTGCTCTGATCTTAAGATGTTTTTTTCACATACATACCTCTGGTGCTTGGCTCTTACTTCCCTATATTTCAGCCTTGAACTGACCCTCTTTTTCAACCACTTTCACGTTTCGCTCATTCTACCTTTCTCTGTAACATTAGGCTTTATCTCTCTCTTCCTCTCTCCTGTGTTTCTCTTTCTCCATTTCTTAAGCGTCGCTCTCCCATACTCTGATCTTCTCAATCGTCATAGCTATCGCCTCACTCTTCATTGGAGTCAATTAATTTCAAGTACGTACTTATCTTTTATTTTCTTTATTTTTATTTTAATATTCAAATCTAACATTTTATTTTGATATGTATTTATTTTTTTGATTTTCTACCGTCAATTCTTCATTTGTTTTTACTATTTTAAAAGTTTCTAGCATTTGATTCTATACGCATAAATTGACGAAATTGGATTTCTTCAGCTCAGGTTAGAGCTACAAAATACAAGTTTCAGATACTCTTTACGCATTTATATCACAACAATTTAGTTCTCGTACGCTAAAAAATAGTATTACAACATAACACGTTATAAACTATTACATTCTATCTTATAATAAAAAAACTTGTGGTACATGACTACAAGGACTAGGTTAAAAAATATAAATTATTGTTTAATTTCAATAGCAATAATTGTTATTTTTGTCGTTGTTATTATTTAATAACTAGAATCAAAGTAATAATTTAATAGTCAAAATTATTATAAATTATCAAAATTAAAAAGTTACTTGATAGATATAAACTTTAATTTAATTTAAACAAATTGTGAAATTTTAAGATTTAGTAATTTCATTAATTCATTTGTGTGTTTCATAAAGATTTCGTTAAAATTGAAGGAGCGAAGTTAGGAAGTTTCGTCTTCGAATCGATTCATACATGGAAACAATTGAGATATTATTCAAACCGATGAGCACTAGCACTAGGAAGCAAATGTGATGATATAGAGCTAGGGCCAACTTTAAAAAGTGAGAGCTTAACGTATTATAAGGATGCAAATAACGTAGTATAAACAAAAGTGTACCAACTTTCAATTTTTGCATTTACAAGATTCAAAGTCTTACTTTTAATTTTTAACCATACTAGCATTTACAGTTTTTCCAATAATGCATCCAACGTTTAAAATAGCTATTTATAATTTTCCCAACAATGCATATTCGTAAATCATTTTGTAGAATTTCAAATATTTAGTTACCCAATGTAAAATAAATTAATCCGAAAATACATTCGAAAGAAAAAAATTGTATTTTGGCACAAAATGTCTATATAGATTTTTTACTCTGATCTTAAGATGTTTTTTCACATACCTCTCTTGCTTGGCTCTCACTGCCCCCTATTTCAGCCTTGAATTGACCTTCTTTTTCACCACTTCCACGTTTCGCCTATTCTACCTTTCTCTCTCACATTAAACTTTATCTCTCTCTTCCTCTCTCTTGTGTTTCTCTTTCTCCCTCTCTTAAGCGTAGGTCTTCTATCCTCTGATCTTCTCAATCATAATAGCTGTTGCCTCACTCTTCATTGGAGTCAATTAAGTTCAAGTACGTACTTATCTTTTATTTTCATTATTTTTATTTAAATATTAAAATCTAACTTTTTATTTTGAAATGTATTTATTTGTTTGATTTTATATCCTCAATTCTTCACTTGTTTTTACTATTTTAAAAGTTTCTAGCATTTGATTCTATACACTTAAATTGAAGAAATTGGATTTCTTCAGCTCAGGTTAGAGCTACAAAATACAACTTTCAGATCTCTTTACCCATTTATATCATAATAATTTAGTCCTCGTACGCGAAAAAATAGTACTACAACATAACACCTTATAAACTATTACATTCTATCTTATAGAATCAAAACTAGTGGTACATGACTACAAGGACTAGGCTAAAAACATAAATTATTGTTTAATTTCAATAGTAATAATTGTTATTTTTGTCGTTGTTACTATTTAACAGCTAGAATCAAATTAATAATTTATTAGTCAAATTTATTATGAATTATCAAAACTAAAAAGTTACTTGATAGATATAAACTTTAATTTAATTTAAACAAATGTGAAATTTTAAGATTTTGTAATTTCATTAATTCATTTGTGAGTTTCATAAAGATTTCTTTAAAATTGAAGGAGTGAAGTTAGGAAGTTTCGTCTTCGAATCGATTCATACAAGGAAACAATTGAGATATTATTCAAACCGATGAGTACTAGCACTAGGAAGTAAATGTGATGATATAGCGCTAGGGCCCACTTTAAAAAGTGAGAGCACATCGTATTATAAGGAAGAAAATAACGTAGTATAAACAAAAGTGTACCAACTTTCAATTTTTGCGTGTATAAGATTCAAAGTCTTACTTTTAATTTTTTACCATACTAGCATTTACAATTTTTCCAATAATGCATCCAGTGTTTAAAATAGCTACTTATAATTTTTCAAACAATGCATATTCGTAAATCATTTTGTAGAATTTCTAATATTTAGTTACCCAATGTAAAATAAATTAATCCGAAAATACATTCCAAAGAAAAAATTTGTATTTTGGCACAAAATGTCTATATAGATTTTTTACTCTGATCTTAAGATGTTTTTTCACATACCTCTCGTGCTTGGCTCTCTCTTCCCCCTATTTCAGCCTTGAATTGACCCTCTTTTTCCACCACTTCCACGTTTCGCTCATTCTATATTTCTCTCTCACATTAAACTTTATCTCTCTCTTCCTCTCTCTTGTGTTTCTCTTTCTCCCTTTTTTAAGCGTAGCACTCCCATACTCTGATCTTCTCAATCATCATAGCTATTGCCTCACACTTCATTGGAGTCAATTAATTTCATGTACGCACTTATACTTTATTTTCATTATTTTTATTTTAACATTGAAATCTAACTTTTTATTTTGAAATGTATTTATTTGATTGATTTTCTATCCTCAATTCTTCATTTGTTTTTTCTATTTTGATAGTTTCTAGCATTTGATTCTATACGCATAAATTGAAGAAATTGGATTTCTTCAGCTCAGGTTAGAGCTACAAAATTCAACTTTCAGATACTCTTTATGCATTTATATGACAACAGTTTAGTCCTCATATGCGAAAAAATAGTATCACAACATAACACGTTATAAACTATGACATTCTATATTATAGTAAAAAAACTAGTGGTACATGACTACAAGGACTCCGCTAAAAATTTAAATTATTGTTTAATTTCAATAGTAATAATTGTTATTTTTGTCGTTGTTATTATTTAACAGCTAGAATCAAAGTACTAATTTATTAGTCAATTTTATTATGAATTATCAAAATTAAAAGGCAAAAACTTGTGTGAGACCGTCTCACCGTGAGACGGGTCGGGTCAAGATGTAAATGTAACACTTATACGCACAAATGTCATACTTATATGCTCAAATGTAATACTAATCAGGAATAAAAATTTTGTTACATATAAGGGTAAATGTAATACTTTTAAGGAAAAATACAATACTTTTATATTTCGATTTAAAAGTATTACATTTTTCCTTAAAAGTATTATATTTTCCCTTATAAGTAACGAAAACTTGTCAACATTACTTATTATGGAAAATGTAATATTTTGTCTTATAAGTAACAAAAATTGTATTCCTGATTAGTATTATATTTGAGCATATAAGTGTGACATTTGCACATATAAGTGTGACATTTGCACATATAAGTGTGACATTTGCATGGTGTTTCAACCCGATCCGACCCGTCTCACGAATAAGGATCCGTGAGACGGTCTCACACAAGTGTGACCCAAATTAAAAAGTTACTTGCTTGATAGATATAAACTTTAATTTAATTTAAACAAAACTTCTCGTGCTTGGCTCTCCCTTTCCCACTATTTCAGGCTTGAATTGAGACCCTTTTTCCATCTCTTACACGCTTTGTTCATTCTACCTTTCTCTCTCACAATAAACTTTCTCTCTCTCCCTCTCTCTCATATTTCTGTTTCTCCCTCTCTTAAGCGTAGCTCTCCCATTCTGATCTTCTCAATCGTCACAGCTATCGCCTCACTCTTCATTGGAGTCAATTAAGTTCAAGTACGCACTTATCTTTTATTTTCATTATTTTTATTTTAATATTCAAATCTAAATTTTTATTTTGAAATGTATTTAGTTGTTTGATTTTCTACCCTCAATTCATCATTTGTTTTTACTATTTTGATAGTTTCTAGCATTTGATTCTATACGCATAAATTGAAGAAATTAGATTTCTTCAGCTCAGGTTAGAGCTACATAATACAACTTTCAGATACTCTTTACTCATTTATATGACAACAATTTAGTCCTCGTATGCGAAAAAATAGTATCACAACATAACATGTTATAAACTATGACATTCTATATTATAGTAAAAAAACTAGTGGTACATGACTACAAGGACTAGGCTAAAAATATAAATTATTGTTTAATTTCAATAGTAATAATAGTTATTTTTGTCGTTGATATTATTTAACAGCTAGAATGTAAGTAATAATTTATGGCAAAAACTTGTGTGAGACCGTCTCACNATTTCAGGCTTGAATTGAGACCCTTTTTCCATCTCTTACACGCTTTGTTCATTCTACCTTTCTCTCTCACAATAAACTTTCTCTCTCTCCCTCTCTCTCATATTTCTGTTTCTCCCTCTCTTAAGCGTAGCTCTCCCATTCTGATCTTCTCAATCGTCACAGCTATCGCCTCACTCTTCATTGGAGTCAATTAAGTTCAAGTACGCACTTATCTTTTATTTTCATTATTTTTATTTTAATATTCAAATCTAAATTTTTATTTTGAAATGTATTTAGTTGTTTGATTTTCTACCCTCAATTCATCATTTGTTTTTACTATTTTGATAGTTTCTAGCATTTGATTCTATACGCATAAATTGAAGAAATTAGATTTCTTCAGCTCAGGTTAGAGCTACATAATACAACTTTCAGATACTCTTTACTCATTTATATGACAACAATTTAGTCCTCGTATGCGAAAAAATAGTATCACAACATAACATGTTATAAACTATGACATTCTATATTATAGTAAAAAAACTAGTGGTACATGACTACAAGGACTAGGCTAAAAATATAAATTATTGTTTAATTTCAATAGTAATAATAGTTATTTTTGTCGTTGATATTATTTAACAGCTAGAATGTAAGTAATAATTTATGGCAAAAACTTGTGTGAGACCGTCTCACCTTGAGACGGGTCGGGTCGGGTCAGGTCAAGATGCGAAAGTAACACTTATATGCACAAATGACATACTTATATGCTCAAATGTGATACTAATCAGGAATAAAATTTTTGTTACTTATTAGGGTAAATGTAATACTTTTAAGGGAAAATACAATACTTTTACATTTCGATTTAAAAGTATTACATTTGTCCTCAAAAGTATTATATTTTCCCTTATAAGTGAAAGATACTTGTCAACCTTACTTATTATGAAAAATGTATTACTCTTTCTTTTATAAGTAATAAAAATTGTATTTTTGATTAGTGTTATATTTGAGCATATAAGTGTGAGATTTGCATATATAAGTACGACATTTGCATGGTGCTTTGACCCGACCCGACCCGTCTCACGAATAAGGATCCGTGAGACGGTCTCACACAAGTGTGACCCATAATTTATTAGTCAATTTTATTATGAATTATCAAAATTAAAAAGTTACTTGCTTGATAGATATAAACTTTAATTTAATTTAAACAAAACTTCTCGTGCTTAGCTCTCCCTTTCCCACTATTTCAGGCTTGAACTGAGACCCTTTTTCCATCTTTTACACGGTTTGTTCATTCTACCTTTCTCTCTAACAATAAACTTTCTCTCTCTCCCTCCCTCTCATATTTCTGTTTCTAGCTCTCTTAAGCGTAGCTCTCCCACTCTGATATTCTCAATCTTCATAGCTATCACCTCACTCTTCATTTGAGTCAATTAAGTTCAAGTACGCACTTATCTTTTATTTTCTTTATTTTTATTTTAATATTTTAATCTAACTGTTTTATATGTATTTATTTGTTTGATTTTCTACCCTCAATTCTTCATTTGTTTTGACTATTTTAAAAGTTTCAAGCAATTAACTCTATATGCATAAATCAAAGAAATTGGATTTATTCAGCTCAGGTTAGAACTACAAAATACAACTCTCAGAAACTTTGTAAGCGAAAAAATAGAATTACAAAAAAAAAAAACATGTTATAAACTATGACATTTTCTTTAAAGTAAAAAACTAATGGTACTTGACCACAAAGGTCTAGACTAAAAATATAATTATTGTTTAATTTCAATGGTAATGGTTGTTATTGTTGTTGTTTTTAATATTTAACAGCTATAAATTACTAATTTAAAAGAAAAATATGATGAATTATCAAAATTAAAAAGTTACTTGATAGATATTCTAGCATTTAATTTTTTACTATACTAGCATTTACAATTTTTTCAATTATGTATCCAACGTTTAAAAAGTAATAATTTATGGCAAAAACTTGTGTGAGACCGTCTCACGAATAAGGATCCGTGAGACGGTCTCACACAAGTGTGACCCATAATTTATTAGTCAATTTTATTATGAATTATCAAAATTAAAAAGTTACTTGCTTGATAGATATAAACTTTAATTTAATTTAAACAAAACTTCTCGTGCTTAGCTCTCCCTTTCCCACTATTTCAGGCTTGAACTGAGACCCTTTTTCCATCTTTTACACGGTTTGTTCATTCTACCTTTCTCTCTAACAATAAACTTTCTCTCTCTCCCTCCCTCTCATATTTCTGTTTCTAGCTCTCTTAAGCGTAGCTCTCCCACTCTGATATTCTCAATCTTCATAGCTATCACCTCACTCTTCATTTGAGTCAATTAAGTTCAAGTACGCACTTATCTTTTATTTTCTTTATTTTTATTTNTATTAGTCAATTTTATTATGAATTATCAAAATTAAAAAGTTACTTGCTTGATAGATATAAACTTTAATTTAATTTAAACAAAACTTCTCGTGCTTAGCTCTCCCTTTCCCACTATTTCAGGCTTGAACTGAGACCCTTTTTCCATCTTTTACACGGTTTGTTCATTCTACCTTTCTCTCTAACAATAAACTTTCTCTCTCTCCCTCCCTCTCATATTTCTGTTTCTAGCTCTCTTAAGCGTAGCTCTCCCACTCTGATATTCTCAATCTTCATAGCTATCACCTCACTCTTCATTTGAGTCAATTAAGTTCAAGTACGCACTTATCTTTTATTTTCTTTATTTTTATTTTAATATTTTAATCTAACTGTTTTATATGTATTTATTTGTTTGATTTTCTACCCTCAATTCTTCATTTGTTTTGACTATTTTAAAAGTTTCAAGCAATTAACTCTATATGCATAAATCAAAGAAATTGGATTTATTCAGCTCAGGTTAGAACTACAAAATACAACTCTCAGAAACTTTGTAAGCGAAAAAATAGAATTACAAAAAAACATGTTATAAACTATGACATTTTATCTTAAAGTAAAAAAACTAATGGTACTTGACCACAAAGGTCTAGACTAAAAATATAAATTATTGTTTAATTTCAATGGTAATGGTTGTTATTGTTGTTGTTTTTAATATTTAACAGCTATAAATTACTAATTTAAAAGAAAAATATGATGAATTATCAAAATTAAAAAGTTACTTGATAGATATTCTAGCATTTAATTTTTTACTATACTAGCATTTACAATTTTTTCAATTATGTATCCAACGTTTAAAATAGCTTTCATTTATAATTTTTCCAATAATGTATATTCGTAAATCATTTTGTAGATTTACTAATATTTAGTTACCCAATGTAAAATAAATTCAACCAAAAATACATTCCAAAAGGAAAAAAAAATTGTATTTTGGCACAAAATGTCATTATAGATTTTTTTCTCTTAAGACGTTTTTTCACATATCTCTCGTGCTTGGCTCTCCCTTTCCCACTATTTCAGACATATCTCTCGTGCTTGGCTCTCCCTTTCCCACTATTTCAGGCTTGAATTGAGACCCTTTTTCCATCTCTTACACGCTTTGTTCATTCTACCTTTCTCTCTCACAATAAACTTTCTCTCTCTCCCTCTCTCTCATATTTATGTTTCTCCCTCTCTTAAGCGTAGCTCTCCCATTCTGATCTTCTCAATCGTCACAGCTATCGCCTCACTCTTCATTGGAGTCAATTAAGTTCAAGTACGCACTTATATTTTATTTTCATTATTTTTATTTTAATATTCAAATCTAACTTTTTATTTTGAAATGTATTTAGTTGTTTGATTTTCTACACTCAATTCATCATTTGTTTCTACTATTTTGATAGTTTCTAGCATTTGATTCTATACGCATAAATTGAAGAAATTAGATTTCTTCAGCTCAGGTTAGAGCTACAAAATACAACTTTCAGATACTCTTTACTCATTTATATGACAACAATTTAGTCCTCGTATGCGAAAAAATAGTATCACAATATAACACGTTATAAACTATGACATTCTATCTTAAAGTAAAAAAAAAAAAAAACTAATGGTACTTAAGCACAAGGTAACGTTTAAAATAGCTTTGATTTATAATTTTTTCAATAATGCATATCCGTAAATCATTTTGTAGATTTTCTAATATTTAGTTACCCAATGTAAAATAGATTCAACCGAAAATACATTCCAAAAACAAAAAAAAATTTGTATTTTGGCACAAAATGTCATTATAGATTTTTTTCTCTTAAGACGTTTTTTCACATATCTCTCGTGCTTGGCTCTCCCTTTCCCACTATTTCAGACATATCTCTCGTGCTTGGCTCTCCCTTTCCCACTATTTCAGGCTTGAATTGAGACCCTTTTTCCATCTCTTACACGCTTTGTTCATTCTACCTTTCTCTCTCACAATAAACTTTCTCTCTCTCCCTCTCTCTCATATTTATGTTTCTCCCTCTCTTAAGCGTAGCTCTCCCATTCTGATCTTCTCAATCGTCACAGCTATCGCCTCACTCTTCATTGGAGTCAATTAAGTTCAAGTACGCACTTATATTTTATTTTCATTATTTTTATTTTAATATTCAAATCTAACTTTTTATTTTGAAATGTATTTAGTTGTTTGATTTTCTACACTCAATTCATCATTTGTTTCTACTATTTTGATAGTTTCTAGCATTTGATTCTATACGCATAAATTGAAGAAATTAGATTTCTTCAGCTCAGGTTAGAGCTACAAAATACAACTTTCAGATACTCTTTACTCATTTATATGACAACAATTTAGTCCTCGTACGCGAAAAAATAGTATCACAATATAACACGTTATAAACTATGACATTCTATCTTAAAGTAAAAAAAAAAAAAACTAATGGTACTTGAGCACAAGGTAACGTTTAAAATAGCTTTGATTTATAATTTTTTCAATAATGCATATCCGTAAATCATTTTGTAGATTTTCTAATATTTAGTTACCCAATGTAAAATAGATTCAACCGAAAATACATTCCAAAAACAAAAAAAAAATTGTATTTTGGCACAAAATGTCATTATAGATATTTTTCCTCTTATGACGTTTTTTTACATATATCTCGTGCTTGGCTATCACTTTCTCACTATTTCAGGCTTGAATTGAGACTCTTTTTCCATCTCTTACGCACTTGTTCATTCTACCTTTCTCTCTCACAATAAACGTTATCTCTCTCTCCCTGTCTCCCACTCTCTTATATTTCTGTTTCTCCCTCTCTTAAGCGTAGCTCTCCCACTCTGATCTTCGCAATCGTCATAGCTATCGCCTCACTCTTCATTGGAGTCAATTAAGTTCAAGTACGCACTTATCTTTTATTTTCATTATTTTTATTTTAATATTCAAATCTAACTTTTTATTTTGAAATGTATTTAGTTGTTTGATTTTCTACCCTCAATTCATCATTTGTTTTTACTATTTTGATAGTTTCTAGCATTTGATTCTATACGCATAAATTGAAGAAATTAGATTTCTTCAGCTCAGGTTAGAGCTACAAAATACAACTTTCAGATACTCCTTACTCATTTATATGACAATAATTTAGTCCTCGTATGCGAAAAAATAGTATCACAACATAACATGTTATAAACTATGACATTCTATATTATATTAAAAAAACTAATGATTCATGACTACAAGGACTAGGCCAAAAATATAAATTATTGTTTAATTTCAATAGTAATAATTGTTATTTTTGTCGTTGTTATTATTTAACAGCTAGAATCAAAGTAATAATTTATTAGTCAATTTTATTATGAATTATCAAAATTAAAAAGTTACTTGCTTGATAGATATAAACTTTAATTTAATTTAAACAAAACTTCTCGTGTTTGGCTCTCCCTTTCCCACTATTTCAGGCTTGAACTGAGACCCTTTTTCCATCTCTTACAGGCTTTGTTCATTCTACCTTTCTCTCTCACAATAAACTTTCTCTCTCTTCCTCTCTCTCTCATATTTATGTTTCTCACTCTCTTAAGCGTAGCTCTCCCACTCTGATCTTCTCAATCGTCATAGCTATCGCCTCACTCTTCATTGGAGTCAATTAAGGTCAAGTACGCACTTATCTTTTATTTTCATTATTTTTATTTTAATATTCAAATCTAACTTTTTATTTTGAAATGTATTTAGTTATTTGATTTTCTACCCTCAATTCATCATTTGTTTTACTATTTTGATAGTTTCTAGCATTTGATTCTATACGCATAAATTGAAGAAATTAGATTTCTTCAGCTCAGGTTAGAGCTACAAAATACAACTTTCAGATACTCTTTACTCATTTATATGACAACAATTTAGTCCTTGTATGCGAAAAATTAGTATCACAACATAACACGTTATAAACTATGACAATCTATATTATAGTAAAAAAAAACTTGTGGTACATGACTACAAGGACTAGGCTAAAAATATAAATTATTGTTTAATTTCAATAGTAATAATCGTTATTTTTGTCGTTGTTATTATTTAACAGCTAGAATCAAAGTAATAATTTGTTAGTCAATTTTATTATGAATTATCAAAATTAAAAAGTTACTTGCTTGATAGATATAAACTTGAATTTAATTTAAACAAAACTTCTCGTGCTTGGCTCTCCCTTTCCCACTATTTCAGGCTTGAACTGAGACTCATTTTCCATCTCTTACACGCTTTGTTCATTCTACCTTTATCTCTCACAATAAACTTTCTCTCTCTCCCTCTCTCTCATATTTTGTTTCTCCCTCTCCTAAGCGTAGCTCTCCCACTCTGATCTTCTCAATCGTCATAGCTATCCCCTCACTCTTTATTTGAGTCAATTAAGTTCAAGTACGCACTTATCTTTTATTTTCTTTATTTTTATTTTAATATTCAAATCTAACTGTTTTATATGTATTTATTTGTTTGATTTTCTACCCTCAATTCTTCATTTGTTTTGACTATTTTAAAAGTTTCAAGCAATTAATTCTATATGCATAAATCAAAGAAATTGGATTTCTTCACAGGTTAGAGCTACAAAATACAACTCTCAGAAACTTTGTAAGCGAAAAAATAGAATTACAAAAAAACATGTTATAAACTATGACATTCTATCTTAATGTAAAAAAACTAATGGTACTTGACCACAAAGGTCTAGACTAAAAATATAAATTATTGTTTAATTTCAATGGTAATGGTTGTTATTGTTGTTGTTTTTAATATTTAACAGCTATAAATTACTAATTTAAAAGAAAAATATGATGAATTATCAAAATTAAAAAGTTACTTGATAGATATATTAGCATTTATTTTTTTACTATACTAGCATTCTCAAAGTTTAAAGAGGATTTTAGTACAAAAATTATATAGACAATGTCAATTCATTCTAAACTTACAGGCAATTATTTTCTTTGTCCATTCATTTTTAATTTTTCTGAGCCTATTTACTTCCATATATATCTTTATGAAATAATTAAATTTTTTCTATACTTGTGTTCATCCCCTACACATTCAGCAACAAATTTTAAATACCATAATTCACCTCCTTTTCAAACTAGTTTTTTTTTTTTTTTTTGAAACCTTTTCAAACTAGTTTTATATCTTCATGTTTCTTTTCCATTTGATCTTGAAATTCCTTTTCCTTTTCCCGTTTAGTTTTCCTTTTCCATAAAATTTAAAAACATAAATATCCTTCAATCTAAAACTGAATGTAAATTAAAATAGAGATAACAATTTACTTTGAACCTAATGGGGACCAAAATTCGAAGAACGAGAATAGATTGTATGTATTCCTTATTGGGAACATGGGGACCAAAATTCGAAGAACGAGAATAGATTGTATGTATTCCTTATTGGGAACAAGGAACGATACTCCTCCCTATCCAGCACCGTCACTGACTTATATGTGTATGCGTATAAAATTTGTATTTAGATATATGATGCGTTGACTTTTTATATATGTGTATTTGGGTTCTTATTTACATGAACACTATTTGCATTTTGTGTTTGGCCTTTCCATTGTCATTGAGGATTCGAAGAAAATTTAACTATTAATTTTTTTTTTTATATATATAGTTCTACTGAATCGTAATATTAATATCAATTCCCAAAAAATCCAACATTGGGGTTTGGATGGGGAAAGATATCGAATCCTAAAGGAAACAGGGAAATAGGATGGGGTATTATAGATGGAAATGAAGAGTATACTCGGTCTCAGTTGTCCAAACCTGTTGACCTCCATATTGAAAAATTAATATTTCTTTGCCTTTGAAATAAAATTAGTTTGTTTTAGTGTACTTTGAATTGAGATTACATTTCGAAGATCATTAAGGTTTTTAACTTTGATGAAATATGAATTAGATTACCCTTCATATGGAGAATCGAAATTGAACAAATTATAAGTATAAAATTCTTAAAATTCTAAAAGATAGAACCCTAACCTCTAACAATATTCTTAAACCTAAATTAAGAACCAAAAAAAAAATGATAATTAAATGGCCAAATTTTTATTCTTTTAGAAGTCCTAACAGGAAAAGATGTAATGCTACAAATTTGAAACTTCAATTCTTCCTTCTAATAGGAAAAGATGTAAATGTTACAAATTTAAAACTTCAATTCAATTGTATCAGTGATATCTAACGAAAATGAAATCTTTTTATAAAATTTTAAGATTTAGTAATTTCATTAATTCATTTGTGAGTTTCATAAAGATTTCTTTAAAATTGAATGAGTGAAATTAGGAAGGTTGGTCTTCGAATCGATTCATACAAGAAAACACTTGAGATATTATTCAAACCATTGAGGTACTTACGAATTTTTCATAGATATCATTTTTTGTTATTTTTTTGTTTCAAATTTAATTGTATATTATATTATATTTAATTTGTATTTTGGCACAAAATGTCATTATAGATTTTTTCTCTTAAGATGTTTTTTCACATATCTTTCGTGCTTGGCTCTCCCTTTCCCACTATTTCAGGCTTGAATTGAGACACTTTTTCCCATCCCTTACACGCGTTGTTCATTCTACCTTTCTCTCTCACAATAAACGTTATCTCTCTCTCTCCCTCTCTCCCTCTCTCTCATATTTCTGTTTCTCCCTCTCTTAAGCGTAGCTCTCCCACTCTGATCTTCTCAATCGTCATAGCTATCGCCTCACTCTTCATTGGAGTCAATTAATTTCAAGTACGCACTTACCTTTTTTTTTTCTTTTTTTATATTTTAATATTCAAATCTAACTGTTTTTATATCTATTTATTTGTTTGATTTTCTACCCTCAATTCTTCATTTGTTTTGACTATTTTAAAAGTTTCTAGCAATTAATTCTATATGCATAAATCAAAGAAATTGGATTTCTTCAGCTCAGGTTAGAGCTACAAAATACAACTGTCAGATACTTTGTACGCATTTATATCACAATAATTTAGTCCTCGTAAGCGAAGAAATAGAATTACAACAAAGCACGTTATAAACTATGACATTCTATCTTAAAGTAAAAAAACTAATGGTACTTGACCATAAGGTCTAGGCTAAAAATATAAATTATTGTTTAATTTCAATGGTAATGGTTGTTATTTTTGTTGTTTTTAATATTTAACAGCTAGAAATTACTAATTTAAAAGAAAAATATGATGAATTATCAAAATTAAAAAGTTACTTGATAGATATAAACTTTAATTTAATTTTAACAATTACTACATACGTAGAATTATTTTTGTTGTTGTCATTATTGTTAATAGTATTATTCTGAAATAAATTATACAAATTGCCATTATAGAGCTCCAGACAAGAGAAATGAGACTGAATATAATTAAAATTGTCAAAGTTTAAAGAGGATTTTAGTTCAAAAATTATATAGACAATGTCAATTCATTCTAAACTTACAGGTAATTATTTTCTTTGTCCATTCATTTTTAGTTTTTCTTAGCCTATTTCCTTCCATATCTCTATGAAATAATTAAACTTTTTATATATTTGTGTTCATCCCCTACACATTCAGCAACAAATTTTAAATACTATATTTCACCTCGTTTTCAAACTAGTTTTATATCTTCATGTTTCTTTTTTCATTTGATCTTAGAATTCCTTTTTCTTTTTCTTTTTTGTTTTCCTTTTCCATAAAATTTTAATAAAAAAAAAAGACATAAAAATTCTTCAATCTAAAATTGATTGTAAAATAGAGATAACAATTTACTTCGACCCTAACAGGGATCAGAATTCAAAGAATGAGAATAGATTGTATCTATACCCTATTGGGGACAAGGATATTACTCTCTACCCAGCACCGTCCTTGACTTATGTGTGTGTGTGTGTATATGTGTAAAATTTGTATTTGGATAAATGATGTGTTGACATTATATTTTATAATTGCGGATTTGTGTTTTTATTTATATGAACGTAACACTATTTGCATTTTGTATTTGACCTTTTCGTTGTCATTGAGGATTCGGAGAAAATTTAACTATTTAAAAAATATATATATAATTGTACTAATTTGACTAAGGCTGATTGAGTACGGAGATTCTATATTCCCAAAAATTCTCCATGAGGGCATGGATGGGGAAAGATTTCCATTCCTTGTGGAAACAGGGATGGGAAATATGATGGGGTTTTAGGGATGGAAATGAAGAGTATACTCCCAATCCTCGTCCCAACCTATTGATCTCCATATTTAAAAATGAATATTTCTGTCTTTGGAATGAAATTAGTTTGTTTCAGTGTACTTTGACTTGAGATTACATTTTGAAGATGATTAAGGTTTTTAATATGTTGAAATAGGAATTAGATTGTCCTTCATATAGAGAATCGAACTTGGACAAATTGTGAGTATGAAAATTTCATTATATTCTAAAAGATAGAACCCTAACATCTAACATTATTCTTAAACCTAAATTTAGAACCCAAAAAAATAAATAAATTTTGACAATCAAATTGCCCTATTTTTAGTGTTTTAGAAGTCCTAATAGGAAAAGATATAATGTTTCAAATTTGAAACTTCAATTCTTCCTTCTAATAGAAAAAGATGCAAATGTTACAAACTTAAAACTTCAATTCAATTGTATTAGTGTTATCTAACAAAAGTGAAAACTTTTTGTTAAATTTTTAGATTTAGTATTTTCAATTCATTTGTGTATAAAGATTTCTAAAAAATTAAAGGAGTGAAGTCAGGAAGTTTCATCTTCGAATTGATTCATACTAGGAAACAATTGAGATATTATTCAAATCGTTGAGGTATTTTCTAAATTTTCATAGATATTGTATGTGTTAAGTTGTTTCATTTTTTTTTTCTTCTAAAAGGAGTTCTAGAGATTCAGAATCCAAATTTTAGTGAATTCCCCTTTCTTGCATTTGTTATTATTTGGATTTTTGTTAATAAAAAAAAAAACGTCCTTTCAAAAAAAAAAAAAAAAAAAGCTAGAGATTGAGATGTGTAATTTTTGCAGTTGACCATTTATAGAAATGCTACTGATACTTCTAATACTTCATTTTGTTAGGAAGACTAAAAGTTTAAAGGGGAATGAATAGATCAGATTTTGTATTTGAACAAAAAGAGAAAAAAGAAATTTACAGAGTGTACAATAAAAGCTTTTCTCTTGCCTTGTTTGATAGTGAATTACACAATGTGTTCTGTTAGTAAATTAAAATAAATCCTTTGAAATAGTTTTTCTTAATTTTAATTATATGCATCGCACAAATATAAAATAGTGATAGTAAATAGCATAAACTAGCTACCTAGCTAGAAATAGAAATTGAGACTTTTATAGTGATTTATGATAAGTATGCATGTAGTCTTTCTAATTCACTCATCGACTTATCATAAAAGAGAAACTAGACTAATTTATTTGTGACATCAAAATACAAAATGAGAGTAGTCCTTTCACAAAGATCTTCTATGAAGTCCATCCCTTTGTTAGTTGACTTCTCCAACAAGGATCTTGCATCAAGCCTCCTTGTGTGCTCTTCACAATCTTTCCTCATAAAGATCAACCACAAAGTCTTGCTTCTTGTTATACTTAATTAATTACCATTCAACCGCTATTCTTATCCCAATAATAGTCTATATATATATAACTTCTCTAGTTGATGATGTATTCTCACTTCTATTAGAAGCACTGAAGATTGATTGAGTTAGACATTTGAGAATCTAAATGATTAGTTTTAGTTTAAAGAGAGATCTAGACTTTGAACATGTTAATAACTTGCTAGCTTTGAAAGCTTTGAAAGTTAACATATATGATTTGAAAACTTTAGAGTTAGGTTTTGCACTTATAAAATTTGAACACGTTAACTTGCTAGCTAGCTAGCTTTTCTCTCCGTTGAAGGATGCACCATTTTATAGTTTGAGGATATTAAGTCATTCTTTTCGATTCAAATCTGTTTGAATTTTCCCCTTAGCATTCTTTCTATTTCTATTTTCGTTCAGGATGAATTTGGGAGTATGCATATTAGAACTCAGTCAAATTATCTAGTGAAATTACTTTTCCCGGCCTGTTATTCTTTATCATCTACATTTCTAACAATAGTATACGTACATGGTTGATAATGGCCCTGTTTGGTAAATGGCTGTTGATTGGGTTGGTTGTTTGGGTTAGAAGGTATGATTTGTTAATAACATTAGCTGATTGTAAAAAGTTGTTTGACAGATTAGCTGTTAGTTGCTAGCTGTTTGGTATAACTGCTTTGAGTAGCGTTTTGAATTTTAGTATTTTAAAAACTTATTAACCAAACAACTAATAATAGTGATCAAATAAGTCAAAATTGACTGATAGGCTGATTATTTATTAAACAGGGCCAATCTGAAGAATGCTGAAGGGCAAGGCCCGCAAGGAAGCATCAGAGGAGCCAAGAGAGTGGTTGGATTACATCCAGGATGAGACTGACAAGAAGGCAATTCCAATATTAGCCGGGAGGTTTCAGGCGGACTTGCCGGAGTGGATTGGTCCACCAAATTCCAACAATGAGACAGAATTAAAATGGTTGGGTACGCAGATATGGCCAAAACAGACAACAACTACAGAAGAAGATGGTGTGGGAATTATTATTGGAAAAGGGAAACCTGCAGAGTTATGCGACTGCGAGTCTCGTGGATCTGTTGAATGTGTGAGAAGGCATGTGAGTGATGAAAGGATAAAGCTGCAGACTGAATTGGGGTCGGCGTTTTGGGAATGGAAATTTGAAGAGATGGGAGAAGAGGTTTCCAACCAGTGGACTCTAGAGGAGCAGCACAAGTTTGAGGCAATCGTGAAAATGAACCCATTATCTCAAGGTAAAAGCTTTTTGAAGCCTGCCATGGCCGCTTTGCCCTCTCACAACAGGCAGAGCATCGTCAGTTACTACTTAAATGTTCATCTCCCCAGGAGAATCGGCGAGGAAACCCGGTCGGATAACAAGGAGGCTGACACCGACGACGAGGAGGCAACAAATTCCAAGACTAGTAGGAAGAAAAGGCGTATCATATCTTGATGATATGATGAATCTGCATGCAACTCTATCTCTGCTTTTATGAATTTGCTTTGTGACTCTTGCAAAGTGCAAACTAGCTGCAAACCATGTTATGTTGTTTTCTTGTTTTAATTTGGATGATGTATGTTTGGCTTCTTATCTGCTGTATTGTATCAGTACTAAAGCACCTTCCTTCTGCGTAGTTGTTGATTCACTATTTCCAAATTAGGATTGAAAATGAGTGACTAAATTAATTGTGGTACAAAAGTAGATATGATTTACCCTACAAATAATCTGATCTATTTTCAGAATTCTAGACACATTATATTGCAGACAGTAATTTGCAGAGAGGGGAAAGAAGGTGGCCTGGTGGAAAAATATCTTGTTTCATTCACACTGTAATGGGGTGTTTGGTTGGATGGAAAACATTTTCCATGGAAAATGTTTTCCTACAAGTTGAGGAAAATGACTTTTTATGTTGTTTGGTTGGGTGGAAAACAATTTCCATGGAAAACAAGATTGTTGGAAAACAAATGACCAGGTTTTCAGCTATGGCAATAGCAGACTTACTATTTGAGAACAGAGCAAGGGGAAGCAGGTTGTATCCCTAAGTCATGGAGTAGAAAGCTGAGCCATTGAAGCTCGCAAGTTGCAGTAGCGATGGCCCTATACTCTGCTTCCGATGAGGATCTAGACACTGTTGGTTGTTTCTTAGACTTCCAAGAAATGAGACTAGAATCTAGGAAGATACAATACCCTGTCACGGATCATCTCGTGTCGAGGCATGCTGCCCAATCCGAGTCACTAAAACCCTTCAAAACTAAGTTGGAAGAAGCTAAGTAAAATAAACCTTGTCCAGGAGTCCCTTTGATGTATCGTTGGACTCTGTGGGCAGCCTTAAGGTGGAATTCTGTTGGTTGATCCATAAACTGAGAGAGTTGTTGTGTGGCAAATGAGATATCTGGTCTAGTGACAGTAAGATCAATTTTTCAACAATGCTTCTATACACCGATGGGTCATGCACGCTGGGACTGTCATTCTTGTGCAGTTTAATAGATGGAACCATTGGGCTGTGAACAAGTTTGCTGTTCAGAAATCCAGTTTCCACCAACACCTCAAGAACATATTTTCTTTGAGACACATTGATGCTAGACCTGTTCCTAGCAACTTCCAATCCAAGGAAATATTTTGCACCCCCTAAATCCTTGATTCTAAAAGTGGAATGAAGATGGGCTTTGATGTTTTGTATTTGTAGCTCACTGCTGCTGGCCGATATATACTATTTTGTACAATAATTCACCCCTTATTTTAGTTGTTTTTATGTTTATTTTCTTTATCCTAGTGAAATTGATAATTGTTTGTGTGTTATATTGTTCCAATGGTTGAATTATCCACAAGGAGCAGCAAATGAAGAAGTTTGGAACATTTTGGACAAGTTTTGGAAGAAAATGAAATTACCTAAGGAAGGAAAGGAAACAAGAATAAGAACTGGACAAGAATTGGAAGCTGCCTCATGGGCCCAAGGCCATCTATCTCCTATATATTCTACATATTCTCTACAATTTAAGGAGTTTCCAACCCTAGTTAGTTTTAATCTATTTTTCTCTCTTCTCTTTAGATTTCCCTAGCATAGTTTAGATTAGTTTTACATTAGATTATTTTCAAGCTTGGAATCTCGAATTGAAGTTGGATTTGTTCTTCATCAATAGTAAAGTTCTCTTCTTCCTTTATTTATTTTCTTTTCAGGTTTTTTGCAATGTTTATAGTTATTTATTATTGTTTTGCTTTGTTTACTTTTATATGATGCATGATTAGTTAGCTTTTGGGTTTGGATTAGAGTTCTATTGCTATTCTTGATGCTAGGTTTATGATTATTGCCTAAAGGGGTAATTTATTAACCTAGGGTTTTTATGTTTGAATTGGATTATAAATTCCTCTTATTGATAATCGATGCGCAGCTTTTATTGATTTGCTTTGGAGAGGATTTCATCACAACAAAAGTTGGGTGAAAGACTCAGCCTAACTAATTTCAACCCAATTTTTCCTACTATGAGAATAGGGGTAATTTGAGGACTTATAATGCTTTTGTGTTTTAAGGTTAAGATTGATGCATCACGAAAGTGGGGCAATCATAGCCTAATTCTAGTTTATTAATTACGAAAGTAGCTAAACTGAATTCTTGAGTGCATTGCCAATAAATCCATTGGTTAATTGTTTTTTCCCTAATTTTGAGATTGTTAGAGCATCAAGATTGTAATACCCCTAATTTGACCCATTCTTTTATCATATAGTTTATTCCTCATTTAATTTGCGTCTTTTATTTTAGTTAAATTCCTTAATCTTAATTTGCTTAGATTCTATTGAATTCCAATACTTTAGTGTCTAGAATTCTACATATCATACAAGTACGTGCCATAGTCTCAATCCTCAGTGGAACGACATTTACACCCTCTTTTTACTATCACCATTTTACTCATCACTGGCTAACAAAACATCATCTACATACACTAATAGAGCAATGAAAGAATCACCTGTGCCTTCAATGAATAAGGAGTGATCTGAACTTGCTCGGACAAAACCTTGTGCAAGGAGTTCTGTTGTGAGCTTGATGTTCCATTGTCTGCTGGCCTGCTTGAGCCCATATAGAGATTTCCTGAGCTTGAAAACCTGACGTGACACACGAAGAACTGTTTGGCCGGAAAACTAGCGCAGACGAGGTACGTGCGCATGTGGCTGGGGATGATGGGGATGATGGAGTGATGTGGCCGTGCACTTGTCCATGACATACGACCCTAGAGTATTATAAAAGGAGGAGGTGTTGTGTAGTTTAGACCATCATCAACTCTCTTCTTCCCCTTTTGACTTCTCCTTTATTTAACGATGCAGTGTGTTAATTATATATCCTTGGGTGTCAGTTGGGTATGGTAGTTGTCTACTAGAGTTGAGCCACTTAGGCCTTATTTCCTTTATTTATTTACTCCATCTGTCTCATTTTACCTGTTCTAGTTACTATTCATTGGTCAAACCAACTCTCCCTTCTTTGCTTATTTTCTTTAGTAATTTTTTATTATTTTTAAATTTAATTTTTTGTGTTTAATAGTACTTTTAATGTAGTTTCTAAATATATAAATTTTATATATTAGTGCTAAACTTAATAATATGAAAAATTGGATTAAAAATTACTTCAGTCAAGCCTCGTTAAACGAACCAGACAACTATTTTGGGACGGAGATAGTAAAACACTTCATGTTGCAAGGGACAAATTATTGTGTGGACCATGGTCCACATAGCTGTGTGGACTATGAATATAAGGTACATTTTTATTATACTAAAAGTATATTATTTTTGTACTGAAAGTACATTATTTCATAGTGTATATAAAATAATGTACTTTCAATACTTAAATAATGTAGTCTAAAAAATGTGCGTACTTTTAATATATTAAAAATGTACTTTTTATTTATGATCCACACAGTTGTATGGATCATGGTCCATGCAATAATGATTGGTTACAAGGGTCTTGGGCCCATATTAATTAAATATAATATAATTTGGGCAATATATATAGTAGATCCTGAACTAAAACAACGTCGTTTTGATATTTAAGCTTTAACAGATTATGTATTTTTTCGTTTCTCATGTTTCAACACGAATTTTAATTTATTCTAAGTACATAATCAATACTCTTAAGGTACAGAATTTCATAACACGTGAAACAAAAACTCACAAGTCACAACACAAGACACATACACATTATATATTTATTTATTCTCAAATCTGATTTATGTAGATAATACATATATGTCCTCTAGGCATATAATTTCATAATACAAGACATAAATTCGTAAAATAAGACACGTAATATGGTGTGTGTTACACAACAACTAATGTATTTCAGGTACAGAATCTATACGCTTAAGGTACAAAATTGCATAACATGAGACACAAAAACGCATAACACAAGATATATACACATGCTTTACATTTAAAAAAAAAAAAAAACTGTAACGTGAGTTGAACAACAAACAGTCGCTGTCAAAATTAAATTTCAAAACTACGTTGTTTAGGACCAGAGTCCACAATTGCACTGTGGACCCTGGTCCACGGTATAACGATGGTATAATTTGACTATCTTTTTTTTTGCTTAATTAATTGGACATTTTTCAATCACACACGAATAAGTAACAAAATTTTGATTCTGTCAATTATTAACACTAGAAAATAACATAGTTCACCCCTAGTTATATTGCTTCGATCTTCTTGCCCATATAATATAATGTCATTTTTTTTTTTCAATTACAGGACAAGGGTTTCAAATTTGTTGTTGAACATCTGCGTTAATTACCTAGTAACTGTGGATAATTTTAAGGTTTAATGTACATGTTTTTTTCTATTTTATGTTTTCATTAGAAAAAAAAAATTTAATAGACACAACTCTTCCATAAATCTTTTCAAAGTTAAAAGACATGATGATTTAAAAGTATAAATCTTTTCTAGCTGCTGTATGTTTGTTGTATTCCAGATAAAAATGAATACTTTGAAAAGGTGAGATGTCAAAACTGTGTAAATTAAATCTAATCATCATCTATATTTTCTGCTATTTGTAGTCTAATACCTGTTTGATATTGTGGTGATAAAAGAATACAGGAGACCAAGCAAGCATCAAGGAAGAATCCAGAAGTGGAAGCAAAATGGTTGGATTACATCCAGGATGAAAGCCTCAATCCGGTCGCGATTCCGGTAGGGCCCCGGTTTCAAGCCGACTTGCCGGACTGGATTGGTCCGCCCAATAATGACATAGAGAAGGAATCAAAATGGTTGGGTACACAGGTACGGGGCAAATTATTGCGTTGACCATAACAAAAAATACATTTTTAATATATTAAATGTACATTATTTGTGTACTGGATGTATATTATATAATATAATGTATATTTAATACACAAATAATATGCATCCCCTCAATACAAAGAACATTATTTTTATACTGAATCAGGGCCGGATTTTAGGGCGTGCAAGATGTGCAACTGCACAGGGTCCCAAAATTTTGGGGCCCCTCGTCCAGCTCTGACCCAGTAGTTAGTATATGTATTTGTGATTATATTGGCTAAAAATTAGGACTGATCTAAATTCTACTACGTATTATTTCAAAAAAAAATTATACTCCGTAATATTTACACATATCACTTTTCTTTAATTCACAGTTTATTTATACTTTGATAAGGCCTCACTTATTTATCAGCACAGGCCACTCAAATTAAAAAATCAGCCCTATACTGAGTGTACATTATTTGATAGTATGATGCACCCAACTGGGTGAATCATGGTCCACACAATAATGATTGCAGGTATGGCCAATCAAGAATGACCCAGAGGAAACAAACGAGGCGAGAATTGGGAAAGGGAGACCAGAGTTCTGCAACTGTGGGTCGCCTGGATCAGTTGAATGTGTGAGAAGGCATGTGGGTGAAGAAAGAAAAAAGCTGGAATCTGAACTGGGGCCTGCGTTTCAGGAATGGAGATTTGATGAAATGGGAGAAGATGTTTCCGATCAATGGAGTCTACGGGAGCAGCGCAAGTTTGAGTCAATTGTGAAAAGGAATAATCCATTATTATCTCAAGGTAAAAGCTTTTTGCAGGCTGCCATGGCGGCTTTTCCCTCCCACAACAAACACAGCATCCTCAATTACTACTTCAACGTTTATCTCCCTCGGAGATTTAGCAAGGAAACAAGGTCGGATCATCGTGAAGCCGCCGGCACCGATGACGAGGAGACAAACTCCCGTTGTCTGAAGAAAAGGCGTTTTGTATATTGAAATGAATCTACATCCCGTACCGTTACTGTATCACCGTGGTCCATTTTTTTCAAATTACGAGGGAGGGGGAGAGGATTTGGGTGCATGATATACTGTCTATTTAAGATGAAAAGGGATAACCTTTTTTAATTGTAAATCAGTATTATATGTACTCTTCAACTCCATTCCCATATACAAGGGGATATATACTTTGGTGTTATTACTATAATAAAATTATTCTGTGTGTAAAATGAAACTATAAAACATATAACATTATTGTCAAATGAAACTGTAGTATAATTAAAATGATTTTTTAGTATTGCTATAATGAAACATGTGAGAGTACAAAATGAAAAACTAAAATCCAAGGCTATACAGTAACATATATTGTCATATGGATTTGAAGTGTAATTAAAATAATACTTCAACATTACTATAATTAAACTTACTAAAATAATGTATAATGTCAAATGAAACTGTAGTAAAATACGAAGCTACTATGTGTAGAATATGAAACTAAAAAACATAGCTGATAAGTGCTCATTTGTTTATATTTTTCTCCCTTTCACTATGCTATTTTTCTTATAGATCATTCCAAATTTAATGAGAATATGACTAAATTGTGTGTTGTTTTGCAAGGATTTTTTATTTGGAAGCAAAGATGAATATTTTCATGCATTTTGAAGAGAACTAGAGTCAAAAGAAACATTTTAGATGCATTTGGAGTCAATGAGAGCCAAGGAGAAACTATGGAGATGGGTGCAACACTTCCAAGAGGGCCTAAGAGTTGTATTTTCAATGGTATTGGTCATTTGGGCAAACTAAAACAAAAGAGAAGCAAAAGGTCAAGGTGTTGAAATTTCTGCACATCGACGTCTTAGTCATTGGACGATAACTCCGCCTATAAATATCCAAATTGAGTGATTCTTATGCCATTGGAACGAAAACTCAAAGGGCTACAACTACCATGCAGATATTAAAGCTTAAAAAGGAAGACAAAGGGGTCAAAATCGTCCAAACTTACAGATTTCGTCCAAATCTGCCACTGTTCGGTATTTTGACCATATCTTAGCCTAGGAATGTCCACATGAAGTGATTCTTGCGCCATTGGAAAGCCAACTTAAAGGGCTACAACTTTGTTGAAGACCACAAAGGATAATGAAGTGTTTTTGAGGGTGAAAAATAGCCTATAAGTCAAAGTAGAGTCACAGAATTCTGCTTACACAATGAGAATGCAATGTAATTCGGCCAAAAAGAAATGGGCACTGAAATGGGCATGTGGGTGGCCGTTTCGCACATGCTTTGTTATTATTTAAGCTCGTTTTGAGCATTTTCAACCTGGTTTTGACCCATGATTGAACCCTAAATACTCTCATTCACTTCCTTTCATATTTTTAGGTTAGATTAGGCTTAGATCTATGTATTTTAACACTTTTGGAGCTTGTAATCTTGGTTTTGAAGCTTGGATTTCAAGATTCTTCCACCCATTTCAATAGAGAAGCTTTCTTTCCTTTATCTCTTTTCTTTTGTAAGATTTATGTTTATTACTTGTGTTTTTATGTTCTTTATGCTATTTAATCATGAGTAGTTAGTTTATGGGCTTGAGTTAGGGTTGTATTATCTATTTTGATGCTTAGCTTGTGATTATTGTGAAAAAGGGGAAGAAACCCATTTAGGGTTCTTGAGTTTGAATTGGGTTTATTTCTATCTTTCAATGATTAGTGTATAATAATTGTTGTTTGTCTTTGGAAAGTCTTCCATCTCAATGGAAATTGGATGGGAGACTTGAGCTAACCCAATCTCAAACCCATTTTCTCTTCTATGGAAATAGGGGTAAATTTGGGGCTTAAATAGTTTTTGTTCTTCAAGAACTTAGATTGATACACCATGGAAATGTGACAACCTTTGTTCTAATCCTTGTGGAAACTTGGATTCCTTTGTGCTTGCCTCAAGAACATAGGGTTAATGTTCTTCCCCCAAACTTAAGTGTTAATGCATCTAAATGGTAATGCCCCTAACTTGAGTCATATTTCTTTATTTTGTATTTATCTATTGTTTATATGTGTTTGTTTTACCTTGTTGTCGTTTGCTTAGCTTCTTGTCGATTTCCTTATGTTAGTGCCTAGTTTTGTGATTGCATATTGCGTGCCATAACCCCCAATCCTCAGCGGAACGACATTTCACACCCGTACACTCACCATCACTCATTTTTGCTACACATCAATAGCAATATTGTCAAATAAACTGAAATATAATTAAAATGATACTTACTTCAGACCATGGTCCAAAATAATAGATTTATGGAGGACATTATTAGGTAGCTTTGTAACGTTTGTAACGGTCTAACTGATGCAATTATTCATCATTATGTATGTGCCTTTATTGTACCTTGTATATATAAGTGTTCTTGTAATTTAAATGAATAGATGATGGAAGACACTCCCATACTTTCAATTGGTTTTGTCCTTCATCTACTCTTTCTCTGTGCAATTTCTCTTTGATCTATCATATATGAGCTAACAGGTATTCTTATTATAACATTTATCACATTTAATATAATTTTTTAAAACCCATATCTAGTCCATAGGATCAAATAATTTTCAGCAAAGAAAACAATCAGGATATGTCATACTTTTAGTTTGAAATCATATATTTACTCCCCAAATTAAAAGCACCAAGGTGTTACAAAATTGCTACTTAAAGGATAAAATGTAAAAATGACTGGATAGCAATGCAATCAAAAGTGAAAATAAATTTTAATATGTACTTAATCTGTATCGGCCACATTTACTATTCATTGGTTAAACAAATTAAACTCTTTATTATTTTTAAATTTCTTTAGTATTTTTATTATTTTATAATTTAGTTTTTTTTTTAAAAAAAATTAATCGTACTTTTAATGCAATTCTAAATACATAAATGTTATATACTAATAGTAATCTTACTATTATGAAAATTTTAGTTGTAAATATCATTAGTCAAATCTCGTTAACTAATGTGTAGGTTATAACAACAAATGTTTTGTTGGTATAATAGATTGCATCACAAGTCATAATTCAAAATAAAGTTCTGTTAAAAGCATCCACACTTCTGTCACACTTGTGTGAGACTGTCTCACGGATCTTTATTTGTGAGACGGGTCGAGTCGAAGCAACATGCAAATGTCATACTTATATGTTCAAATATAATACTAATTAAGAATACAATTTTTGTTACTTATAAGTTAAAAAGTAATACATTTTTCATAATAATTCATGTTGACAAGTGCCCCTTACTTATAAGGGCAAATATAATACTTTTGAAGAAAAATGTAACACTTTTTAATCGAAATGTAAAAGTATTGTATTTTCCCTTAAAAGTATTACATTTACCCTTATAAGTAACAAAAAATTTATTCCTGGTTAATATTACATTTGAGCATATAAGTATGACATTTGTGCATACAATATTACATTTACATATTGACCCGACCCAACCCGACCCGTCTTACGGTGAGACGGTCTCACACAAGTTTTTATTTTATGGGGTTTTTGCAGACCACAAAATTAAGGATAGATTTTTAACTAGTGTGGGAATAAGTTTTTGGCCAAGTTTTTACTCCGGCAAGTTTAAGATTTTTGAGGGCCCACATGTGAGAGAAAAGTCAAAGCAAAATTCTTTCCCTGCTCATTACACGCCCAGACGGTGCACTCGCCTGTTGGCGCGTCTTCTCTTACCTTTTTAAAAGTAAAAATAAAAATTTCGTGAATCACGCTTCAGACTTTCTTTTTTCTTTTTTTTTTTTTTTCCTTTTTTCTTTGTTTCTTCTCTCTCCTTGTTGGCTCATAACAAATCTTGAAAAGTGCCAAACTGATATGGATGTTCTAATGTAACTCGTTGTACTGGTAATTAATGTACTTATGCATTTTTGTTTTTTTTTTTTTTTATCTTGCATTATACCTTCTAATTTTATCATTCTCATTTAGTTTTCCCTACATCGTGCCATTTCAATCTTAATAAAGATTTGTTAAAAGTTTTCTTATTCCATGTTTGCCCCGTGCAAGTAAAAATTATCAACAACAAAAGTCTTATGCTTGTCAAATTTATTTGTAGGTATATTCGCATTTAATACTTTTTTTAAAAAAAATTGAATATATGTTGCTTTTGATACAAAACCAACATATATACACGATAGTATACACGTCAGTTCAAAAACAAACATGTATAAGTTAATACACTACGTCGGTACTTTTTTACGTCACTTTAATAACCTACATAAATTAGGAAAAAAATAACGTAAAATCCTATAATTGTAGTAGGGAATTTGAAAATAATAAATTAAATTTTTTTCCCTAAGTCTTTTTGTTTGAGCAAAAAACATCAACTAGAAAAAGAAATAATAATGGAGGGGGCATTGTCATCTTGAGGTGAAGACGACGAAGGAGGCACGCACTGCCATTTCCATTATCGTGCTAAGATGGAAATAATGGAGGAACATGCGTCTCCTACTATACGTTGGCGTGTTGAGGCGGAAACAACGTAGGAGGAGGCATTTCAGATCTGGATTTTCCAAATCTGGTTTGAGAGAGTGGTGTTGATTAGCGTTTAAATGAAAGGTACCGTAAAGCATATTTATTATTATTATTATTATTATTATTATTATTATTATTATTATTATTATTGTGGTAAGACTTTAATTGTCTGTTGTATTTAACTACAGACGTGTAATGTCTCTATATTTTTTAATGTGTAATTTACACGATTACATTATTTAATTACAAACGCGTAAAGTTGTTTAAAATTTATAAATTTGTCACCATGCGATTTCATGACTTTACATGTCTTTTATTTGTTTTTTTTTTTTTTTTAATTATAGATGTCTAATGTTACATTCTTTTATAGAGTTTGCATTTGAGTTGGTTCGGCTTATAGACTTGTGTTTATATATACAAGTGTACATATTTTGCAGGCCATGCTAGCTAGGTTGACTGGGTATTTGTATTTGGGGTTGCAGCTGATCAATTGTACATTGTTTTTATTTAGTTTATTTCCTCTGTTTCTTGGCAGATGTCATTGGTGGGATGTGATATAGATTTTTGTGGTTTATGTCTTTTGTTTCTTTTTTCTATATATCTAAAAAAAATTGAGAACTATATACATAAAATATATTTATAGAGAAAGTACCAAATATAAGAATGTAATCATGTAGATTTAAAACTTGATCGATATAAAAAGTTTTAGATTCAATTCTAGATCATATATAAAAGTGAAAAATGCTACATTTACCCCTAATTTTTATTCACACACTCATACTCTTGATTTAAGCACTTTTAGTAGCACTCACATGATGAAAATGTCTTATCATAGATTGCTATGTAAGGGAGTAAAGTGATGGTATAGGAATTAGAATGTGGGTAGTAATGCAATATTACAAACTTTACCACATTTCAAAAAATAAGTTTCATACTTTTGCATTTGAAAATAAAGATACAATTCTTACAAACCTACACTTATTAAGGAGATTTTGACTTTGCCTACTTGGGCAAAACTCTCACTGTGCGGCTGCCAATGTTTGATAAGTGTCATTACCATCCCACAACCTACCACCTAGAAATCAATTGAATTGTCTATACAGACAGCAAATTTTGACCTGAGTATGAGACTACTTAATCAAACACATTCATGTAAAAGTATATGTGTGTGTGTGTGTGTGAATTGTGTTGTAAAGCGTTACGATCCTCCTTAATCAAACGTCAAGGGTTCGATCCTTAACCTTGGGTATGTAGTAGCCTTAAATCTCTAGGCTAGTTGTCCCACCCATTAGAGGTGTCTACAATTCAACGAGGGGATTAGTCATTGTGTCCAGCGGTGAAAACACTGAGTACACTCAAAAAGTGAGTCTTTATATACTTTTAGAGATGGGACGACCATTGGTGTGCTAAGTGGATGAGATATATCCATATAGAATCTCTCTAATACCTTCTTTAAGTAGGTTGACTGGTGTACAAAAACTCATTTCAGGGAGATGCTCGACAATCATTATTACGTGAACCGTGATCCACACAGCTGTTTGGATCAGGTCCAATACACATAAAATACATTATTCTAACTCACAAAATTTATTATCTTACCCCAGAAATTTTATTATTCTAACACATAAAATACGTTATACATTATGCATTATTCTAACTCATAAAGTACATTATTCTAACTCATAAATACATTATCTTACCCAAGAAATTACATTATTCTAACACATAAATTACATTATTCTAAGTCATAAAATACAATATCTTACCCCAGAAATTTCATTATTCTAACACATAAAATACATTATTCTAACTCATAAAATACATTATCTTCCCACATAAATTTCATTATTATAAGACATAAAGTACATTATACATTATTCTAACTCATAAAATACATTATCTTACCCCAGAATGTTAATTATTCTAACACGCGCGCGAAGCATGGAATTTTTTTAACATAAAAACGACGTCATTTTGGACCTATGTAGACCACGATCCACATAATAATTTGCCGATGCTCGATTTGCAGGCCGAGACAATACTTGGTTTTCCCCAAGTCCTTTATTTCAAACTACGTCTTTATGCATGAACTAGCATCTTCAAGCTCCTTGGGTGTTCCAACAATGTTAATGTCATCAACATAAACTAAGATAATACAAAAGCCGCCATTTGTGACATCTTAATGAACACACAAGGGCACACATCATTGTTTACATATCCCTTCTTCAGAAAGAATTCACTAAGTCGGTTGTACCACATTCTACCCGACTATTTCAGGCCATATAAACACCTTTATAACTTGATTATAAACATGTCACGATGTTCATTTTCTCAAACTTTGCAAATTTTAAATTCATTAGGGATTTTCATATAAATACCAGCGTCTAGTGACCTATATAAATATGAAGTCACTACGTCTATCAAAGGCATAACTAAATTCATTGCTATTGCTAGTGATATTAAGTAACAAAACGTAATGCCATCCATGACGGGAGAGTAGGTTTGATCAAAATTCATTCCAGGTCTCTGCATAAACCCTTGAGCTACTAATCTCGTTTTATATCTCACCACCTCATTATTCTCATTTCTCTTTTGTACGAACAACCATTTATAACTTACAAGGTTAACATTCTCTAGTGTTTGTACTATAGAGGCAAAAACTTTTCTCTTATTCAGTGAGTTGAGCACACCCTCAATTCTTATTTCCACCTTAACGAATCAAAGCACTTCTGACACTCTACTATCATTTTAAGTTCAAGATCCAAATCATCATGTGAAATAGTAAGAGCAATAGAGCTTGAGGCACAAGTGTTGTCAACAACTGTGATATTTCTATCATAAGTTTTGTTGGAAGTAATTCTCGAAAAACCCAAGAAAATGGAGCAAATAGAAAATCCACGATAAAATAAATAAATAATTCCAGGAAAATAAAACCACACAAGGATAAATAAACCTGAATAACTTGGGGACGAAGATGGACAAACTTGGGGTAGTTGTAAGCACGAGTCGTGTTGCCACTCTCCTTAAAACCTTATTTATCGCCTCTCGGGGTGCTGGAGCGTTGCAGCCTAGGTTTCCCAGGATAAAACGTACTACGATCCCTGCGTTTGAGCACACAAACTTGGGACCCGGCGAACGAGAACGTGGGATGAACACAGGTGGCTTGAAGGAAGGTCGAGTAGAGTTTCGAGATGGAAAAATATGTATGTCGTGTATAGGTATATCTCAAATGCTATTGCTCACCTAGAAATATATATAGGAGATGAAGGATTAATGGCAATGTAACCTATTAATATCGAGACTGCCAATATTGACATTCGTGCCCTCAGGTGCCAGCGTACACGAGTTAAGCCTTTTCAGGCTCAATTTGGGATTTGATTTGCACCCCCCTACGCGCGAGAGAGAGCATCTATGCTATACAAGTTAACAAGTCATAAAAGACCCTTGTATATATAGTGGGTCAAATCTTCTTCCCAAACCAATGTGGGACAAAAGGCTTTACTTAAAGCTTTTCCACACCCAAATTTCATCTCAAATGGGTCTACTTTGATAATCAATTTCTCATTCACCCATTATCCATTTTGAGCATATAATATATCGATCTCTTCGTCTAATTACGAAGAACCCGAATCCACTTTAACCTGACCCAAATAGGAAGTGAACCCCACATATATTTATACCACAAAATGACAACTTAAAATGCCATTTATGCTATTTTTTCCAACAATCCCCCACATGAATGAAAATTGCTTTTGGGGTAATTTTGAAAAACGGAAACAACTGTGTTTAACGGTTGATTCCTGCATAGTAGAGGTAGGTGTAACCCTTTGAACCTTGCCTTGTGAGATCTATATACCCTACTGGCTGTACGACAGAACGCGATATCTTTGAATCGACTGCCAGAGCATTTTAATTTGGTCGTGGGACACCGTTCCTAGTTCTGCAAGAGTTTCTAAAGAATTGAGCCCAGTTCAATTCTCCTTTGAAGTGACCCACACTTCTCTCTCACATAGGTGATTTTTTCTCGAGTTTCCCGCAACTCAACATATGTCCATTGACATTGCATACACAACATATGTCAGATGGCAATCGAATCATTAAAGCACTAGTGTGCTAGCCTCGATCGGGAGTCACTATTTTAACGAGGAGTGGTAGGGGTCTGGGACCCCCACAGTGACGCGTTCATTCCATAATTTAGTTGTCCCATAGAACCTAGGTGCCAGCTAGGTTGGGTATCCACTATGGAATTTTTAATACCAAGGGCTTTAGACCCATTCCTCGTATCAATTTCTCAACTACGATTTATAACCCTCGGGTTAGCAGCTGCTACGTTATCCTTTGACCTTATAGTCAATAGAGACAACATCAGTTGCGAGAAATTGTTTAATGATATTATGTCTTAGACTTATAAGTCTAGACCTACCATACAACTCTATACTCTACCAATTATTTGTTTGACTATCGCAAAGCAACAACATTGGAGGTATGAGTTTTTCCAGCTTAGGAATATTCTCAACAAGAATGGAATAGCAATTCAACCTCTCGTGACACACATGTGTCAAAGGCTTTCAGCGTAGATTCCAACACGGATCTAGCTATTAAGAGAATTTCCACTTTGACTGACTACCCCGGCTCACATCAACCGTGTAGCCACTCATGGACTTAACGTCCTTATGATATCCGGTTAACATACTATACACTTCAAGTATGGTTTGGATATCACCCGTAGTGCAGTCCAAAATCATAAGCATACCATAGGTATCTCATAATTTTTTTTCACTATTGCCTTCTAGTGTTTATCACTCGTATAACTACTGAGTTTTATAAACCCTAGGGCAATATTTGGCCAAAATACAACACATTAGATACAATTAAACTTTCTGATAATCTTGAGTGTATTCTACTCGAGAGATACAATCTCTAAGATTTTTGGATAGTTTTACGTTATTATCTATCGTTGTCTAAGTCACTTGATTATCATCCTTTTGCAAGAAATTAATCAACACAATGAGATTGACTTCACACGATTTTAATCCCGAGGATTTAAATTCGCCAACTCCATATCTTCCATGTCAAATCTCTGAATTAACATGATCTCGGTAGACTTGATCATTCGATCGTTTCTACTCACAATGAGTTTATCGTGTATAAACATATAGCAACATCACCGTCTATCGTATACCATACATAGACATTTTGTCACTTTGTTTATACTAAACTCGTTGGTTTTTCATTGTATGATCAAACATCACATGCCAATATTTCAGGCTTATTGTTTTACCATACAAGGATTTTACCAAACTACCCACTTTTTTACATAGTGTGGAACCAACAAAGCCCTTAGGTCGTTCCTCGACTATAAAGAAATAGTTTTCACATCCACTTGATGAACTTCCAAATCCCACATAGTGGTTGAGGCAAGTCTCATCCTCATAGATTTTATTCTCATCACGAGAGAATACACATTAAAGTAACCAAGGTACTCGCAAGTAATCTTCGATTACAAGCCTGCCCTTATACTTCAATGAAATTAACCGATTATATCTTCCGACTAATGATCTACGTAAGATCCAAAGGTTTTACAACCCAGAGGAAGAACAACCAGTTCCAAGTATGATTCTCTGAGATAGAATCTACTTCCCTTTATAGCCTCTTTTATGGTATAAACCAATTGGCAACCTTTCGTACCAACCAACCACTACCAGGAGATTAATTCTCAAAATTGGACTTAATTATGAAATTAATTCCGTAATGTTTTAGAATTAAACCCTGAATAGTTTGGTCATTCACGAGAGGTGACTTTGTCCAATCACGAGAGGTAAACTTATTTTACTTCTCATGGACATCCGTAGAAAACACAATTTCTACATCCATTTGAGGCTTTGTTTTCTAACGAACCGTGTCAGAAAACCTAATCCATTTTCTAGTAAACAAGTTAGACTATGCATATCGCATTCTAACAAGTACGTCAGAAAACTAGACCACAGGATTTTCCAATCCTAACCAAATCCACTTCATTTTCTAGTTAACAAGTTAGAGTGTGCTCAACACATTCTAATATGCAAGTCAGAAAATCTGGATCACAGGATTTTTCAATCCTAACTCACTTGCTACATATAGCTTTAAGCTTGGGTTTTAGGTCACTCAATAGACCTTCACAGAAAACATCTTCAACGAACAATGAATTTCTGATTTATCATGTTCTTACGTACGTCCGAGACGTGGACTTGGGTACTAAGAACACAATTACATTTGGCAATCCTCCCCCACATTTCAAGTATCAATAGGATAGCTCAAGTCTATCCACACTCATAAGGAACCTTAGCGAGTTACTTGCAGGGAACCTTTGCTAAAAGGTTTTTTGCTTGTCCAAAATAACATTTCCTCACCCCCACATTCTTGGGGTAGACCCGAACATATCAACCTTTTGATATTCATGTTCGGTAACAACGTTCAATTGAGGTGAATATACATTATACTCTCGAGTATAATAACAACATAGAAATCACCCAAAGGTGTTTCTTGTTCACCACATCGATCGCTTTTAACCGTTTGTTCACCACAAAGTTTAATCGCTTTTAACATAGAAACAACATCTTTTATTGCTCTACCTTGAAACCCAGTAAGCTTCATGTTGCCGTGCAAGTGTCGCACACAAAATCTATGATTTGCTAAAGGGAAAAGAGTCTCAAATGCAAGTTTTAATCCTTTCTGCTTGTCAGAAATAAAGGTCACATTATGCTCATATGAAATCTCCAAGTTCTTTTTAACATGTTCTAAAAACCAAATCCAGAATTATTTTGTTTCCCCTTCAACAATTGCATAAGCCAAAGGAAATATTCCATCATTTACATCAATCTATCCCAAGTCATGAGTAATTGACCTCCAATTTTTGCCTTTAGAAAACAACCATCTACCCCTATAATAGGTCTGCAGGATTTGTAACCTTGTTTACAACCCTCCCAACACATGTACATTCTCAAGAATCTCTTTTGTCCTACAATTTCTTCCAAATCACTAAGTTTTACGATACAAGTAGACTTAGGATTTGTGTTCTCAATTTCAAGACAATAAAATACAAAATTTTTTTAATTTGATTTTTTGTTCTTCTTTTAAATCACCCCTAGCCAGTGACATAGCCTTATAGCATTTGCCTAGTTGAGTATTATTGCATCACGTACATTTCTAAAAAAATTGGAGTATAATTACAGTACTTGAATATTGTAAACATAAGTTCGAATTTGATGTCTCCCACCTCTAATCGGTATTTTAAATAAATTATAAAGAGCCGTGATCTTAGCATAGTGGTTAATGGCATGACTTGATATCACAACAGAATGAAAGAATGTGGTGATTCGGATCACACTGAAAACAAAATAAGAATGATTAAAGGGCTGGATTAGATCACTTGTGACGATTAGGGTCTGATCGATTGGTTGATTGTGGAACTTGTGATTTATTTAGACAATGACTTTAGGGATGGTGTCATTTGGGCTTAAGATTAATCTAGCCAAATTGAGATTATTTAAGTATATTAAAAAAAGAAATATAAAGATCCTAACAACACTTAAGTTGAGCCTATCACACAAGTCTTTTTATTGCAATTTAATTACCTCTTCTATGTGATTTGTAATTTATTAGGCATGAAGTAAAAGAAGTTTATCTAATGAACACCTTCAAGTTGTGGATTTCTTTAATACCAAAGTAAATGATAAAAGAGTAGAATTCTAAAATTGGTGTCAAACTTCAAACTGCAAAAATAGCGTTCTATCCTTCAATTCCGCAGGTAAAACTGAGATACAATTCTTACAAATCACTTTCATACATATATAACTCCCTAAACGGCAATTAAACTAAAAGTTTATAGCCTCCACCTTTGACCTTCCACATCATCATTTTACTATTTTCTTTTAATCTCCCTTGGCCTTATAAATTGCACACTTCTGCTCTGCTCTCCACACTCAAAACACATTCCTCAAAAACAACAAATGGAGTTCTCAAAGCTAGTAGTATTCTTGGTTTTGGTTTTGACAACACCTGTGTTGGGCGCACCTGGGAACTCGAATCTGTTCCGGGAATACATAGGTGCAGAGTTCAACAACGTTAAATTCTCCGACGTGCCGGTAAACCCAAACGTGGAGTTTCACTTCATTCTCTCCTTCGCCATTGACTACACAACCTCTTCTTCCCCTTCTCCCACGAATGGGAAGTTCAACGTTTTCTGGGACTCCGAAAATCTCTCCCCGGCCCACGTCTCCGCCGTCAAATCCCAAAACTCCAACGTGAAAGTGGCGGTGAGCTTAGGCGGCGACAGCGTCGGCGGCGGCAGCGCCTACTTCACCCCTTCTTCGATCGATTCGTGGGTCTCAAACGCCGTGTCTTCCCTCACCGACATAATCCAGCGCTACAACCTCGACGGGATCGACATCGACTACGAGCACTTCAAATCCGACCCGCAGACGTTCGCGGAGTGCATAGGGCGTTTGATCACGATCATGAAGAAAAACAACGTGATTTCCTTCGCGTCCATCGCGCCGTACGCGGACGGTGATGTCCAGAGCCACTATCTTGCTCTGTGGAAAGGCTACGGCCACGCTATAGACTACGTGAATTTCCAATTCTACGCGTACGATGAGGGCACCACCGTGTCTCAGTTCATGGACTATTTCTCGACGCAGAGTGATAACTACGGTGGTGGCAGAGTGTTGGCCAGCTTCATCACCGGCGGGAGCGGCGGATTGTCGCCGGAAAACGGGTTCTTTACCGCTTGCAGCAGGCTCAAGAGTGAGGGGAAACTCCATGGGATATTTGTGTGGTGCGCTGATGATTCACAATCAAATGGGTTCAAGTACGAGAAGCAGTCCCAAGCTCTGCTAGCCATTTCCCACTAGAATTATTATATTATCGATCTCTTCCCCCTATATATAGTGTGTGTCTACTTTTCTTTTCCTGATATACTGTACTTGGAATATTTGTAATATTGTACTGGGTTTGATATTTTGCAGTTTAATGTTTGGATCTGAAACTTTAAATAAAAACAGTCATTAACCATAATGGGAAGGTTTTTAATTTTTAAATGTGTGGACATTAATTAATGCGAGTATTGTGGATATGAATTTTGAGTTTAATTTGATAAGTTGGTCGTCCACGTTAGTAGAGAAATAAATATGGGATTTATTTAGACTGACCTTTTGCCCTGGTGTTTTGCTAAAAATGTCAAGGCACTTATTGATCACATATTGCCTTGGTCGACCGTATCACGAATGATGTGGCTAAGTCTCTCCATGTAGAGGACGAAGATGAAAGGGGAAATACCATCGCTTTGTCTGATTCCTAGGCTCAATGTTATCCAATCCAACAGCTCCCCTTTCCAAAGTATGGCAAGTTTGGTTGTGGTCACTCAGGCCATAATATTCCTAAATTCGTGTATCATTATTAGAAGCCCGTAGCCTCTTTGATGAAGTCCTAGGAGAGGCGATCATACGTTTTTTTTCAAAGTCTATTTTCAACACCATAGTACCAGTTTTTCCTGTCTTTCTTTTTTCATGCTATGAAGCACTTCTTGATAGATGATAATGTTGTTAATGATTTACCTATCCGGGACAAAGTTGCTTTGTTTCGGTCCAATTATCTTACTCATGATTTTATTAATTTTGTTGGTCATAACTTTCATAATGATCTTAGCTTGTAGGTTAGGCTAATCCATTTAAATTGACTCATCTTCACTGGAGTTCTCAGTTTTAAGAATAAGAGCAACAAGGTTATCGTTCAAGCCTTATTGTAACTGGTCAATTCTCATAAATGCCATAATAATGTCAATGATTGATTTCCTGACCGTGCTCCACCGTTTCTGGAAAAATCCCTCATGAAAGCCCTATGGTCTAGGGGCTTTGCAAGGGGCCATTTCGAAGAGGACAACCTTGATCTCCTCGAGATTGAACGGGTCATTCATCTTTTTCCAAATGTCATCATCGATCTTGGAGAAGTAATTAGCAATACCAGTACACATCTCCTGCCTTTCTTCCCTAGTGAAGACAGAGGAAAATAAGCTACAAATACTGGACTGTATTAGGACTTGTATTCTTGGTACACTAGAATTTCTTCTCATTTTTCTTGTATTATTGTCCTATCCTGACTAAGATTCTTTATATCTTCATAAATACATATTTTCCTAGGCCCTATAAAGACTATTGAAGTCGCCTTTTGGTCTTCTTCTTGGGCACGATATCTAAGATTCCATAGTCAGCTATAGTCTTTGTGTCAATAGATTTCCACTACGAGTGAGTATCTTAACAAAGCCATGATTTTAATTGCACTCCGCCTTAAGTATCGCGCGATGATCTCCTCATTGACTAATAAAGAACCTGTGACAATTGACGAACTGGTATACATCTTCACCAAGCTACTAACCATTGCACAACAATGTTAAATGATCTAAGCTAAGGGTTCTCATCGTCTGCATGCCTTTTTTTTTTTTTTTTTTTTTTTATCCTTGAATTGACCTCTTGCCCTTCCGAGTTCCTGTGGTTGAATGTTTTGTTCCTTCCGTGTGTGTGTGTATTTATGTATAAATATGTAGACCAAATGACACCGTATAGATATGATATACATATACACAGATATCATAAATTGCATTTCTAGAGGGATCAAGGTAAAAAATTATGCCTCCGAATTAAGGCAGCCCGCTTTGAACATGGGTATTTATCAGTATCTCACCAATTCATATTAGCTAGATTCACACTGCATGACAAATCAAATTTTTGGTTGAACGAAAATCTCTTCAATTGGTTATGCTTAATCCTATCGGCATTTAATAGAGTGGCACCATAGTTCAATAAAAGCTACTCAAGTATTCTGTGTAAAATTACATTTTTATCCTCATTTTTGTCCGTCAACGATTGAATAACACATGATTAAATTTGATACTAGTTGCATAGTCACTAATATATATGAAATATTATTAGCTTGATAGTTAAAAATTAAATGGGTAATCACGTAGTAATGAACCAAATTGAAAGTTAACTCATAAAATATCTAAAATTTTCTTGAAAATTAATTAAATACGTAGTAATAATTATAATAAAAAATTATTGCAAGGAATAAATATAATACTATCACGATTTATAAAAATAAAAAATGATAATTGAATAACCAAAAAAGTAAACAACACCTTTTTGTGTTGTATTTGTTAAACGTGAGTTTGTTTTTGTGAAAAAGGTTGTCCGGATTTTAAGAATTTTGAGAAGAAACAAACAGGACATGCATTTAAAAAAGTAGGCCAGATTGAACACGACATTTTACCCGAATCGCTAATTCTTATCCGCTGCTGCGAGAATTACAAAACCCGAAAACACAAATAAGAAGAAGAAGAAGAAGAAGAAGAAGAAACGAAAATGGAGAAGGCGAAAGCATTGATTGAAGGAATAAGCAAGGAAGATTCAGAGCTACTGTCCTCACTCACTATTCCTCCCCATCGACTCAGCGTCGAGTCTAGTTTCTACGAGTACTACGCCATAAGAGGCATCCGAGTTGACCGAGTCGAACCCGGCTTCGTCTCCTGCACTTTCAGAGTCCCTCATCGCCTCACCGTCAGAACAATCCATTTTCTTCTTCTTCTTCTTTGTTTTTGCTGTTTCTGAGTTGTTAATAATTGGAGAAATATTTTAATTCGATTTTTGTAGGACAGAGAAGGGAAATTAGCATCGGGTGCGATTGCGAACCTGGTTGATGAAGTAGGAGGTGCGGTTGTATACGTGGAGGGTCTCCCCATGAATGTTTCTGTGGACATGTCAATCTCTTACCTTTCTGCTGCAAAGTGTGATGTAAGCTTCTCTCTTATGAATTTCTTCTGATTTACCTTTATTTCTTCATCCTTTAAATCTCTATAATTATGTTATCATCTTTAATTTGTTACTTTAAGCCTATTTGGATTTTGGGTAAGTGTTTCACATTCATCTGAAGAGCATTTTTTTTGTTGTTCCTGATTGATTTCACACTTGAACTGCAACTTCTGAATTTTAGTCCCAGGAATTGCATCATTTCACCCGGTGTGTATATAGTTTAGAAGCTAGGTGCTTGTGTTTCATCCTTTCCAATCTAAGTAGAATTCTCTTCAGTTTTATAGAAAGAAGAGAATCAGGGTTTTCTCAAGCCATATCATGTTGTTGGAGATGCAATGCCACTGGAAAATACTACGTAGTATCTAATTAAGATGAAAGAAAGGGATAAAATGCATTCCATCTCAGGTAAGGCTGATAATGTACTGTTAGAATCGATAAACCTGCAATCATCGTGATAGAAAAAAGAAGAGGGGGGAGGGGGAAGAAGAAAATAAACAGAAACACCATTGATCCTAGGAACTAGGAAGGGAAAACTCTATGATACACTCTTCTTTCCTAGGCTTCACAATTTGAACTTAAAGCTGGCATTTTCTTATCTGTGTTTGAATTCCTCTTTTTCTTGTTTAGCTCTCCACCATGGTCTGGTTTTGTTTGATTGATTACTAAGTGTTCGTCTACCTCTACTTATGGCATTCCTGGTTTTGAACGTAAATCATACATGTTGGATTACTAATTTTAAATCTGCCTCTTCTTATGGCTTATTGACAGGACGAATTGGAGATCGTTGGACGATGCTTAGGTAAAAGAGGAGGGTACTCCGGAACGAGTGTGCTGGTGAGGAACAAGTTGACAGGGGAGCTTATTGCTGAGGGCCGGCATTCGTTGTTTGGTAGACATGTGAGTAAGATGTGATGTGATGGCATGTTCTAATGCTTTTGTTCCCTTAAAGCATAGAGACAGAAACTCTTAATAACATGACTAATGCATTACCTTTTTCCTGTACATGCTGGTTTCATTGCTGCAATCAGACTTCATCTGTAGTTCAATAGCAATATATTATATACAGAGTAGTATTTAAGCATTTCATTGAATTAGAGTCTGAATGTTGAGAGTAGATGAACTTTCAAAATAGTTTAGCATTGTATTAGTTACAGCTAAATTAAGGCATGAGTTTGTCTAACTAAGCTTTCGTTTCGGGAGAAAAGCTAATTAATTGGATTTAATCTTTTAATCTGGTTTGACCCATGTACATTATAGCCCAATTGAGTGATTTTAGTCCAATCTTAACAAATACGGAGTATGAGAAACAAGAACCATGAGCTCACATTTTAAGCACCTAAAACCATCATCTTGCATTAAGCATTGAAAAACCTCTAAGTGCATATGGTTCTAATGGCACCCTTTGGAAGAGAAAGGGAGATATGTGTATATGAGAACAAATCTTTTATTATAACTTTTAGCCCAAAAAACAAATATATTTAACCACAAACTTCCCAACTGTCACCATTTGAGATTACACTTAAATAAATCTGGTAAAATTAATTTTCATGCCTTGAACCCTATGGACAAAGGGTAAATTTCACAGATCATGTATAGACCTAGGCAATGGGATGTAGTAAGTACAACAGACCAAGCAGCTTCCCCTCTTTCATATGCCCTCGAGTACTTGCGCTTTCATGCCTCGAGTTTGATGGCTGTGTCGAGAGCATCCAAAGTGTTCTGCTGGGCCCACAGTTGCGCGTACCTTCCTTGCTTCAACAGTAGAGCCTCGTGTGATCCCTGCTCCACCACTCTTCCGTTCTCCAAAACAATGATCTAGCAGTAACCAACCCAACAGCCAAATATGAAGAACGCGGTGAGAGAAAAAGAGGCAAAAGAAAATTCTCTTATAAATACCTCGTCACATTGCATTGCAGTAGTTAGCCTATGAGCGATAAAGATAGAAGTACGATTATTTGACAAAGACTTCAAAGCGCCCAAGATTTCCGCTTCGGTGGTGCTATCAAGTGCACTTGTAGCTTCATCACAAAGCCTAAGGAAATACAAGAATAGTCATTCAGTCTGTAGAGAAAACAAGGAAATGAAAATAGAACACCACTTCACCTTTTGATTCAGGGCTACGGTTACATTGTTTGCTTAAGCTCATATTTGATATGACAAAAGAAATATCAGGGCACGACGAAAGTAACAATGCCTTCTCTTCAGAAAAAGTCGGGATGCTATCAAAAGTACAAGTTACAAGGCGCTAGGCGCTAGTCGGGCACCAGGGGGCTCCTAGTGCCTAGGCTGCCGCTTAATTAAAAAATAAATATTTTCCACTCAAAACGACGTTGTTTTGAGTGGAAAACCCAATTCTTTTATTTAAAAAAAAAAAAAAAAAAAAAATTCCGGCTGACTAGCAACCACCTAACACCCATTTTCGCCTCAGCCTAGGCGGCCGCCTAGGGCAAATTTTACAAGACTGGTTACAATATTTGTGAAAGGAGAAAAGGTCACAAGAATAATACCACATCTTAGAGGGTTAAACCATGAGCAAAAACAGAAAGTTAGACAGGAGACTTTCTAACCAGAGAGTGAAAGTAATTATGTAAACAAGAACAGGATTTGATAACAGAGAAAATACTTACATAATTGCCGGTGATTTGAGGAATGCACGAGCTAATGCCACCCGCTGCTTCTCACCACCACTTAACTAGAAGGAACCAGGGGGAAACGAGGGAGAAAGAAAAGCATATCACTGAATACTGGAAAATTGCATCTCATATCTATTCATGAATAACCATATGGAAATGATATACAATCTCAATCAATATAATCGTTATTTCCAAGGATCTATACTAAAAGGTCAGATACAGGGCATCAAACCTTGCTTGTCATCTTCCTTCAAAGAGGTTTCTAAAGACATCCAACAGTTTCAAATAGGTTCTCCATTTTTTTGGATGACAAGGTATTCAGTTATATGAATTGAGATAAAGGTAAAAAGTAAATGTTGTTTCTAGGAACCACAACAACAAAGGAGCTGTGAATATCCAGAATTATGTTAAATATCTGCACATGCTCTTTGTTATAAACTAAAGAAGATTTAAGGGGAGAGAGGCTCACCTTAAGTCCACGTTCCCCTACCACAGTTGAATATTTTTGAGGAAACTTCATGATAGTATCATGGATAGCTGCTTGTCGAGCGGCATCATATACCTAATAGCAGATGCATTTGGAGGAGAATAAGGCAAAAGCAGTACAAGTATTGCAATGGTTGGAATAACAAGCAACAATCTATTGTCCACCAACCTCTTCTTCTGTTGCTGAAAGGCGACCATAATGAATATTGTGGAAGATAGTATCGTTAAACAAGACCTGAAATAGAGAACAAGTTTCCTTTACCGTGAATTTCATGTTTGAATAAGTATTACTAAAAAAGAGAGATCCCTGCTTTTGAATCACTCACAGTATCCTGTGGAACAACACCAATAGATTTCCGTAGACTCTCAAGAGTTACTCCCCGAATATCTTGACTATCTATCCTTATCTGCCATATAGCACATAAAGCCACCCAGAAATACATGAATGAAATCGAAGGGAACGTATAAAATAAACCAATGAAAAATAAAAGGGATTTGCAGTACAAAATATGTTTTCCTTATCTTACATTCCCAGAATCGGTGTCAAAGAATCTGAAGAGTAATCTAAGAATGGTTGATTTACCTGCAAATATAAAGCAATTTAGGCATTAACATCCTGACTTCAAAAGGGAGTATAATTGCAGTAATGCAGTCAAAGCTCTATGATATTAGACAGTAAACAATTCCATCACAGCCTGTTGCACAGATTACGCATAAATTAGCAAATAATAGCGTGGTAGTCAGTGAACATGAATCTTGCATTATGTTGAGCACCGACTCTCAGACTGCAAGCATAGAGTATCCAGAAACTGTTCTAGTACTCTTATCTCCCTTTCATTTGTTTTTAGATTTCCTGAAATTTTGGCTACTATAAACTTCCAAAAGACATTCAGTACAAGTTTACTTAAAACAAGGGGTATTAGTGGAAAGTTAACATAAAACCAGTAGGTTTAAATGCACTGAATTTCTTAAACTACATGTCTAGTCAAAGTGGACAAAAAATGAAACACAGTAGAAAAAGGGAGAAAAGTCCAGAGTTGTATGCATCAAGCCACCCTGTTACAAAGAGGAATAGCCTAAAAACAACTATTATTATACAAATAAAAGAAGCTGTAAATTATTTATTAATTTATCCCCTGCAAAGACTAATAAACAAAGACCGTAGCCGTCAACTCTCACTCCCATTAATGGATTGATTCCCTTGATGTTGTCATAAACACTTTTCCCTCAATTAATCATGAAGGGTTAGGCAATTAGACATGCACTCAACACAAAATCATATGACCTTAACACCTATTGCTGTCAGGTAAGCCCTAACTAGTTGAAATCTAAATTACAAAGATATTTCAACCCAACTATAGGACTTCTAATAAGTAGAAAGTAGAATGTCAAACAAGAAATAAAAAAGAGATTACATCATTGCATTTTTGCTACAACACAAAGAATAACTAAAATAGCAAGGACAAATCTGAAGCATTACCACTCCCACTGGTTCCTACAATAGCAACACTTTTGCCGGCAGGTACAACAAAAGATATCCCATCAAGAATCTTTCTATCTGCTAAATAACTTTGACAAAGAAAAGGAATAAAGGGGAAATAATAAGAATGAAATTCCATGTGACTTTTCAAGTTGCAATGAGAATAAGCTGGAACAATCTTTTACCAATTTCCCCACAGGACTAGATGAACCTGGTGAAGCATTGGCATTCAAGGGAGAATGAAATACACATTAAGGTGGGCAGGCCAATCTATTTGGTTGCCAGTCGTGAACAAAATCCCTCTTTAATTTTGCACACTAACTGTGCACATTTGCGAAATGCATGGAGGAGACAATTATAATCAAACTATACAGAAAAAGACTAAGCATTGTCTCACTAGTAAATGAAGAACATTATGTTCCATGATTAAAAAAACAGATTGGGTGTTTTGAAATGTACCTGAAGTGAACGTTGTCAAATTCAATGGCACCACCATGTAACTTCAGAGCCTTTGCATTATCTGCGTCTCTAATTTCAGCCCTCTCCTGTGTCAATCAATAAATGCTTGTAAAACACCAAGTCTACAAGTGCACAATAATATATGCAATTGTATGCATGTACACTAAAGACAAGTGCAATAGAAATGGACAAGAGTGCAGCAATATTAAAGAAGCTTATAGATACCTCTAGTAACTGAAACATAGCTTTCATGTCAACCAGGCTTTGGACAGTCTCTCGGTATACACTTCCAAGGAAGTTGAGTGGAAGAGAGAGTTGGAACAAGAGCCCATTAACCATAACCTGCACTTAAGAAGTGAAATAATTAGCTCAAAAGTAGGCATAAAAAAAAAAAGTGAAGAAAGTTGACCAAGGCAATGAGTAGCGGAAAATTCACTTACCAGGTCACCAACAGTCATTACACCATTCATGATTCCATTAGAACATAACACCATAGCAGCAGAAAGAGCTGTGCTAAATATTGCATTTTGCCCGAAGTTCAAATATGCAAGACTACGCTGTGTTTTTAAAGCAGCATTTTCATATCCTGAAGATAAAAATAAAATAAAATAAAATTTAAAAATAATAATAATAAAAGTAATGATATAATTAATACAAGTGATCTGCTCAAATCAGAGCTACAAATGTTGCAGGAGAAATATATTTCTCCTTCTATGTTTTATGATAGCACATTCAAGTCCACATATGCTCTGATTCTTAAATCCTAACTACTTATTACAATCTAGTTATCTCTTGAACTTGGAGATCAACTTAATTGATGGAGAAAAATACTCTAGAAGCTCTGTTTGCCATAACCTTAATCTACCAAATCACCATAAATGCTAGATGTCATTATGTTAATGGAAAGAAATCTGTTGCCTTATGTAGAACTAAGCTAAATATAAATGGTTTTCCAGTCCACTTTAGTGAGTAGTATACTTCTCAACTTACAACATAGTGAAGAGAAAGAAGTTATATAGAGTGAATAAGCTTACTCTTCAAAAACTCATCGTATTTTTCTGCTTCATAATTTTCATTGTTGAAATACTTCACAGTCTGAGAGATAATACCAAATGTTAATTTTTGGCAAAATGTTCGCTACCATAAGTGGAAAATTTTACCAATACAAGGAATACAAGGTACTCATGATAAAACTCAAATTACCTCATAATTGATGAGTGAATCAATTGCCCTAGTGCTTGCATCATTATCAGCTTTATTCATCTCCTTACGAAACTTAGTCCGCCACTATAAATCAATTCAAGGACAGGTAACATTTATTAAAAATACCAGAACTCAGAACAAGAAAACTCAAGCAGAATATTAGAGAACACCTCAACTGGTAAACATGTACCATCCAAGAATTAGTACAATGGAGGAAAACAGGGGGCATAGACAGTTTTCATGAACATAAACATGTTAGAAGAAAATGTAAAAAGACAACATAGAACACACAACCAAAATCAGAAATGTATATCTGCAATATCCTCCTAAAACAGTTCAGAGAGATACATCCTTCTCAAAACTTCTCCCAATTATGCATGGCATCATAAAAAACTGTGGTAATGGAATATCCAAGGAAGCAATGAAATAATATCCAACAAATAGTTACCTGTGTCACAGTCAATGTGAAAGCAACATATGCAGCCACTGACAGGGAAGTGATCAATGCAAATGGTGCTCCAAATTTGTATGCAAGTATACCTGATACCATAGAAATCTGAAAGGCTTCATTGTTAAAGCTGCAGAGGTAACAATCAAAATCCAAGAAACTAAAATATTAATAACTATTCTCAGAAAAAATGATAACAATAGAAACCTGCATACCTCTAATATTGTTGGAACAACATTAAATACCATAGACGAAAGAATGAAATTAATAGCACGGCTACCACGATCTATGATCCGGTTTAGACCACCAGTTTCTCGACTGCACATAAAAAATACAAATAAAAAAATAAAGATAAGTAGAGCAGAGAAGAAATTAACTAATAAACTAGCTCTAAACGGTTCCATGATACAGGTCTTCTTTTTTTGCACGAAACAAGTATAGAATGTAGACAATCAATTAAACAACAAATATCTCCAATACAATTAATGAATATTCCCAATTCAATTAACAAAAGGCAAATACAACACCCCAAACAATGGGGACTAATCCGTATAAAGGAGGACTAAAATATACCTCACTAGTCACTAGCATTGCTTTTAGTGAGGTTCAAACTCCCTAACCATTTGGTCAAGGGCTCTAGCGAGAAGACCTCTGAGGCTTTGACAATTGGACAAGCCTTTAGGTTCACCATGATATAACATTTTAATAGGTGAACTTTGGTCCCTTGGAAATGTTGGAGGTAAATAATACAAACAAGTCAAAATCCATTGATCAGGTATTCAAGTCTCATTTTATTGTACAAGTGCCAGAAGTAGTATGCTAAGATGATCAGACCAGAATTATTCTTGAGGAAACATTGACCTCCTGTAGGTACATAGACTTCCAAATCTCTAGCTTATCAACATAGAACAATCTCTCTTCGCCAAACAAACTCCAACCCCACAAGTTATTCAAATATTTAAAGATGTCTTAAGGAAATACCTGAGGTGATACTGCAGGTCTAGCTCATGCAAATGTGAAAAGACCTGCAAAAGTTGAGGTCTGTTATGTGTCAGCATCCAAAACTCAAATGCAGTAGAAACTTCATTAAAAAATAAATGAACAAACATACACAAGGTGAACATGAAATCAGATATAACTGATATGCCAATAAAGTTTATGGCACATAAAAGTATCTTGATATTCAAATGATAGGTAAAAAACATTATGGTAATGTCCCTAATGCAGACCCCTTACATGTTGATGCATTTGTATTCTTTATGTAATTGAAACTTTTTAACTTTTCCCTCAAATTTTGGAAGAAAATCTGTACTCAACTAAAAGCTTAGCAGATGTCACAACCCCTCAACCAGTGTAACTATGCAATAGGAAAATTAAGGGAGAGAAAGGGGACTATTTGCCCTATACCTTTCTAGAAACTGATCGGATTGTTCTAAGAGCCACCTTAGAGAACACAGCTGTTCGCAATTCTGAACCATTTTTAAAATGCAAGAAGAAAAACAATTAACAACAGAAAGGCATTCTGAGCATGCAGAAGAATAGAAGGAACCAAAGACTCAAGACTTTGGTAGGAATAATACTATAATAAAAATCTGGGTAGAGAAAGGAAGACAAATGAGATGCACTAACAATTACATAGCTAAGTACCATTGAAAGCAGATGCACATGACCGGGCTATCCCATATCCTATCAAAACTGCAGCTGGAGTCACAAAAAGAGCTAAAGCAGTTGAATTAGCAGCAGTAAACTGAGCCAGTGTGCTAGCATTGCCAGTTGCTGTTGTTAACCAATCAACAGCAAGCTTAAACAGGAAAGGAACTTGAACATTCAGTACCTGTGAAGGAAAAGAAGACACATTTACCAGACATTAATTCAATCGAAATATTCAAACAATTCTATGGCCCATCTAAAATAAGCATACCTTGGCGCCAACTAATAAACCTAAAGCGGCCACCACTCTCAACCGGAACTCCAGATTATCCTTCATCCACAGGTATTTTGCGAGAGTGCCTATAATTCTTGTGTCGTTTATTTGATTGTCTGAGCCTTCTTTGACAATTGCCCCAGATTGCTCTTGCTTAACAGGTGGCTTTTTGCCCAATGCGCCACCATCTGTAGAAAACATTGCAAACCCATTGGGCAAACGAACCTTCATCACGCCAATTCCCAGTAAAAAAAAAAAACAAAAACAAAAAATTCAGCACTTTGGAATTTCAAACAATGTATACATATACATAAACTTATACACGCAATCAAGCACAGCACAAAGCGAGAGAAGGAGATAGAGAATTACAGGGTCTTGGGGGTTTTTGGGTGGGAAATCAGAGAGAAAGGCATTGACTTGTCCCAAAGAAGAGGGGCAAGCGGTTCTTGTAGACTCCCAGAGGCTTGGCCTGGTAGAAAGCCGTCTCGAGAAAACGGCATATCGATTAATGTGGGCAATTCGAAGAGAGGTGGCGCAGTTGGGCGAGTGCAGATGCACCGAGGAGCGGGATGGAACGTAATTCAAAATCAAGGACTCTGCTTTGGGGAAGAAGAGCTCGCTAGCCCTAAAACACCTGGAAGCAATAGTCCCCTGCATTCCCTGCATCGAATTTCTCAAGAAACTGGAAACCCAGTCGACGAATTAGGCAAACAACTCCTCCAGTCCTGAGCTACAATAGAACAATAGAATCTCTATCTGCGCCGGCGGTTACGACAGGCGGCCGTAATTAGGGACAGATACACAGACAAATCCTCCTTTGCGTCAACTTGTAGTTGTGTTCCTTCAAGACTTCGCCAAGACACAAAAGTTACTCCGTAATACAAATTCCACGCTACAAATATTCCTCCTTTCTGTGGTAATCAGAAATTCGGAAAAAAATAATAATAATACTCAAAAAAAAAAAGTTTTTTTAAAAAAATGCTTCAATCACCAATATGCTAAAATTGCATGGTATCATGCTATCATTGATCAAATTTATGGCTTATTTATGTGAACTAGTAAAGCGATGCACGGCCAAGGACCTTGTGGTCCAGTGGCATCAAACTTTTTCCTTTATACGGGAGGTGGTGGGTTCGAGCCTCAGTATAGAGTTAGTAGTATTAAAAAAAAAAAAAAGAGTAAAGCAAAGCGATAAAAGGAGTTGGAAATTGCATTAAAAAAAAAGAACTTGAAAATTTTGTATTAAACAAATGAAAAAGAAGTATTTAAATTTGCAAGTATCATAAAGTTTGACGAAATTACAAATTATTGAACACGATACACAACGTTTGTGGTTGATGTACAATTTGGACTTGAGTAGTTTGCTATCACAATTTTAAGACCATTTGGATTATTTATCCGAGATGCAGCTACGTACAATTGTCCATGTACAAAAACTGGCTTCTTCAGTAACAATCCAACATGTGACAAAGTTTGACCTTGACTTTTGTTAATGGTTTTGCATATGATAGCATAAGTGGATTAGAAGGTGACATGGACATTCTCGGAATCAAAACCTTTGTACCTTGATTAGCCCCATTAATTATTTTAGCTTCAATGAGATGGTCTGCTAACTTGGTGATTATCAACATGGTATTATTGCACAAACCAAGAGAATGGTCCATGTTTCTCATTAACATGATTGGTGAACCAATTTTCAACGTTAATAAATGTTTTGGTACACTTAAAACTGAAATGTCATTTAAAAATTCTGGTGTGTGTACATCAGCTAGAATTCCATTATCAGAGTCAGCTTGATAGACTTTGTCGGAGCTAAAATATGTTCTACTCTCGGAAGTATGCAAATCACTCATATACTTATTTACTGCATGAACCACATCCAATGTTGGTGCTAGTATAGCACGTCCTATTAAAAACTCTGGATTTGAATTCCCATTAAAAAAACATCGGAAATGTGATGTTCACAATGGTTGATATATGGTCACCAGTAGACTGTAGGAGCATATGCTGTGGGATTTCAACTTCTGCATGTCCATTGTTTGATCCACCAATCTTACCATCGCCGATCTCTGCGATCCAATTAGCAAATGTTCTTACTGATTCTAGATCCGCAACACCAACGCTACTCAACCTAAGATTCTTCGTAAGCCTCAAAACTTTGCAGCTATTCCATAGATACGAAGAATTAATTGCTGAAGATACAACATCTTGTCTTGTACCATTTGGTATCGCCAGTAATATTTGTCTAAAGTCTCCACCTAAAACAATTGTTTTCCCTCCAAATGTTTTTGATGAACTGTTAGGGTCTACAAATCGCAACAAATCCCTCATAGTTCGATCTAAAGCTTCAAAGCAATGTTTGTGCATCATTGGAGCTTCATCCCAAATTATTAAACTCGCTTTTATCAACAATTCAGCTAAATCAATACCTTATTTTATATTACAGGTTGAGTCTTCATTTATTGCAATTGGTATTGCAAATCTTGAGTGTGCAATTCGTCCACTAGGTAATAATAAATAAGCTATGCCACTTGATGCAACATTTAAAACAATTTTACTTCTAGATCGCAATGCAGATGACAATGCTCTCCATAAAAATGTCTTTCCAGTCGCATCATATTCGTAAACAAAAAACAAATCACCTAAACTATTTGAAATGTCTTGCATAACAGTATCAAAAATAGCCCTTTGCTCTTCTGTTAATTGTGAACACAACTCATCTGATTCTTGTTTTAAATATTCACAATCATATGATAATTCTTCTAAAAGCAATCTATTATAACCTAATCTACCATTATCCATGTTTGGCAAAGGCATCGGATGAAAGTCCTGTAATGATCTATTTTGAAGTTGCAATAGCTTTTTCAATTCCATCAAACCAAAATTCTTCTTGTCTTCTTCTGATAGAACCAAATATGTTACAATGAGAAAACAAAGTTTAAGAAATAATTAATTAAAATTAAATGTAGAATAAAAAAACCTTCTCTTATATTTTTACCATGTTGTTGTAAAATTGTTCTTTGTTTGTGTTGGGAATCATCACACAAATGTTGCCAAATCTCATTCCAAACATATTCAGGCCTAGCTATGCAACTTGATGTTAGCAGTATGACAAACAACTTCCTCATTGAATAAGCAGTTAACCAATAACTTGCTTCTTTTATAGCATCGATATACTCTTTATCATCATCTAACAAACCATGAGCACATGCATCCCGAAATGAGCTGTACTCCACACCATTAATTGTCCTAATGTCTTTGAAACTTGTAGAACCACGAACTATGTTCAATAAGCACTTTAAATAATATATTTCACCTTATGCTGGTAGGACATAGACTATTCGACCAATGGAGAAACCTCTTTCCTTGGATGCCATTCACGGATATCCTTTTTCCAAACAAATTTGGTAGGCATCTCGATGTAACTCAATAACCTTGCTTCTGGAAATTTTTTGTTCGCTACAAACCATCCTTTAAACATACTCTCCCCAATGCTCTCTCTGTTTAGGACATGATCAATGCTATCATCATCTTGGAATACAACTAATTGACAATCAGGTAGATGAAAGCTTAACCGTTCCACAAGTGGAGTTCTATATTGTACTTCAAAACTAAATAACCTCCACGTAGCTTCGCATGCTGAAATGTATCTACAATCATAATGCATGTTTATCCCATCCACAACTTCATTCCCAGTGTCATCTATGCTTGTTCTGTAAAATTCAACTGTTACACGGTCATTACCTATGTTGACATACTTGAAAATGTATTTTATTCACCGAGACTAATTACACCACTCGACATTAATGTGAGTCGTGTACTTGAGAAATAGATACCTATTGTGTGGTACAATAAATTTGTTATCCAACTATATCCCATTTCTTTTCACGGTCCTTCTATCATCCCTTTTTCGGTACAAAGGGTAACCGTATTGGTCAAAATGTGATTCTTCAATGTACTTCTTTAGAAAATGCTTCGAACACTTTCCATTGATCATGCATGATGAATTAATTCTTGCAGGACCACATGACCCGTGAACCATGAATTCATCAACTGTTGTATAGTACTCAAAATCAGTGAACTTGTTAGGTATTTCAACAGAGATGATAGAGTCCATGAATGACGGGTTGGATAATTCATTCGTGTGTTCAAGGAATAATAGTATATGGGCATGCGGTAAGCCACGTTTTTGGAACTATATTGTGTATATAACTGCAAAAGAAACATTGGTATTAGATTACACTAAAGAAATAAATGTAAAGATAAAGAAAAAAGATAGATATCTAAGATGAATTTTACATACCCGCCTTTACACGACCAAATAATTTTCCTTTTTTCAAGTCTTTGATTAAAGAGTCCAGTTTCATCTTGAACACACTACACACAATATCTGGGCAGTCTTCTGCTTTCACGTTCCTTCTTTCAACAAATTGTTGGATCTCAGGCCATTTTGGATTACACATAAATGTAATGAATATGTTTGGATAACCAATAAATCGACAAATAGCCATGGCGTCCTGATAGTTTTGAATCATATACCTTGCCCCGCTTGTAAAACTTGATGGTAATATTATTCTTTTCCCTTGTGAGCTAGGTTCAACTTCACCTCGCGCCAAGGCATCTAAGAGATCTTTATATGCCTCACATCTTAAGGCTTTCTGATTTGACCTTATATAAATTAGCCTAGAAGATTCAACCATAGTGTACGCATCAACCAAGAATTGTCGGAATAACCTACTAGCATACATTAAAGTTGAGATCTCATGTAATCTTTCATGAATTCGGAACGCGAAGTACTCCCTTTGCGATACTGCTTTTCTTGCAAATTGTTGTTGATAGGCATTTGTTGAGAAACATATATCTTCCCGGAACCCGCCCTCACCAAATGAGAATAGAATTGGGTATTGCAGTGGTAAATAGGACGGATTCAATTCACTTATTCTTTTAAGAACACCTGACTTGGTCTCAACCAAAATGTCCCGCTCACCCATTGTAGGGTCTAAATCTCCAACGATTAGAGTAGCAACCTCCGATGCAGTTGGTAAAGAATAGGTTCTTGCATCTGTAGATCTTGTACCTATTAACCTCATCTTAATTTCAACTTCTGGATGTAAGTCAATATATGACTTGGCCATACGAATTGAAAGTCAATATATGACTTGGCAAAGTCGAGGACCATTTGTGGTCGAATTGAAAGTCGAGAACTAAAAGGAGTACTAGCCAAGTAGTCAGATGACCATTTGTGGTATTAACTCTATTAAATATTACTCCCTCTGTCTCATTTTACCTGTCCTATTTACTATTCATTGGTCAAATCAATTCTTTCTTTATTACTTATTTTCTTTAGTAATTTTTTTTAAATTTATTTTTTTGTGTTTAATAGTACTTTTAATGTAGTTGCTAAATATATAAATTTTATATATTATTGTTAAACTTTATATTATGATAAATAAGATTAAAAATAACTTTAGTCAAGCCTCGTTAAACGAATCAGACAATCAAAATGGGACGGAGGTAGTAGTATTTATGAATATAATTAATCAATTATAAGATTATTAAATATTACATCAATTTCAATTTTGGGTAATGGAAGTGAGCCCCTAACATATATATCAATTGGGTATATAGTATATTATCAATCGCTTATATTATTTCGTGATCCCCTAGCGTATACAGTAAATAGTAAAAAAAAAACAAAAAAAAAAAACTCTTTTGAACAAGTGATAAGTATTCAACATATTCTTAATAATATTTAGTAAATATATTATTACCGTATTTAACATAACTTTAATTTGTTTATTTTCTTTAATATTTTTTTTTATATCTAATAATATTTTTGATGTAGTTCACAAATATTTAAATTTTATATAGTAAAAATTGACTAAACTTTTTGAGTGCTAAGCCACTACATGTTATCTGAGTACAAAGTGCTTGGCTAAAAATTGACTAAACTAAATATTGCAAAATACTAAATTGTAAATCCCTTGAGGGATATATTACTTACCAAATATTTAATCGAGATTACTTGAATTTTCACGTAAAGTATACTTATTTGTAAAAATAATATATGTTTATTTATATTCATTCATGTTTCTAGAAAAATATAAATAAATTTAAAATTGAAACTTGTTAAGATTGAAACAAAGCAACAAATTTCAAAGTTGAAATATGAAAAAATAAACCTAATAAATAGTGTTATTGGACATGGATAAATGTCTGTTACATATCAATCATGAATAATATAAAAAAAAATGTCTGATGCTAATAGAAATAAACATATAGAATTCGAACGGGATAATATTTTAAAAACTATTTTCAACCATGATCCTCAACCTTCACATCTCTTAACAAATCCCTCATTCTTTGCATCACATTGCTTGTTAGGCTCCAAATTTTCAATATGACTTTCAAACACCTGAATACCTCCAAAAAGGCGTGAAAGGCATAAAAAAAGTAACATAACTGAATAAAGTTGTACAAAAAGGAAAACAATGTAAGTGACAAACAAATAACCTCTTCAAAGAAATCATAATCTTCTTTGTCATAAATATGTTTAGGGGAAACTGCATCCTTCAATATTACAACAGTTGTATTAGAATAAAACTGCAACATATACATGTGAGTGGTTGTTTTGTTTCTATACAAATTATAAACCACCAACAAAAATTTAATACGGTAAACCCCTCCTTCATTAAATTTCTTCATCCACTGCTGAACAAAATTTTTAGGAATATGAATATGTAGAAAAATTCTTTGAAATTGAAGTTTAAAAAAATGTAGTAAAAAAATCATCTCCATAAACATAACTTTTTGAAATACAAAATATTCAGACAATAGTACAAAAATAATACCTCTACATCATGGACTACACACTCTATAGAGTTGATTGTTTATGCACCTCTTGTCTTTGAAAGACGATAAACACGCACCACTCTAAACTTGATTCGACTCCTTCTGTGTCTAGGATGAAGTTCACGACCAACAATCTCGATTTGAGCTGAAGTCATTGCTCTTCGGTAGAAATAGGAGAGTACAGAAACAGAAATATGTTGGAAGCTTACAACTTTACATTTAGCATAATGATCTGTTTAAATAGTAAAAAGAATGCAACCATATGCAAAATTACCATTGAAAAATATATGAAAAAATATCTTCATTCGTGGAACTGAATGTGCGTTTATATGTTTTTTCTGGAACAGAATTTACAAACAATAATATTACCAATTATATTATAGAATACCATACATAATATTACCATTTATGCTATTATGTTATTACCTAATTAATATCTCTTTTCTACATGGTGTTATAAAAACGTAAAAAATTATGCAGAATTTGAAAACAATAATATTACCAATTATATTATAGAATACCATACATAATATTACCAATTATATTATTATGTTATTATCTAATTAATATGTCTTTTCTACACGGTATTATGTTATTACATTAATATGTCAATATATAAACAATATTACCAATTAATAGATATTAATTAATTTTCATATTACGTTTTATTAACAAATAAGCTTTATTAATTTAACAAATGAGTTAATTCTCTCAATTACACAAATTGTATGTCAGCTTGGATTTTCAACATAATTTGTACTGATGATCATAGAGCAGTTTCTCATGATAGTACTCCTTTTTGTCTCTTGCTTGAAGTTCCTGCACATCTGTTGCTGGAATTTTTCTCTCAATTTAATTACCTTTGAAACTTCAATTTTAGAGACATTAGACTTTGAAACTTCAATTTTAGAGACATTAGATTTTTAACACAGTTTGTACTGATGATCAAATGGAGCAGTTTCTCCTGATGTTAATTCTTTTTGTCCCTAGCTTGAAGTTTCTCTATGTAATCTACTGAATTTGTATTTTGATTAAATCACCTTGGAAACTTCAAGGCCCATTTACTAACTAAAAATTTTCTCCAGTTTTCTGGAAATTTGGAAAACTGGAAAACAGAAAACAGAAATCACGTTTACTAGCACAGTTTTCCATTTTGAAAACAAGAAATAATTTTCCAGTTTTCTGGAAAACTGAAACACTATAAAAAACTGTTTTCTAAATGGAAAACAGAATCAGCTATCATCTATTAGACTATATGTCACTATAACCACATTCTCACCATTATCTACTTACATATTTATTCATTACTATGATTACATTTATTGTCATATTCTTTTACTTATCATCATCTTCTATCTTTTCTACTTGCATTACTTATTTAAACATAACTTATTTGATTATGCTTAAAATTATACATCATTCACATTATCAAAATTAAAAATTGAAATCTATACCACGTTTTATATTTGGATTAAACTCAATTAATTATTGGTTTGGATATTTTTAATTATGTAATATCAGATACAAGTTTGGTCCAGATATCGGATATCAAAATTTCACATATATTACTATTTTAGAATTCAAAATAAAAATTATATATTATATACATGTCATTCAAATGAATATATCTAAACATATTTTAAATATTAGCTCAAAAAATATTAATATTATCTAAACTAAGTTTTATGTGAACTTAATTAATAAGTTATTGGTTCAGATATATTTTTATTTATGTTATATACAGATATAAATTTAGTTCGGATATCAAATGTAAAATTTTTACATATATTGGACTTAAAAGTAAAAAATATATTTATTCTTTTTAAACCAAATATATTTTAAAATATTTTAAATATAAGGTCTAAAAATCACTCGAAATTAAGCTTATTGTTAATTTTATAACGTTAATCTAAAAAAAATAAATTTTAAAAAATAAGCGTTAGTAAACAAGTTTTCTAAACAAAAACAGAGAATGAAAAACTGAGGATGAAAACTGGAAAATTAAAAAACAGAAAACAGAAAATAATTTTCTGTTAGTAAATAGGCCCTCAACTTTCTTCGATTACACAACCCCAATTTACACTCTTCAGATATCCTTGTTTTGTGGCTTTAATTTCCGTATAATCACACGTATATACTCCCAAGAACATATGTCATTATTTGCTTTAATTGTCATCCACATATTTGATTAGATAATCATGAGTATGTCTGTGCGGGCTTAGCTTACTAGTTCAATAAGTAGTATTTGAGATAAGAGATCAAGATTTGAAACTTGACAGTGAGAATTTGGGGATTATGGTCTACGTGGATAGATCCCTTGTGCACACCAGCATCCTGACCATGTTTGCTAAGTCACAGAATTATCGCGATTTACATCTTCCTTAATGCTTTATCCAGTCAAAGTGTGAGAGCCCTTGAAGTTGGAGATTCAACTGGGGAGATAATAATGAGTATGCACACGTTATCTATGAAGATTTCAACACCCCTAAAACGTAGCTGGCCTTTCTCCAACAATTGACTATTTGAACCAACCTATGCCAAATGCAATAATACAAATTACATAATTAATATTGCAAAATACATAATTAAAAAAAATAATATTACATTATAATTTTCTACTAACAAAATTAATAATATTAAAAGCCAAACAAGATGGAAGAAAAGTCAAATGTACAAATTCAGCCGCCGTTCATAATTTATCGCCCACGATCTTTGAATATATTTATATAGTCATAATCTTCAGTTGGAAGTCATATGAGCGCAAGACTTTTTGTTTAAAAGAAAAATTCTCTGATGAAATTTAGTCAAACTCCTTAATTAATGGGTCACACTTGTGTGAGACCGTCTCACGGATCCTTATTCGTGAGACGGGTCGGGTCGGGTCAAGACACCAAGCAAATGTCACACTTATATGTGCAAATGTCATACTTATATGCTCAAATATAACACTAATTAAGAATACAATTTTTGTTACTTATTAGAGAAAAAGTAATACATTTTTCATAATAAGTAATGTTGACAAGTGTCCCTCACTTATAAGGGCAAATATAATACTTTTGTTGAAAAATGTAATACTTTTAAATCGAAATGTAAAAGTATTGTATTTTCCCATAAAAGTATTACATTTACCCTTATAAGTAACAAAAATTTTATTCCTGATTAGTATTACATTTGAGCATATAAGTATGACATTTGTGCATATAAGTGTTACATTTGCATCTCGACCCGACCCGTCCCATGGTGAGGCGGTCTCACACAAGTTTTTGCCTAATTAATAGATTAAATTGACGTGAAAACCTTGTGATCTAGTGACACCAAGTTGCACAAAGAACTCAGTGAACAAATATTGCATTGTAATAGAGTCTATTGTACTAAAAAAATAGATTAAATTGACTAAGCAGTGATATGTTTCTTCGTTACAGAATATTAACATGTTTAAGCTTTTTTTACTCTCTTTCACAACACTTATTTATCACAAGTACAACACTCGCATCTCTTTTAAGTTCAAGCTCTTCAACACTCACAAGATATCTCTTTTAAGTTCAAGCTCTTCACCATTTTACAAGATATTTATCTGATTAACTTAAAAAGTTTAGTAATTGTAAGATCTTAACCCTTGACTTCTCAAGATGGAGGGTGTGAATGTGTCACACTATTTATAGGGAAAGATGTTCTCACATGAACCCTCTTTTATATATATATATATATATATATATATATTTAGAGAGAGAGAGAGAGAGATTTCGATAAATAGTCTATACGAGGTGGATGTAAACTCTGCGTAAATTAGGATATGAATATTTTGATTGATAATAACTTACACATTATAATTTTGTTTTTACAATATTGTAGTTGTTATAGAATAATATTATTATGTATTTAAAATTTGTGTAATAATAATAATAATAATAACCCGGGTTCGATTCCACAAGTGACGATTCTCCCTGGACCAGCTCTCGTGTCTCTCGGAGCGAGCGGAGATTAGTCGGGTGGACTCGGACCGTTAAACGGACGGAGAAAGATCCGGAAAACCTCGTGGATTCACCAATAATAATAATAATAATAATAATCTATTATTATTATATACTTTTATAAGAGTATTTATGTCTTTTAAAAGCATATTTCATTTCTATTCCTTTTAGCTAGAGAACCAAACAATATAATACAACTCATGTTTTATTCCTTGCCTATTCCATTCTCCATAGAATAGTTTTCCTATTCCTTCAAAATTCATTCGCAAACCAAACATAAAGTCATAAATCTCTAATAACAACAACAACAATAATAATAATAATAAATTTTAGAAAATCCACTATTATAAATTGAGAAGAGCAATGACATTTTTTAAAGAGAATGAAAATTTTTATTTTCATTATTTATAGAAGGGTTTCTCCTTAGTCAGATTCTTACTAAAACTTTTCTTAATATTTTTCAAATGTACCCCACATACTGTTGGAGACCTTTATTATTTGTATTCATCGGTGAAGTTGAAGCGGTAAACGGGAAAATTAAAATTTTAATGTGAAAATAAACAAGTTTTGAAAAGAAAACAAAAAACAAAAGACAAAAAAAAAAAAAGCAAGGAATTTTCCTTCTCCGTTTTGCTTTGACAAAGTCTTGCAATTCCTAGATACAAAATGTGAGGTACAGCCTCTCTTTTTTTTTTTTTTTTTCTAGGGAAATAATTGGTTCGTTGAAATTAATTTTTTTTTTAATATGTTCTTGTTTAATTGGGTTAAGAAGATGAAAGGAATAGAACTTGTGAGCACAAAATAAATGAGGGAAAAATTGCTTTTAAAATGCAAGTGACTTTCTAGATTATGCTAATTAAAATTAAAATATATATATCTAAAAACATAATAAGTGTTAATGAAGGTTATACCCTTCATTTATTTTCGTTTTTTTTTCGTTAAGTTTTTTTTTTATATATACATTATGCTATAAAACATCTATAAGTGTGAATGAAGGTTTTACATTATTAGTATTATTATTTTCTACAATTTGAACATCTAAAATCTAAATAAATTTAATTTTTTAATATAATGTACTAATATTGGCACATATTTTTTGCGCATCGCGCATAAAAATACTAGTATATATATATGGGCCGTTCAAGTGAGAACGGTTGTCTATGAGAGAAATCAGAACCACTCACAGCCATCTACATGTCTAGATTCAACGAATCATATATAATTTTTAAAAAAAAAACGATGCGGTGATATTTTTGTAAATAATTCAAACTTTGGTGTAAGAAAAATGTGTTACAAGTGCAAGCAATTGATGCAAGTTTGCAAGTAAAATCACTTACAAATGCAAGTAATTTACCTTGGTAACATTCGTGCACGTAATGATAAAGTCTTTCACATAGGTGCACTTAATGATACCATCTGTTGTAACTAATTATAACATTAGATGCACTTAATATTGATTCTCAGTGTACATTTTACTTGTGCTTGTAATGCATTTTACTTGCACTTAAGTGCACTATATGGAACTGTTACTAGCACTTTGAACACAATTTACTTGCACTTTAATGTTCAATTATTTACGAAAATGTCACCACATTTTTTAAAAAATAAGTGTTGCTAATTTATTATATTTGGACACGCGAACGACTACGTATGTACGTACGTACGTACGTACATACGTACATACATACGTACATACATACATACATACGTACATACGTACATACATACATACATACATACATACATACATATATATATATATATATATATATATATATATATATATATATATATCGCGTTAAGTGAAAACCACTTGCCTAGGAGAGAAATGAGAACGGTTCGCAGTGCGCCACGTGTCCAGATGTAATTGCACCTAACGTTATAACTCGGTGCACCTAGGTTGTACCCAAATGGCCAGATGCATGAATGTTAATAAGGTAAATTACTTGCACTTGTAAGTGAAAATAAGTCATAGTATTAGGACCAAAATAGAGAAGTTTTGAAAAAAAAAAAACTTACATTAAACTAACACTTATAAATGTAAGACCAAATATGAAATTAACTCCTTGTGTTATTTAATCATATAGTCCATACTAACATATTATGTTTGAATTGATTTAGAAAAAAAAAAAAAGAATTATAATTATTTTAAAAAAAAATTCTATAAAATTAAAACGCGTCACAGATAATTCTACTTTTTTTTTTTTGTTTGAAACATATTAAATTAAAAATATACTTATTTATCATTTCCGGAGACCGGAGTCGATATAATATGTTTTATTTTTCCATGTCAATAATAACCTGATTGCACTGCCGTATTGACTTATTAGCTTGTCAGTAGTTCAAATGTTTCAATATAATAATTATACTACTCCACTGGACGCTTTACTATTTATATAATAAGCGATCGAATAATTTAGCTAGGCAGGGCAGATAGATAAAGTAGAATTTTGAATTGGTGTGCTACGGCCTACAACTAAGCCCCTATGGCCATGGAGATTCTGTTTGCTTTAATTGGGATAGGGGTTGTAGCCTTGTTTTTGCGTCTGTATAATGCTCTGGTGGCTAAGCCGGAGAAGCTGAGGTGTATTCTGAGGAAGCAAGGGATTAGCGGGCCGCCGCCGACGGTGGTTCTGGGCAACGTTTTGGAGATCAAGAAGTACAGAAGCGCCAATTCCAACACTCCGGCCGTCGTGTGCGGCGGCGTGCCCAAGGAACACAACTGTGCTCGTCATCTCTTTGGTTTCTTTGAGCCATGGCAACACAAGTATGGTGAGCTTTCCTTCCCTTTCTACCGCTCCCAAGTCCCAACAAAAAAAAAAAAGAAAACTCTTTTTCTCTTCCATCCTAATTTGGAATATTAGAAATTAATGTCAAGCCAATTAGTTTTGCCTGCATATTACGCAATATAATGGAATTATGGAAACAGGAAAGAAATAGATCTTTCATTTGTCCACATATATTATTGACCAAATTTTACTCTTCCAAATATATTGTTGTTTTGTCATATTGTTATATTTAGTATTAGGTGGTCCCAATTATTTTTCAACTGTCAATTTCTAGTTTTCAATTTCAATCAATTTAATTATCAAATTATTTAAAATTTTGTCAATTAAATTCTTTCCTTGATCAAAATTGTGATTTCACTTTTTATTTGCCAATTTTCTCTTGAAACTTGAAAGAATTTAATTGACAAAATTTTAAATAATTCGTGGATCAAATCGAATTGAAAACTAGGGATTACATTGACAGTTAGAAAATAATTGAGGGACCAAAATGTTATATATATATATATATATATATTTATTTATTTATTTATTTATTTATTTATTTATTTTTTTTTTAAATTTTATTTATTTGTCACTACTAATTTCCTGTTTAAACTTATGTATTTTCACAGTTTGATAAGCATGATTAACATTAATTTCATCATTTAATTACGATGGAAGAAATTATATATTAGAGCAAGAGGCTTTAAATGATAGAATTAAATGTTAACTACTATATAAAATTAGGGAAGTGCTTATCACCACTACAAAAATCACACAATTTATGGTGATTGATGTGACTATTTTTTTGTGGTTAGTTATTTCTTTTTTCTCTTTAATTTCAACTCACCATAAAATGTCACATCAGGGTGTAAGTGAGTAATTTAGTATGAGTGGTAATTATGTATGAGAATGTAACAAGGTCCATAAAATTAACCCACTACTAAAATAGTAGAATATACTTATTTACTGGTTAGAGTTATAAGGTGAAATTTATCCTGCACTCCAGAGTGTGGCTACTAGTTTTTCTGGTGGGTCAAAACAAAAAGAGTATAGTGAAAGAATGGATTTGAATGTTGAACAGGTGAAGTGTTCGTGTTTGCTCTTGGAAATACTCAAATACTGCATGTGACTCAACCGGAGATGGTGAAAGAGATAACCACATGCACTTCTCTGGAATTAGGGAAGCCAACATATCAAGCAAAGGAGCGCAGTTCCTTACTGGGTAAGGGCATCCTCACATCCAACGGTCCTTACTGGGCACATCAGAGAAAAATAATTGCACCAGAACTGTACATGGACAAAGTCAAGGTAAAGAGTAAACCAAATGTATACATTATTATTCAATTTGGTATCAAAACCAGACAAAACAGTGTTATTTTTGTGTGTAGGGAATGATACACATAGTGCAGGAGTCTACAAAGACATTGATAGATAGTTGGAAGAGTAGAATTGAGAGTGGTGGAGGGACAGTTGCTGACATAAATATTGATCCTGACATGAGGAGCTTCTCTGGAGATGTTATTTCCAAAGCATGTTTTGGTAGCAATTTCTCTAAAGGAGAAGAGATTTTCTCCAAGCTTAGAGCTCTCCAAGAAGCTGCCTCCAAAACCAGCTTGGCCATTATTCCTGGCATGAGGTATATATAGGTGGCAGTTCACTTTTAGTCTTTTTTTATCAGAACATCTATTTTTGGTCCTGGTATTATTGTGACATAATCATTTTTTATCCTTAGGAAAAAAAATTAAATTAATTTTATATGCAAAACTGCCTTTTTTTTTGTCAGTTTAGACTTTTAATTGAAATAGATGGAGCACATTCTTTAATTATTACAACTTAATCATTAGGTATATACCTACAAAGAGCAACAGGGAAGCTTGGGCAATGGAGAAGGAAATATATAACAATGTTTTGGAGATGGTGAAAGAAAGGTCACAATCTGGGAATGATCAAGATCTGATGCAGATGATTCTTGAAGGGGCTAAAAACAGCGACGGCCGCCTCAGCCCCGACGCCATTGATCGCTTCATTGTTGACAACTGCAAGAACGTCTACTTGGCCGGGTTCGAGACGACTGCAGTTTCAGCCACATGGTTGCTCATGCTCCTGGCTGCAAACCCCGAGTGGCAACAGCGAATTCGGGCTGAAGTTCAGAGCGTCTGCAGGGGCCAAATCCCCGACGCTGACATGATCCGCAAAATGAAATTGGTACATTTACATCCTTAATTTCAACTAAAAGTCTGAGCTGATGGTGCGAGTTTGCACAATATAATTACGATTTTGTATTGTCTGTAGCTTAGTATGGCCATAAACGAATCGCTGCGACTATATCCACCGGTATCAGTGATGTCAAGGGAGGCATTGAGTGACATGAAGTTTGGCAACATAAATGTTCCAAAGGGTGTTAACATATGGACATTTGTGTTACCTTTGCATACAGATCCTAAAATATGGGGACCAGACAGCTATGAGTTTAACCCAGAGAGATTTGCAAATGGTATAACAGGAGCATGCAAGTTTCCTTATCTTTACATGCCATTTGGGGTTGGTCCAAGGGTGTGTTTGGGGCAGAATTTGGCATTGGTTGAGCTCAAGATTTTGGTCTCTGTTATACTCTCTAACTTTGAACTATCAATCTCCCCTACTTATATCCATTCTCCTGCTCTCAAGCTGGTCATTGAGCCTGCAAATGGAGTGAACCTTCATGTGAAGAAGCTGGAAGCTTCACCTTCACCATAATCTTGATCACAACAATTAGTTTACAGCTTATGTGTAAAACTTGTTCTTATTGCATTTTTCTCCTTTTCGCAGTAGTTTCTAATATTAATAAGGACTTTTGTTGAAGAAATGTTGAACCCTATATGTAGTAGTTTTACCAATGTTGCTTAATTATTCAAGTGGAACTTAGGGTCCGTTTGGAAACTTGGAATATTATGTTTTTTGAAAAAATGATTTCCAAAAAATGACGCACTTTTTGAAAAATATTTTATTTTATTTTAATTTTTTAGTGTTCGGCTGAAAGTAAAGAAATTGTATTTGTTTTTGTTTGCGGTTCATTTTCTTAAAAATGAACATATAATAATAATAATAATCTATATCTATACTATATATAAAAGCATTATCCTCCTCTAGAATTTTCCCGCTCAAACGTAGGGGTATTTTAGTAATATGGTAATAATAATAATAATAATAATAATAATAATAATAATAAATATTAATAGTATTAATTAATTAGTATTATTATAGAATAATATTAATGATAGAATAATATTAATTATAATTGATTATAATAGGTTATTAGTAATTATGGTAATTATTATGATAGAATAATATTAATGAGATAAGAATGTGAATTGATTGTTACAATTATTTGTAATGTCAATCATATTTTATATATATATATATATATATATATACACACACACACACGCTAATAATCTATATCTATATAATCTAGATATCTATATATAATCTATACAACTATACTATCTATATCTATACTCTATACCTATATATAAAAGTAACATCCTCCTCCCAAATCTTTTCCCGCTCAAACTTTTGGTAATATTTAATTACATAATTTATTAGTAAAACTTAATTGGAAAGAAAATTTTATAATTAATGGAAAATTTTATTAAAAAGAAAATTTTATTAATTAATGGAAAATATTATTAAATCATATCTATTAATCTATTAATTATAATTGGTAATAATCATTATTGACAAATTGAAAAGGAAACGAATATTATTAATTAATGGAAAATTATAAAGATTCCTAATTAACTGAAATAATATTTGATTAAGAGGTAAATTGAAAAAGGAATTTGATATTATTAATTTACAATTCTCACATTCCCTACCTATAATTACAATAGATGGTGACAAAGAAATTATAATTCTTCATTTTGCACTTGCCTCCCTCGCCTCCTCATGTTGGTAGTTTTCTCATTCCCTTCTTCCACCGCCCAGTAAGAAATCATATTACAAGGTTATGATATTACGTTAAATCTTCCTTTTATGATATGAATTAATTATTGCGTTTTCTTTTTATAATTATGTAATGGTCAGGTGCTTGCAAGCTTTTGAGCTTTGAAGAACATCCACTTGTTCAGAAACCTGTTGATCCTAGACTCTTCATGCATCGTTATACTAATGGTCTGAGGGTCAAAATAATTCATCATCTATTCGTTTAAGTCTGTCCCCTTTTTCTCATTTTTGATGTGTAAACTAAATTGCTAAGGATAATGATTAATTATATTGTCTCTATGAATTGGTGCATCTCCATCCAAAATGCTTAGATAATTATTGAATGTGCTTTCTTCCAAATCGTTGTGGGTTATAGGAGTTGAAATGCATAATTTTGACTTCTCTTCCTCCATCAGTTTTAACGAACGATGACTACAAGAGTGACGTATCAAAGAGAGTGTTGCAAATTGTTGCAATCATGAAACGAGATTGGATGCATGTTTTCTTTAAAAATAACTCTATAGTTGATAGATGAATGATTTTGTGATGTCTAAGTGGTCTCTCTCATGAAAATTTTAAATTAATTCCGACCTGTATATTTATGCACTCTCTTATGGGTTCACATATTCAAAATCTAATATTGTAAGTATATATATTGCAAAAGTTGGTCGGTTTATTAAGTTATACTATTAGATATCTTTTCTACACCATTAACATGTAATATGCATTTTTATTATATAATAGTTGAGATTATATTTATTTTTTAAATTATTTCTTCTTTAGTTTTCTATATTTATTTTAATAATAATATAATTATCTAATCATAATAATATATAAAATTGCCTAAGACTGCAAATTGGATTCCAATAACACATTTTCATGACATTGTTATTGCCTAATATTCTTATTAATTATTTCCAACTTAATTATTTCAATTCCTAGCCGAAATTAATGTATCAAAATATTAATTATTTATTAACATAATTGCCTAATATTCTTATTTTATATTTAAGGTATAATATTATTAGTAAAAAATAGATTATCATTCCTTTCTTTTGAGTAATTATTATGATATTTTTATGGGTTTTTTTTATACTTGCCATTATAAAAATATAATTAGTTTTTTACTAATATTATATATATATATATATATAAAAATTATTCATGTGTTAATAATTGCCTAATAATTATTATGGTAATTCACATCACCTACTCCCATGTAATTTTTATAATTATTTTATGATAATCTATATACATATTTTTATACTTAATTATAATATTATTGGCACAAAATAAATTATAGTTATCTTTTCTTTAGGCGCAAATACTTAACTTAATAATTAAATATTAATATAATTGCCTAATTTTTATTTATTGTAATCATTACGGTAATTCTCATTCCCTTCTTCCATGTAATTATTTAAGTAATATATATAAAAATATAATATTATTATAATTATAACTAAAGAATAATTGAATAATTTTTTCGACATTAATGTACTATAATTATTCAACCTTTTTATATATATATATATAATTTTTCTAATATAATTTGTATCTAATTGATTTTGAGACTAATATATAAATCATTACATTTCAATATTTGTTTTTACATTACCATGATTCATCATTTTTCATTGTATCTCTTGCTTTTTTTAGCCACATAATAAAACTCTATCCATATTGGTTTTTACTTTCGTTTTACTCAATGCAATAAATGTCTAATATACTGCTTAGACAATTAGCTAGGGTACGATTGATTCGATTGTACGGGGTGTTAGGGTTAAAAGATTGAGATAATTTTTTTTTTGTCGAAAACAATTTTAATAAGTTGCTCTATATATATATATATATATATATATATATATATATATATATATATATAGTATACATGTCATTTAATATAGATACATGTAAAACATAATCATTGCTATTATTTTAGTCATCTAATCTAAGTAAATAAATATATATGTGGAGCATATTACTGGCATATTTTATGTATGTGTAATTTGCATAATTATGTTTATATTCTAGGCACATTTGATTTATTTAAATTCAAATGTTTTAAAACCACGTGTTGTATCTAATAACATAATATTTTATAATATGTTTTTTTGGTAAAATATTGTGACGATCTCAATATATACAAGCAATTCAATATTACAAGAGAACAAATATTATATTGAGTGATATTTTTACACTAATCACATAATAAAATAATTGTACACGTTCAATATAAGAATTTTTTTATTATTCTATCTTTAATTTTATTATCTAAATATATAATTTAAAATATTTATCCGTGCATCGCACGGGTAATTGGTCAATTATTTGCTTGAATTCAAGCAAGGATAACATTAGAAAACATAATCGATCGAATCATTTTCATCATTTGCACTATATAATATTGATGTTATAATTTATATAATTATATATCGATCTAAATATTCTTAAAACATTATAACAAAATTCATTCCGTGCAACGCACGGGCAAAAATACTAGTAATAATAATAACAACAACAACTGGTTGGGCCTGGTGGTGGTGGTGTGGTAGTGGAAGAGGAGGTGATGGTGTGGTGGCGGAGGTGTTGCAAAAATCGCGCCCGGACGGCTTCCTAGATTATCACCATAATCGGTAATCTAAGCAGTCGACTAGGCCGTCTTGTCAGGCGATTAGTTATTGATGTCTATCCTTTTAATGAGTTCAATTCTTGTTAACATCTTGACGATCGACACCTTAAAAAAAATGTTTTAGATTCCTCAATATAATCCTCAATTTCTAAATTTCTATTCCTTTGTTTTAATTAAAAGTATATTTAAAGAGTTACTCCGTATAATTTTTTTCATGGGATCAATATTAAAAATTTCTCATATATATATATATATATATATATATATATATATATATATATATAATGGAGAAAACTTATACAACTAGAGTGAATTCTTTTAGTCTTGATTGTTTGATTCGAAAGTCTTATTGTCTTTGCATCTTCAAAAATTCAAGAAATTTATCTTGGGTTTTTTTTTTTTTTTTAATGGAAATGTGATGAAATGCAATTGGCTAGCTAGACAAAAAATATGATGCTTTTGAAAAAATTGAAAAAAAAAAAAAGGTCCATCTTTCCATATATGCTTGAAAATTCTCAAATTTCATTTCATACCTAACACATGCAATTTTTTTTTTTAGAAACCCCCCCCCCCCTCCCTCCCCCCCATATTTCTTACGTAGTATTTAAGAAATATGCCAAACGCATTTGCATATGCGTTTGGTGATTTTTTTAAAGGCTTAAGAAATATGCCAAACGCATTTGCATATGCGTTTGGTGATTTTTTTAAAGGCTCTTAACACATTTAAAAAATATATTTGATACCCAACCTACAAATGAGCTAAAAAAAAACCTCGAATGTTGCATAGTTTAATATAAAATATAAATCGTAGAGGACCATTAATCATTTATAAAATAAAATGTTTATTTAATTAATATTATTGAATAAATTATTAGATCAATGGTCATTTAAAACATACTTCCTCTGTCCCATTTTACCTGTCCTATTTACTATTCATTGGTCAAATCAACACTTTCTTTATTGCTTATTTTCTTCAGTCATTTTTTTTATTTTAAAATTTAATATTTTGTGTTTAATAGTACTTTTAATTAGTTTCTAAGTATATAAATTTTATATATTAATGTTAAACTTAATATTATAAAAAATTAGATTAAAAATAATTACAGTCAAGTCTCGTTAAACGAATCACACAATCAAAATAGGACGGAGGTAGTATCATTTTTAATGCATGGATAACTAGCAAAAGTGTATAGAGAAACATGTGATCTTAAAAAGTCCTTTTTTTTTTTTTTTNTTTTTTACAAGAGAAACACTCAGGCTACTAATTGATGGTGTGCACCGAAAAAATCTTATTTTGTAACCCTAACTGTCAAGGGACGAAAAAGCATATAGAGAAAAAATCATGTAAAAGGAAAAAAAAAGAGTAAGTCATGTAGGGAAAAAATGTTATGTAAAAAGAGTGATGTTTTTATTTGCTTAATATCACATTCATGTAATCATGTTATGTATTTTGATAGGGGATCAAGTTTAAAATTTTTCAAAATACATGCATATATAGTTAATAATTATGATGGATACTCCAAGAGTAACAAACTCAGCAAAGTGATTATAAAGGATCCGCAAAAAATGGAGATATGATTATGATGGTTTGTTTCCCCGAAAATTAAGATCTTTGAATGATTCAGAAGGCTGAGTAACTAAGAATTACAGAATCACAGGCAACTAAGAAAGTTAATCCTTTTACCTCCAAAACCAAGAAACTAACCCACTTTCTCCTCTAGCTCCGATCCAGCCATTATTGATATAGTTAGAAGTCATTTTTTTTTAATTTCTTCTTGTTTTTCTCTTTTGTTTTCTCTTTTGGTGGAAAATAAAATGTCTGATACAGACGGGGATGTTGGTTCTGAAGAAGTTTCAACGGACAAGGTTAACGATATCCAAAGTATTCGCACTGCGTCGTCCGATGGCGATCTTCAGGCAGCTAGCAAGAACAGCCCCGATTCGCCTTCGCCGCGAAAATCACGTCTTTTCGGCCGCCAGAAACCCGTCCACGCCGCTCTCGGTGGTGGAAAATGTACGTTTTCATTCATCTTATCTCGTTCGTTTGTGATATGTATGAGGCACCTTTAAGCTCATACTATTTATAGTCCAATTCCTAGTTTGTACCGAGCCAGACCAATTAAGGGGCTTGTTTGTGATATTTATGAGGCACTTTTAAGTTTGTACTATACCCAGTCTAATCCCATTCACACTGGGTCGGCCCAATTAAAGGACAAAGTGATGGTTGTGAGCATAAATATAATATAAACATAAATGTGCTGTCCAACTATCAGCTTAAGTTTTTAGTTGGATGGAGCACATGATTCAATTTGGTATCAGAGCCATGGGTTCGAATCTCCGGAGCCCATCAGCCGTCCAACTATCAGCTTAGGCTTTTAGTTGGATGGAGCACATGATTCAATTATGGTCACATTCGTTTTTCCATACGAGTTGGGATTTAAACTCCCAACCGAATAAGAATGCACGGTAACTCATGCTAATCAAGCGAGTTATCTCATCTTTGTGATAAATATGAATGAACTAATAAGAATATTATTATTATGTGGGCAGCCGCGGATATTATGCTGTGGAGGAACAAGCAAATTTCAGCAGGAGCTCTTGCTTCCGCAACTGTTATATGGCTTCTGTTTGAATGGATAGGATACCATTTGCTTACTTTTATTTGCCACTGTCTTATACTTTTATTGGCAATCTTGTTCCTATGGTCCAATCTCTCATCCTTTGTCAACAAGTAAGTCAGTCTGTCTTATGCTCTGCTCATCTTATACACAATAATCACAAGCATGATTTTGGAAACTGTTTGTTTGTTTGTAAGGACTCCACTGGACTTCCCGGAGTTTGTATTGCCGGAGGATTTGTGCAGGAGAGCTGCACTGGCAGTGAGAGATAAGTGTCACTGGGCAATTGGTATTTTCCGGGAAGTGGCTTCAGGGAAGGACTTGAAGAAGTTCCTCTATGTATGTAAATTATTCTCCTTCCCACCACTTATGTTGTTTATACATTTCTTGGTTATTCTATATTTGCAACTGTAGCAAGTTTGTATATTAAACTGCAGGCAATTATGGGCTTGTGGATTCTTTCTGCCATTGGCAGCTGGTTTGACTTTCTCACCCTAGTATACATCAGTGAGTTTCTATTCTTCTTCTCCATCTTATCCTACCCTAAAGGCTAAGCATCAATCTATTCCTTCACATATTCAACCACTTCATCAATCTACAAATTGCCCGTAAGGGCAGCCCAACTGGTAAGAGAGTTACACCTGCACCTGAGAGGTCGTGGGTTCAAACCTCAAATCTTTGGATTTGAGCCGGTCAGCCATGGGTAACTTAGGCTGGTTTACCTTCTTGTGATCCTTTGCCGGCGAGGGTTTACTCACTACTCACACAGTCAGAAGTAAAATAGCAAACACTCTGTTTGATCAAACTTATTTTAGAGTTTATAGCTTATTTTAAGTTGCAAATGAGCTATAAGTTCTGTTTAAGAAAACATAGGGTGCTTAAAATAATACTCCGTAGCTTGCATTTCAAAATAAGCTCATGATTTTTTAACTTTTTTCCTTTTTTATCTTTATTAATTTACAAAAATGACATCATTTACTCTTCATTTATCAAAATTCTAATATCTTAGTTTATCTTTTTTGTCTTTTTAAACTTATCAATTAGTTTTACCAAACACATTAATTTCATTTAATTAGCTTATTAGCTACTAGCTTTTCAGATACAAGTGCCAAATAGAGCCCAAGTAGACTAATATATGTGATATTTAGTTATTGCTTCCTAGTGAGGCAACTGATTTCCTGTGGTTATCTGGGCAGTATTTATTATGCTGTTGACAGTACCTATATTCTACGAGAAGCATGAAGATCAAGTGGAAGCTTATGCACACAAAGCAAGAAAAGAACTAAAGAGACAGTACAGCCATTTGGATGAAAAGCTTCTTCAGAAACTACCCAAGGTTAATTTCGGTAAAGACAGCAAGCAGCACTGATCAAACTCATGTTCAGTTTGTTCCTGAAGAAGCACTCTAATCCTAAATTTGTTGGTGAATATACCATTCTTCATTTCAGATTATGCCTTAGTTTAGTTTTAATTTGTTGTTAAGAGTTACTCATTCATTCATCCCTTAAACCAGAAGGGAGAACATGAAATTCAGAAAATTGGTTTTCATATATGAACTAGTTAGTACAGGTAAAAAGTATGTGTTTTATGTTCTACTATTTGTTAGTGTACGGGCTTGTGAGAGAATAATACACAAACAATATTTGTCAGACGGGAAAAGGAGGGACAAGAATGATATATTTTCAGTAAAATCAGTGCAGAATTAGTGTTAGGATCAAGCGCTTACTACTATGTCAAAAACTATAGCTAGTAACAAAGGAGCAAATTTATTTCCTTATACCGCCACACATTTTCGAGACGCTGGGTGTTGGATTTGGCCGTTTATGCCCTTTACGGGCCTCTGCCTCCAACAATAGCATTTTCTGCTAAAAGAACTGTGGTTTCTTTGTCCAATTATCTCAATCTTAAAAGAAAAGGATTGAAGTTGAAACTACTAGAAACTGATTATTACACAAGGAAACAGAAGATAGATAAGCCAGATACAACTTTCACCTACAGCCTATTGCTGTCTTTCCACATTCATCTCTCCATATATTCTAGGTTCTGATATTATGCCAAATCCCTTAACTAACAGATATTTGCTCCCAATTCACAATTTCATGCCAACATACTGGAAAATACAAAAATGTGGAACACATCTACTACTACTCATACCTTTTACTTCGGGTATGGTGCTGTACAGTTCGCCGGTTTCTCAAACTCAAGCTTAGCAGGGTTAGCCAAAGCTTCTTCTAGACTATCAGCCTCAAAACAATCTTGTAAAACTCTGTCTAATCTAGTTTCATGAACCTGCAGAGACAGAGAAATGTATGAGACACATTCATTCAGTTTTGACTTAGGGTACTTGAAAAGTAGATTCCAGAAACTTCGTTTCCTTCCCCACAAGCCACAAGGCCACAAGATTCAAACTCATAACCTTTGACATAGATGAACTGTGATTAGGAATAAAGTTTAAGTTTATAATTGATTGCACATTTATTTTACAATAATACTAGGACTAAAGTGATATGCTTTGAACAAACAAAAACAAAAACAAAAACAAAAACAAAAAACAAAACAAAAACAAAAACAAAAAGTTGATTGCCACCTACAAATTTAGAATAAAAAGTGAAATTAATTCATAATATGCTTAGCAGAGTGCAATAATCATTCAAATTGAAATGAGAGCAAATTCAAATTATGCGAAAAAGAAAATCTATTTCTGATTGAAAATCTATAAATAAATAAATAAATAAAAACTAGCAATGAAGAAGAAATCCATCACTTCTCGAACCTTTTCTGCGGGATCAGAGGAGTCAACAGCAGCTACGGCGGTTCTCACGCAAGGTCTTGACTTCCAGCCGAGGCTGCTTTACTTCAGCGTGTGGCGGAGCCGACAATGGCAAGGATTGGAAGCCGTGAAGTGGAGAAGAAAGCCTATGCGCCGGAAAATTGTTGACGGCCCCGGCGGCGAACGAGCCGAGATTCAGCGCCGTTGATGCTAGCAATTGCTGCGAATTATGAGAGTGAAAAGGAGAGTAGGTTGTGTGGGTATATTAATGTCCGTCGTGCCCAATGGAAAGATGATAGATATCGCGAACTGATTGTTGGAAAATACTTCCAAACAGCCAAACCTTATATCTACATTGCCCCCTTTTTGTTTGGTTCATTCTCTTGAAAATGAACATATAATAATTATAATAATAATAATAATAATAATAACAACTGGGGGTGGCCTGGTGGTGGTGTGGTGTGGTAGTGAAGGAGGAGGTGGTCGTGGTGATGGTGTGCCAGGTGTGGTGGTGTAGGTGTTGCAAAGTTCACCTAAGCGCCCGGCCGGCTTCCTAGATTATCATCATAATCGGTAGTCTAAGTAGTTGACTAGGCCACCTTGTCGAGCGATTAGCTATTTTTGTCTATTTTTTTAATGTGTTCCATTCTTGTTAATATCTTGAGAGTCGAGACCGTAGAAAAAAAAAATGTTATATAACAAGTGGAGTTTTTTTTTTTTTTTTTTTTTGGATTCCTCAATATAATCCTCAATTTCTAAATTTCTATTCCTTTTATCTTAATTAAAAGTATATTTAAATAGTTACTCCATATAATTTTTTTCATGGGATCAATATTAAAAATTTCTCATTTCTCATATATATATAATGGAGAAAAACTTATACAACTAGAGTGAATTCTTTTGGTCTTGATTGTTTGATTCGAAATTCTTATTGTCTTTGCATCTTCAAAAATTCAAGAAATTTATCTTGAGTTTTTTTTATGGAAATGTGATGAAATGCAATTGGCTGGACAAAAAATATGATGCTTTTGAAAATTTGAAAAAAATTGGAAAAAAAAAAAAAAAAGAGTCCATCTATCCAGATATGCTTGAAATTTTTCAAATTTAATTTCATATCAAACACATGCAATTTTTTTGAGAAAAAAACCCATATTTCTTATTTAAGAAATATGCCAAACGCATTTGCATATGCGGTTGGTTTTTTTTTTAAGGGTCTTAACACATTTAAAAAGTACATTTGATTGTAGTCACCCAACCTACAAATGAGCTCCGAAAAAACCTCAGAATGTTGCATAGTTTAATATAAAATATAAATCGCAGCAGAGGACCATTAATCATTTATAAAATAAAATGTTACTTTATTTAATTAATATTATTGAATAAATTATTAGATCATTTTAGATCATTGGTCATTAAAAATATATCATTTTTAATGCAAGGATAACTAGGAAAAGTGTATAGAGAAGAATGTAATGTTAAAAAGTCATGTTTTTTTTTTACAAGAGAAACACAGAGGCTACTAATTGATGGTGTGCACCAAATAAATCCTATCTTGTAACTCTAATTGAGGAAAAAGCATATAGAGGAATTTTTTATTTTTATTTTTGAGTACTATTGACTCTGTTACAATGTAGTATCTGTTCATAGCTACTTTCTCAACCAAATGAAGCACAAAGAGCCAAATATCGCCTCCACTGAGGCTCGAACCCACCCCTTCTCATATGGGGTGCAACCGGGTGCCACTAAACCAAATGGTCTTTGGCATATAGAGAAAAATATAATGTAAAACGAAAAAAAAAAAAAAAAAGTCATGTAGGGAAAAAATGTTATGTAAAAATAGTCATGTTTTTATTTGCTTAATATAACATTCATTTTATGTATTTTTATAGGGGATCAATTTTAAAATTTTTGAAAATATATGTATATACAGTTAATAATTAGTAGAATTATAATGATGTCAAACTAGAAATAAGATAGCTCCAGCATGCCCATAATGGATACTCCAAGAGTAACAAACTCGGCAAAAAATGGGGATATGATTATGATTGTTTTTTTTTTTTTTTTGAAAACGATTATGATGGTTTGTTTCCCCGAAAATTAAGATCTTTGAATGATTCAGAAGGCTGAGTAACTAAGAATTACAGAATCACAGGCTCCTCCTGCTCCGATCCAGCCATTATTGATATAGTTTGTAGTCATTTTTTTATTTTTTTAATTTCTTCTTGTTTTTCTCTTTTGTTTTCTTTTTTGGTGGAAAATAAAATGTCTGATACAGACGGGGATGTTGGTTCTGAAGAAGTTTCAACGGACAAGGTTAATGATATCCAAAGTATTCGCACTGCGTCGTCCGATGGCGATCTTCAGGCAGCTAGCAAGAACAGCCCCGATTCGCCTTCGCCGCGAAAGTCACGTCTTTTCGGCCGCCAGAAATCCCTCCACGCCGCTCTCGGCGGTGGAAAATGTACGTTTTCATTCATCTTGTCTCGTTCGTTTGTGATATGTATGAGGCACGTTTAAGTCCGTTTCATTTCGAGTCTAATTCTAGTTTGCACTGAGCCTAGGGCTCATTTGAGATATTTATAAGACACTTTAAGTTTGTACCATACCCAAGTCAGTCTAATCCCTAATCCCTGTTCATACTGAGTTGTCCCAATTAAGGAATTGAGACAAAGTGCTGGTCACATTCGTTTTTCCATACAACCTCTGTCAAAGAATGAGTGCACGGTCACTCACACCAACAAAGGTGATTATCTCATTTGTGATACGGAGTAGATATGAATGAATGAATAATAAGAATATTATTATGTGGGCAGCCGCGGATATTATGCTGTGGAGGAACAAGCAAATTTCAGCAGGAGCTCTTGCTTCTTCAACTGTTATATGGCTTCTGTTTGAATGGATAGGATACCATTTGCTTACTTTTATTTGCCACTGTCTTATACTTTTATTGGCAATCTTGTTCCTATGGTCCAATCTCTCATCCTTTGTCAACAAGTAAGTCAGTCAGTCTTATGCAATTTGCTCATCTTATACACAATAATCACAAGCATGCTACTCATGTTTGTAAGGACTCCACTGGACTTCCCGGAGTTTATATTGCCGGAGGATTTGTGCATGAGAGCTGCACTGGCGGTGAGAGATAAGTGTCATTGGGCAATTGGTATTTTCCGGGAAGTGGCTTCAGGGAAGGATTTGAAGAAGTTCCTCTATGTATGTAAATTATTCTCCCTCCTTCCCACCACTTATGTTGTTGCCTATTCTATATTTGCAACTGCAGCAAGTTTGTATATTAAACTGCAGGCAATTATGGGCTTGTGGATTCTTTCTGCCATTGGCAGCTGGTTCGACTTTCTCACCCTAGTATACATCAGTGAGTTAATTTCTGTTCTTCTTCTCCATCTTATCCTACCCTAAAGGCTAAGCATCAATCTATTCCTTCACATATTCAACCACTTCATCAATCAAACACAAAAATAGCAAACACTCTGTTTGGTCAAACTTATTTTATAGTTTATAGCATATTTTAAGCTACAAATGAGCTATAAGTTCTGTCTAAGAAAACATAGGGTGCTTAAAATTATACTCCGTAGCTTGCATTTCAAAATAAGCTTCTAATTTTTTAACTTTTTTTCCTTTTTTTTTTTTTTAATCTTTATTTCTCCGTAATTTACAAAAATGACAACCCTTCGTTAATCAAAATTCTAATATCTTAGTTTATCCTTTTTGTCTTTTTACACTTATCAATTAATTCAACAATTAATTTTACTAAACACATTAATTTCAATTAATTAGCTTATTAGCGACTAGCTTTTCAGCTACACGTGCCAAACAAAGCCCAAGTAGACTAATATATGTGATATTTAGTTACTGCTTCCTAGTGAGGCAACTGATTTCCTGTGGTTATCTGGGCAGTATTTATTATGCTGTTGACATTACCTATATTCTACGAAAAGCATGAAGATCAAGTGGATGCTTATGCACACAAAGCAAGAAAAGAACTAAAGAGACAGTACAGCCATTTGGATGAAAAGCTTCTTCAGAAACTACCCAAGGTTAATTTCGGTAAAGACAGCAAGCAGCACTGATCAAACTCATGTTCAGTTTGTTCCTGAAGAAGCACTCTAATCCTAAATTTGTTGGTGAATATACCATTCTTCATTTCAGATTATGCCTTAGTTTAGTTTTAATTTGTTGTTAAGAGTTACTCATTCATTCATCCCTTAAACCAGAAGGGAGAACATGAAATTCAGAAAATTGGTTTTCATATATGAACTAGTTAGTACAGGTAAAATGTATGTGTTCTATGTTATACTATTTGTTAGTGAATGGGCTAATGAGAGAATAATACACAAAAACAATATTTGTCAAACGGGAAAAGGAGGGACAAGAACTATCTATTTTCAGTAGAATCAGTGAAGAACTAATGTTAGGATCAAGCGCTTACTACTATACCAAAAGTTATAGCTAGTAGCGAATGCGCAACTTTATTTCCTTATACTGCCACACATTTTCGAGACGTTGGGTGCTGGACTTAAGCCATTTACTGGCCTCCGGCCAACAATCCCTCAGCCACCGGGTTCTAGACTTAGCCTTAACCGGCCTCCGCCCAACAATTCGCTTCCAGAGAAACTCCTACGACAATAGCACTGTCTGCTAAAAGAACTGTGGTTTCTTTGTCCAATTATCTCAATCTCAAAAGAAAAGGATTAGAAGTTGAAACTACTAAAAACTGATTATTATACAAAAGACACAGAAGATAGATAAGCCAGATACAACTTCCACCTACAGCCTATTGCTGTCTTTCCACATTCATCTCTTCATATATTCTAGGTTCTGATATTATGCCAAATCCCTTAACTAACAGACATTTGCTCCCAATTCACAATTTCATGCCAACATACTGGAAAATACAAAAATGTGGAACACATCTACTACTACTCATACCTTTTGTGCTTGAGATCCCGGTGGCAAGAATGGCTCCCACCATCCAAAATTATACTTCGGGTATGGTGCTGTCCAGTTCGCCGGTTTCTCAAACTCAAGCTTAGCAGGGTTAGAAGCCAAAGCTTCTTCTAGACTATCAGCCTCAAAACAATCTTGTAAAACTCTGTCTAATCTTAGTTTCATGAACCTGCAGAGACAGAGAAATGTATGAGACACATTCATTCAGTTTTGACTTAGGTACTTGAAAAGTAGAGTTCTGAGGAAAAGAAAAGTAGATTCCAGAAACTTCTTTTCCTTCTCCACAAGGCCACAACTTTTCATTTCCTCATCAAATGCTAGATCCAAACAAAGGAAAGAGCTTTGAAGAAAGGGCATTTGTTGATTACGTGATCCAGGGGCCATTGGTAGAAACAAGAGCCACTGCAGGTCTCTTCAATTTCTTTGTAATGTTGGGAAATTTATCCAAGAACTTGGGCTCAATCACAAGCCAGAAATCCTGCTCTTTGTCGCGTTCTCCAAAGAGCCGGAGACGCTCAAACAATTGCTCCTGGAAATGCTCCTCCTCATCCAGCATGAATTTTGCGTTTGCAACAACAAAATAATACTTCTTCCTCTCTGATTCTTGCTTGTCCTGTAAAGTAAAGTAAATATCGGCATTCGCTTTTTCAATATTCAAACCAAAATAAACAATGCTGTCATGCTGAGAGATAAATGGCAAGAAATAGGCAATTTTGCTTTAGCATTAACATAAATACAGGCAATCTCTGAAGGTTGAGTGAATTGAAGTATGTGCTCCACCTCAACTAAAAGACTTTATAGTTGGACTCAGCACACCTCTTTCGAGTCATTACTTTTGAAGGATTTCAAGTAACACATGGAAAATTCAAACACATAACCTTTGACATAGGTGAGCTGTGATACGGAATAAAGTTTAAGTTTATAATTGAATTACAAATTTATCTTACAATATTATAATAATCCTAGGACTAAAGTGAAATGTTTTGAAGAAAAAAAAAAAAGTTGATTGACACCTACAAATTTAGAATAAAAAGTGGAATTAATTCATAATATGCTTAACAGAGTGCAATAATCATTCAAATTGAAATGACAGCAAATTCAAATTATGCGAAAAAGAAAATATATTTCTATTTAAAAAAAAAACTAGCAATGAAGAAGAAATCCATCACTTCTCGAACCTTTTCTGCGGGATCAGAGGAGTCAACAGCAGCTACGGCGGTTCTCACGCAAGGTCTTGACTTCCAGCCGAGGCTGCTTTGCTTCAGCACAGCGTGTGGAGGAACCGACAATGGCAAGGATTGGAAGCCGTGAAGTGGAGAAGAAAGCCTGTGAGAATTGTGCGCCGGAAAATTGTTGACGGCCCCGGCGGCGAACGAGCCGAGATTCAGCGCCGTTGATGCTAGCATTGCTGCGAATTATGAGAGTGAAAAGGAGAGTAGGTTGTGTGGGTATATTAATGTCCGTCGTGCCCAATGGAAAGATGATAGATAGCGCGAACTGATTGTGGGAAAATACTTCCAAACAGCCAAACCTTATCTACTCTTTCTGATTGCCCCCTTATCCCAACATATTTCACAAATTAACCCATCCAATTTCTCATTCATTCTTCCATAAGGTAGAATCCCCAATCCCAAGCAATCATTATTGCATGGACCATGGTCCACACAGCTGTGTGGACCATAAATATAAGGTACATTATTTTTATACTAAAAGTATATTATTTTTGTACTGAAGGTACATTATTTTAGGATACATTATTTTTGTACTGAAAGTACATTATTTTATAGCACTATAAAATAATGTACCTTCAGTACAAAAATAATGTACCTCCAGTATAAAAATAATGTACCTTATATTCATGGTCTACACAGTTATGTGGACCATGGTCCACACAATAATTTGCAAATCCCAAGTGCCCCACGCCCCGACCCCACAAAACATCTGAAAAGATGTAAATTATGATAACTCAACTGAACATTAAGGCTAGACATTTACTCACTATGAACAAAGAGCCCCTCACTTTGAGAGGTTGCTCTCACACTACCGTTGGTATGTAAGACCAATTTCTCAAAATGTATTCCTCAATCTCATTTTATATATCTTATTTGATTAGTAAAACTTAATTGAAATCATTTACATATTAATTTTCTATAATATTAAGTTTATTATTAGTATATAAATTTTATGTATTTAATAATCAAATAAAAATAATATTAAACGCAAAAAATCAAATTTAAAAATAATAATAATAATAATAAGTAACAAAGAAAAAATTAGCTTAATCAATAAATATTAAACGATATAAGTAAAATGAGACACATGAAATAGCAATGAGGTTTTACCATCTTTGGTCTTATTATTCACTAATAATTAAAATATTAAATTTGCTATATGTTTATAAATAAGAGACCAAAATTATCATTTATTAATTCTAATTTAAAATTTTATAGTCAATTTCCTTATTACTCATAATACATATCTACTCTCTACGTTACTTTAACAGGGCGTTTGGTAGGAGGGAAGGAATTAGGTGGGGAAGGAATTGCAATTTCATGGGAAAAGAATAATGTGGGAATAAAGTGGGAGTTCAAATTCCAATGTTTAGTTGGAGGGAATAAAATTACTGGAAATTTTAATTCAAATGTTTGGTATACATGGGAATTGAAAGGAAATAAGTAGTATAAAGTCCAAAATACCCATTATTATTATTATTATTATTATTATTATTATTATTAAATGACAAGTACACAAAAAATATAACATATTAAATTCAAATACCACTAATCTACCGTATCTTTTGAACTAGATATATTGTAATTAATTTTCATGCAAATAGTTCATCAAATGTTAAGCTTCATAAGTTCAACATACATCAAAATTAATCCAGCAACCAAGATGTACATACACTGCTGGAAATTATCATTTTTCCGACCTCATTTCCGACCACCCAAAAAAATGGTCACAAAAAGTGACTTTTTTTCAATTTTCCGTCGGAGGGTTATGGTGGTCGGACCACTTTTACTAAGTGGCCGGAATTTCCGACCATTTTTACAAAGTGGTCAGAAAATTTTCGTCACATTTATTTATTTATAAGTAGAGAGCATTTCCGACCGCCAGGGTGGTCGGAAATTCCGACCACCATGTAAATGTGGTCGGAAATGTTTTTTGTCAGTTTAAATTGTTTAAACGGAGCTTATGTTCCGACCATCAATACTCTACTTTTTTTTTTTTTTTGGGTTTAGATTTTAATTTGCATTTCTTCACCCGATCAGCAAGTATGTTGACATGTGATGTTCAATATAAACAACTAAATTAGCCTAGCGTAAAAACCTTTATTTCACCATTCTTGTTATGAAAATAACATTGTGTCGCCCTTTCCATATAGATATATGGAATTATTTTCTAACTTCAATTCCTTAAAACATTTATTGTTGTTATGACTTTACAATCCTAGTTCTATTGAGAATCATAATTCTATTTAGTTTCATAATCCCACGTAATGCTGGTCATCAACACGGTCGCCACCTCCGTGAAGCAAGCAGATCGGAGGAGGTGTCCCATCGTCTTCCCCTACTGCCATCTCCACTGCTACCGGTCGTTACTCTTTTATTTTCGCATTGTTGGTTCCATTTGCTTTGTTTTACTGTTTTAATTTTGTTTGTGATTTATGTGTTTTTCCTCTCGTTGTTTTGACGAGTTTCTTCCTCTCATTTACTTTGGTGAGTTTTTTTCATAAAGCGTGAAATGATAAAACTAGTCATGACGTATGTGAATCTCATCTTGGGTGACAAACATGAAAATATAAAAAGAGACACCTCTAAACTATGGTATGTAGTTCAGCCCGATGGAGATATTGTCAATGGATAGAAGAATGGAAATAGATACTCATGTGGTGTGCAAGACTATTCAACCAGTGTTAGTCTTGGGTACGTTTGACCAAATCATTAAAGAAGCTTTAAGTTCATCCAACAAATTCAGTTTCAAATTTGTAAAACAGTCTGCGAATCAAGTATCTAATAGCTTATTGTGTTAGTTGATTTGACTATTGGATAGAATTAATCACAACTATTGAATTATTTAAATCAAAGGATCAGATAAGTTCACAGGGTCCTCACCTAACTATAAGTTCTCATTTGATCCTTGATATATATATATATATATATATATAAAACTTAGCGGTGTTTGGCAAAGAATGTTAGTTGATAGTTGTTAGTTGATATGTGCTTTTCAAAGTTTAGGCAACTCAAAATTTGCTTTCAAAATTTCTGCATATAAAGATTTACACGACTCATGCCATTCCATCACTATTTTGAACAATTCTACATATATATTTTGAACAGATTAGCGCACAAACAGAAAATTTTACTTTTCAAAATTTAGATAAATACTTTATATACATATCATATTTAAATATTTAAGAGTTATGAGAAAACAAGATAATTTTTGGCTGGCTTGTTGGGCTGGCTTGTTGGCTCGTTGGCTCGTACAATTTTTAAAGATAAAAAAAATAATATATATATATATATATACACACACACACATATAAATACATACACACACACATAAATTAACACAATTAACAATGTGTTAAACATGTATTCAGAAAACGATGTGATAAACACTTAAAGTGTAGTAATAATATTTTACTTCATTAACTATTATGTAGCTCTCTATTATTCTATAGACTATTATTTATATAATGTAGCAACGCAACATTAGCATTTAAGTAAAAGTTGTAAGTATTTATACAACAATAACATTTATATAATGCAACAATGCATCATTGATGATTAATATTCATTTCTTCAATTTTTGTAATAATTCTTAAGTAAAATAGTTGTAAATAAATATGAAAACTTGTAAAGGTAATTTAGGAAAAAAAATTAATTTAAATGAATTGATATATAATTTTTTTTGGGCTATGTCTCGAGTCTGACTTTAATTTTCTATTTTCGAATTGGGCCAACCTAGGTCCAAAATATAATTGGGTTGGGTTGGCCTGATCAAAAAAATAAGCTGACCAATGACAGGCCGGTCCAAGCCAGCCCGTTTGACATCTCTACCAATCGATGTCCCAAGCACTTGTATTGATTTCACACTTACAGATACTACCATGTGAGTTAAGCCATTGATCTCAAGTATTCAATGGCCCGTGCAAGTGAAGTGCATAGTTGGCCAAATCTAAGCTATTGATCTCAAGTATTGAATGGCCCAGATTTGTTCACACGAACTCATGGGGAAGGGTGTACTCACGGGAAAACTGGCATACACACACACACGCATAAAATACGATATTAGGTATTTTCCCTATAGTAACGTTCCTTAGGAAACAAAAACCTAAAATCGTAACTGTCACTCAAATCCACGAGATCGGCCGCCGTTGCCACAGCTTGCCAAAAACCTAAAATTGTAACCGTCACGTAAATCCACGAGATCGACCGCCGTTGCCACCGCTTGCCGTCATTATCGCATGACCCTTCTTCACTCACTATCGATAGTTGTCATCACTTTCCATCTTACAGTCTAGCCTCTAGCCAATCAACCCTCATCGTCAGTCACCACTACTTGCTAAAACTTGCTCAACCCATTGTTAACATAGGGTATTTCCGTTTATTTTATCTTTACTTTATGTAATTTGATTTCTATTTTGAATTTTTGGGTTGCTTGTGATATTAATGCGATTTGTTAGATTTTTTTGAATTATTGTTTAATGTTTTTTTTATTATTGTAAATCTTATTAATTATTTTATATAGTTTATATTGTTTCAAAAAAAAATTAATTATTTTATATATTTTTTAATTATTGTTGTTTTTTTTTGTGAGTTTTGTAAATTTTGTTAACTATCGAGATTAGTTTCAAGTTCTTTTTAATTTTTTGAATTATTTTGGGTATTTAAACAATTACTTTGATTTTGATTTCTTTGGAGTAATTGGTAATATTTGTTACTTTTTTTTTTGAAATATTTTCCATTCTAAAGAATTATCGCTACTTTTAGAGAAGTATTATAAATATTTAGGAATTATCTTGAATTTTTAGATTTTATTGTGCATTTTGTTTGGGAATTATTATTTGGAAATTATAGTGGATTATGGTTACAAAATTAAGGACTGAAATCACTAATAAGAAAAGGAATAAAATTACATTTTTTCCCCTAATTTGTTATTTTATTTCATCACCAAGCATTAGAGGTGTCAAACAGAAGAGTTAGCTTGAAGTCCAGTCCAGTCCAGCCCAGTCCTAGTCGATATAGGCTGGCCCGGTTCGGTCTATTTTCAATAATGGGCGGTCTAGAGCTAGCCCATTTTATACTATGAACAGGGGGCGGACTTTAATTTTTGGTCCATGGATTGGGTTGGCTTGTTGGCTCGTTGGCTAGTACAATTATCAAAAATAAAAATAAAATAAAATAATATATATACATACATACATATATATATATATATATATATACATATATATATATATATACACACACACACACACATAAATACATACACACACGCATACATTAACACAATTATCGCTTGTTGGCTCGTACAATTTCAAAAATAAAAAAAATAAAAAAATATATATATACACACACACACACACATAAATACATACACACACATATATTAACACAATTAACAATGTGTTAAACATGTATTCAGAAAACGATGTGATAAACACTTAAAGTGTTGTAATAATATTTTACTTCATTAACTATTATGTAGCTCTGTATTATTCTATAGACTATTATTTATATAACGTAGAACGCAACATAAGCATTTAAGTAAAAGTTGTAAGTATTTATACAACAATAACATTTATATAATGCAACAATGCATCATTCATGATTAATATTCATTTCTTCAATTTTTGTAATAATTCTTAAGTTAAATATTTGTAAATTAATATCAAAACTTGTAAAGGTAATTTAGTAAAAGAAAAATTTTAAATGAATTAATATATCATTTTTTTGGGCTATATATGGAGTCGGACTTTAATTTTCTTTTTTCGAATTGGGCCAAGCTCGGTCAAAAATATAATTGTGCTGGGTTGGTCTGATCAATAAATAAGCTGACCAATGACAAGTCGGTCCAAGCCAGCCCGTTTGACATCTCTACCAATCGATGTCTCAAGCACTTTATTGACTTCACACTTACAGATACTACCATGTGGGTTAAGCCATTGATTTCAAGTATTCAATGGCCCGTGCAAGTGAAATGCATAGTTGGCCAAATCTAAGCCATTGATCTCAAGTATTCAATGGCTCAGATTTGTCCACACGGACTCATGGGGAAGGGTGTACTCGCGGGAAAACTGGCATACACACACACATATAAAATACGATATTAGGTATTTTCCGTATAGTACCGTTCCTTAGGAAACAAAATGTCACTCAAATCCACGAGATCGTCCACCGTTACCACCGCTTGCCAAAAACCTATAATCGTAACCGTCACTTAAATCCATGAGATCGGCAACCGTTACCACCGCTTGCTGTCATTATCACATGGCCCTTCTTCACTCACTATCGATAGTTGTCATCGCTTTCCATCTTATAGTCTCCCAAATCTAGCCTCTAGCCAATCAACCCTCATCGTCGCTCACCACCACTTGCTAAAACTTGCTCAACCCATTGTTAACATAGGGTGTTTCCTTTTATTTTATCTTTACTTTATGTAATTTAATTTCTATTTTGAATTTTTTGGGTTGATTGTGATATTAATGCGATTTGTTAGATTTTTTTTTAAATTATTGTTTAATGTTTATTTTAATTATTGTAAATCTTATTAATTATTTTATATATTTTTTAATTATTGTTGTTTTTTTTGTGAGTTTTGTAAATTTTGTTAACTATCTAGATTAGTTTATGTTCTTTTTAATTTTTTGAATTATTTTGGGTATTTTAACAATTACTTTGATTTTGATTTCTTTCAAGTAATTGGTAATATTTGTTACTTTTTTTGAAATATTTTCCATTTCTAGAGAATTATTGCTACTTTTAGAGAAGTATTATAAATATTTAGGAATTATCTTGAATTTTTAGATTTTATTGTGCATTTTGTTTGGGAATTATTATTTGGAAATTATTGTGGATTATGGTTACAAAATTAAGGACTAAAATCACTAATAAGAAAAGGACTAAAATTGCATTTTTTCCCTAATTTGTTATTTTATTTGATCACCAAGCAATAGAGGTGTCAAACGGACGAGTTAGCTTGAAGTCCAGTGCAGCCTAGTCCTGGTCGATTTGGGCTGGCCCGGTTCGGTCCATTTTCTATAATGAGCGGGCTAGAGCTACCCCTTTTTATACTATGAACAGGGGGCAGACTTTTATTTTTGGTCCATGGATTGGGCTGGCTTGTTGGCTCGTTGGCTCGTACAATTTTCAAAGATAAAAAAATTAATATATATATATATATATATATATATATATATATATATATACATATATATATATACACACACACACACAAACATACACACATATATACACACACACACACATACATTAACACACTTAACAATGTGTTAAACATGTATTCAGAAAACGATGTGATAAACACTTAAAGTGTAGTAATAATATTATACTTCATTAACTATTATGTAGCTCTCTATTATTCTATAGACTATTATTTATATAATGTAGCAACGCAATATTAGCATTTAAGTAAAAGTTGTTAGTATTTATACAACAATAACATTTATATAATGCAACAATGCATTATTCATGATTAATATTGATTTCTTCAATTTTTGTAATAATTCTTAAGTTAAATATTTGTAAGTTAATATCAAAACTTGTAAAGGTAATTTAGTAAAAGAAAAATTTTAAATGAATTAATATATCATTTTTTTGGGCTATATATGGAGTCGGACTTTAATTTTCTTTTTTCGAATTGGGCCAAGCTCGGTCCAAAATATAATTGGGCTGGGTTGGCCTGATAAAAAAATAAGCTGACCAATGACAGGCCGGTCCGAGCCAGCCTGTTTGACATCTCTACCAATCGATGTCCCAAGCACTTGTATTGATTTCACACTTATAGATACTACCATGTGAGTTAAGCCATTGATCTCAAGTATTCAATGGCCCGTGCAAGTGAAGTGCATAGTTGACCAAATCTAAGCTATTGATCTCAAGTATTGAATGACCTAGATTTGTTCACACGGACTCATGGGGAATGGTGTACTCACGGGAAAACTGGCATACACACACACACACACACATATAAAATACGATATTATGTATTTTCCCTATAGTACTGTTCCTTATGAAACAAAAACCTAAAATCGTAACTGTCACTCAAATCCATGAGATCGGCCGCCGTTGCCACAGCTTGCCAAAAACCTAAAATTGTAACCGTCACGTAAATCCACGAGATCGACCGCCGTTGCCACCACTTACCATCATTATCGCATGGCCCTTCTTCACTCACTATCGATAGTTGTCATCGCTTTCCATCTTACAGTCTCCCAAATCTAGCCTCTAGCCAATCAACCCTCATCGTCGCTCTCCACCACTCTCTAAAACTTGCTCAACCCATTGTTACGTTAACATAGTGTATTTCCTTTTATTTTATCTTTACTTTATGTAATTTAATTTCTATTTTGAATTTTTGGGTTGATTGTAATATTAATGCGATTTGTTAGATTTTTTTGAATTATTGTTTAATGTTGTTTATTTTTTAAATTTTTTTTGTAAATCTTATTAATTATTGATGTTTTTTTTTGTGAGTTTTGTAAATGTTGTTAATTATCTAGATTAGTTTCAAGTTCTTTTTAATTTTTTGAATTATTTTGGGTATTTTAACAATTATTTTGATTTTTTTCGAGTAATTGGTAATATTTGTTACTTTTTTTTTGAAATATTTTTCATTTTTAGAGAATTATTGCTACTTTTAGAGAAGAATTATAAATATTTAAGAATTGTTTTGAATTTTTAGATTTTATTGTGCATTTACTTTGGGAATTATTATTTTGAAATTATTGTGGATTATGGTTAATTATTTTAAGGTTATAAGTAATTTAATAGTGACCTTTTGTAAATTATGCTGAGTTATATTGACATGTGATGGATAAATGTTGGGTGAATGCGACTCAGATTAGTAATAAATATAAAGAAAGAGTTAAATAATATTTAGAATTTGTAAAGAAAAAGAAAACATTTTGACAACCATAGGAGGTTTTCTTTGTTCTTGTAAATAGTGTCATAATAGTACAATATTGGGTTTAAATCATTTAATCTAGAAATGGTCTATTCCAAATTACATAATATAAAATGGATATGATATTGCAAATAAAGGTGAAGCGTCTTGTGCATTTAACATCTATCTGGCAATGTAGGTATGAAAATGAGTACTCGTCTCATCATGTAAATGAAATGTCTGTGATAATATTGGAGAAGAGTTTATTAGTCGGTCACAAGAGTCGGATATATTATCAAGTGATGCAAAAAAATTGCTTTTATGTTCAAGGTATATATAATATATTGAAACGATTAAATTGAATTTAATAGCAAGACATTATAAATTAGTTTAATCAATTAAACTTAATGAAAATTAATTACAAATCAATCCCTTCCCTTGTGATCTCGCACCTGTTTAGCTCACTAATTTAATAGACAGTATATGGGAGAAAATACAAAGTTCGAACCTCGATAGCGGCAATCCAAATGCTCTATTGGGCTAGGGTTGGGTTTTCAATTTTTGGGAGAAAATAACTTTATTACTAAGTAATTAGATTGGTTTGGTTTATCATTAAAAGTTATCTTTTTTCTACCATTATTGTTTTGTTGCAGGTAAACAAACATGCCAGACTACTTTCCAAGGCTTCCTGAGCCCTTAATTCATCATATACAATCATTTCTTCCTTTCAAAGAAATCGGCCGCACTTGCGTTTTATCCAAATATTGGAATAGCATTTGGTGCAACTATCCTAATCTGGATTTCTATATAGTGGAAAAAAAATAATGTTAAAAGTTGGTCAAAAGAAAATCCAGAAAAAACTATATTTCATTACAGGAATAACTCCTTTGATCAGTTCCTAGATGGAAGGCCTTTCATACAAAAACTCCGCCTACATATTGAATGCTGGATTGTGGGGAGAGCTTTGACAACAAAGTTGGATCGTTGGTTGCATGTGTTGGTAGACAAGAATGTGTCAATGCTAGTGCTCAGAACTAAAAATCTTTGGTTTTCATCCAGATACTATGTTCCTCAGCATGTCTTCATTGCACAGACGCTCGAAGTTTTGGATTTATCTTTCTGTACATTGGATACATATCGCATTGTTCATGTTGATCTACCGCATCTAGAGACGCTCTCACTCTCCCGTTGCTGGATTTTAGGTGACAAATTGCTGCAGAAGATTGTGTGTGGTAGCCCTAAGACTAAACACATTGTGATTTCTTGGTGCCAAGGACCACAACTAGTGTGCTCTCTTTTTATTCGCAATCTAGTCTCTGTTGCAATGAGACTTGAAGTTTTAGATTTATCGGGGTGTATCTTAGGGGAACATTGTTTTGTTGGTATTGAGTTTCCAAGTTTGGAGAGGTTGTTTTTAAGGAACTGCATGTTTGTAGGTAACAATTTGCTAGAAAAGGTATTGAGTGCTTGCGGCCCTAGTATGAAGCACATATCAATTTCTTGGTACAAAGGAATAGGGTCGGTGTCTCTTTCGGTGTCGTGTAAACCTCTATTGAAGGGTTTTTCTTGAGATGCGACGATGAGTTTAAGAGGATTAAGATTGATGCGCCGAATCTTCGGACATTCTCGTACGAATCCACTAATGCTGCGTGTGTCATTGATTTGACCTCTTGTACAAATCTGGAAAACTTGTATGGAGGTATTGACAAGAGTTTGAATCACCCTGCTTCTGCTTTGCTACTTCATCATAAAATTTAATTCCAAGCTAAGTATGACAAAACTTGCTTTGCAGCTATGTAATTTGCTTTCCAAACTATTTTTGAACTCTGTAATTTTGGAATTAGACTTAATTGTTTTTATAAAAGTTGTAGTTTGAGATATGATAAAAATGCTAGTAGTGGTTATTTTGAAATCCAATTATTATAATTTTATGCCATTATTAACTTATCAAGGAGTACATGTTAGTTATAACCATTTCTTACTTTAAACGTCATCCAAATGTGACACCTTAATTAACAATAACATCAAATGCAAAAGCAATGAAAATTAAATTAACTGTTGAGGTTGACATATCCATTTCCGCCATTAGAATATGTAGATGAAGCTTTAAAATTTTATTGTTTTTAAAGTTTATTAAAGCATTTTTGGTGAAATAAATACAATATGAAGGTAAATACTTTCTTGTTTCTATGTTAACAATGATTGGAGTGGGTTCTTAAATCCAAAATGAGTAATTTTGATGTAGATGTGGGTCTTTACTTTTGATTTAAATATGATGAAGTTACACGTTAATTAAAAAAATAAAAAAATAAATAAATAAATAAAGCAGTTGCGAAGCATGTTCACAGTGTGATATTAGTATTAGATGTTGAAATTTTGATATCTATTTCATAGGAATGTTAATGGGTCGGGTGTGGGTCGAGAAGGGTTACATCCATCACCCGGCTCGCCTTAAATTTTCTCCACACACTCTCACCCCCAATCCACATTGGGTGGATTTTTTCAAAACTCACCCCCACCCCATCGAGTGCAAATGTCCACTACGTGGCAAAAACTTGTGTGAGACTGTCTCACCATGAGACGGGTCGGGTCGGGTCGGATCAAGATGCAAATGTAACACTTATATGCACAAATGTCATACTTATATGCTCAAATGTAATACTAATCATGAATAAAATTTTTGTTACTTATTAGGGTAAATGTAATACTTTTAAGGGAAAATACAATACTTTTACATTTCGATTTAAAAGTATTACATTTTTCCTCAAAAGTATTATATTTGCCCTTATAAGTGAGAGACACTTGTCAACATTACTTATTAGGAAAAATGTATTACTTTTTCTCTTATAAGTAACAAAAATTGTATTTTTATTAGTGTTATATTTGAACATATAAGTATGAGATTTGCACATATAAGTATAACATTTACATGGTGCTTCGACCCGACCTGACCCGTCTCACGAATAAAGATCCGTGAAACGGTCTCACACAAGTGTGACCCATAAACTTATTATTTTTTTAAAAGAATAATATTTAAATTACTTACGCATAATAAAATAATAAGATACATTAATTATACTAAAACATAAAATAATAGAAATATTTCAATATAATAACTAAATTGTTAATTTTTAAAAATAAACTTAGTAGTTTATATGTAAAAATAGTTAAAAGTTACCCAATTCAATGAAAAAAATAGATTATATTATGATTTTACATATGTGATTAGTCTGATATTCATTTAAAATTTCAAATATCTCAACAAAAAATAGACTATATTATGAACGACATAACACCAAATCATTATGTAATTAAGCATATGTAGGCACGTAGCACAATGCAAACCAATGAATTCTCACATTGAATTACAGGATCAACCAAAACAAGAGAAAAGTCTACACAAGTATTAATTCAGTAGCATTTCCTTGTAGAGTCTACAAAAACATTAATACACAAATATTAATTACTTAAATGTGAGAATGGAGACATTGCCTACAGGAATTTTGTTTTTAAGTTTTTGATTTATATATATATATCTAAAAACATAATAAATGTGAATGAAGGTTATACTCCTCATTTATGTCCGTTTTTTCCGTTAAGTTTTTTGTACATTATGCTATAAAAGTTGTACTACATAATATTTTGGACAAATATACCCCTACCGTTATAACTTCCGTTATCTTTTCCACTATTGTTACTATGCATATGCATCCATCATATATTTTCTTATCTTTTTCAATAATAATAATAATATATAAAATTAAATATTAGAGTTATATATTAGTTATTTTTAAAAATATAAATATCCAATTTATAAAAATATTTTACATTATTATTATTATTATTATTATTATTTACTATATTAAAATTTAAATAAATTTAAAATTTAATATAAAATACTAATATTGGCACCTATTTTTTGCGCATCGCGCATAAGAAAAACTAGTATATATATAAATAGATACTACATTGTAACTGAGTCAGTAGTACTCAAAATATTTAGAGACGGGGATAGCTAGGGTCAAGGTCAGGGCGGGGATGCCCTCCTCGTCCCCAGCGGAGATGGAGAAATTCTCTCCATCCCTACCCCTGTTCCCTGAAAAATTTCCCGAATCCGTCCCCTCGGGGCGAGGATCGATTTTCTCCGTTGGGGACGAGTTGAATTGCCATCCTATTCGTCGTGTCAACTCTCCACTAACTTAGTTAAATGATGTCGTTTCGGACTAGAGTCCACAATGCACTGTAGACCCTGGTCCATAAGGACTGCAGGCTCATACTCTAGATTTTCACAGCAAGCTTCGCTCGGTTCAATCTATTTCTACCCAATTGTTATACCCTGCACCACTATGTGCACCGTGTACGTAAACGACGTCGTTTCGATGTTAGTGGACGCGGACGCGAATGACTCCAGGGAATTCATTATCTATAATACACATAATCATTATCTAGAATACACAGAACGTTTGCCTATAATACACAGAATGTTTGCCCAGAATATACAGAATATTGACACAAAATACACAGATGTTAGTGGACGCGGACGCGAATGACTCCAGTGAATTCATTATCTATAATACACATAATCATTATCTAGAATATACAGAATGTTTGCCTAGAATACACATAATGTTTGCCCAGAATACACAGAATATTGACACAAAATACACAGAACTTATTCTCCTAACATTCGAATGCACAAACACATCACAACCTATGTTAGTAACATGAATACACAGAATATTGACACAAAATACACAGAACTCATCCTCCTAAACATTCGAATGCACAAACACATCACAACATGTGTTACTAACATGAATACACAGAACGGTTGCCTAGAATACACAGAATAATTTCTTGGTATACACAGAATATTAACATAAATACAGAGATTGGCTGAAACGGGAAACGTGATTTCCAAAATAACGGACGGTTAATTTACAATGCTCAAAACGACGTCGTTTACGTACGTGGTGCACATTACCACGGTATAATTTGCCATTTCCACCCTAATACATGAATAAATATACTTTTTATTATTATGATTAATACAACACTGTGGATGGACAAGAATAATCCAAAAGACACAACTCATGAGCATAGCCCTGCCCTGAATCGTTGATCCCTTTCTCAGCTTCTCGCAATCTCGCCTTCTCCCTTCTCCAGACTCTAGTCCTCACGCAGTCCGCCCTCAGCCCTCGCTCCTCCTCACTCCTCACATCCTCAGACGGTCAAACCTCAGCCTTCTACCAGTCTACCCTAACTCCTCGGCTCAAGGTAATTTTTTTACATATTAATTTTTAAAATTGTGTTTGAAAGTTGTAAATTTTCTTTAAATGTTCTTTATTATTTTATTTAAATTTTTGAGAAATAAGAGTTACTGTGTAACCTATGTTTGACAAAATTATTTATGGAGTCTGTAAATTTTGGAAATTATGGAGTCTGTAGACTGTAAGTATGTAGAAAGTTAATTATGGAGTCTGTAATTATGAGAAAATTGTATGTTTAATTGTTTAATTAATTATGGAGTCTGTAATTATAGCCAAGTAGCTTGTAGCTCAACGAGACCTCTAGTGGTTCACTAGTTTGAACCCTAATGGGGATTGACTCTTTGTGCTTCGTTAGGTTGAGAAAGTATGTATGGACAAATATTACATTATAATAGAGTCCCTCAACAAAATTTGTTTAACTAGCATAATTGTATAAACAATTTTGGGCACTAGTTGACTGGAGTACTGTGGAATAATTGGTTAATCTGTTCGGTTTTTGGGTAACCAACATAACCAACCGTCGGTTTCTCGGTCGGTTATATCCTTTACTTCGGTGGATATCAGTTGGTTATGCCTGTCAAAAATCCAGATCAGTTTTTTGGTCGATTGACCGCTTGCTCACCCCTAAGTCCCCGTCCACTTTTTTTTTTTTTTTTTTTTTTTTCCTATCTTTGTATTTTAGTTCAGCCCAAAAGGGAGAGCTGCACTACTGAGTACTGAGGGTTTGTCTTTTAGAGCGGTCGCCAGCGAACGATTTTCTTTTCCGGCAAGCAGAGGTTGCTTCTCAGAGATGGAGTACGTTAGCCCCGAAGGTCTTCGCTTGGACGGTCGCCGTCCCCTTGAGGTTTCTCTCGTCTTTTATTACTTGTGCCAAAAGGATCCTATTTTCTTTTGGATAAGATACAATGTTTCTATATGTAAATATAAGCATGTTTTTGTGTTTCGTTTGCAGATGAGGCAGCTTCGTGCTGAAATAGGTGCAGTTGCCAGAGCTGACGGGTAGGCACCACTCTTTCTATATGTATTCCATTCTTCTGTTTTTGAGAAGCCGATGTGTAGCTAAATTGCAATTTTATGGTAACTCTGCAGCTCTGCTGTCTTTGAAATGGGTAACACCAAAGTGATTGCTGCAGTGTATGGTCCTAGGGAGGTAAAATGCTCTTTCATTTGCTACTTATTACACCCAAATCAATTGTTTCTTCTCCAAATTAAAACTTCATTATATATCTCTTTGTTTCTGATAAATGGGTCTTGATTAAGTCTAGAATGTCTTGTCTACATAAAATGTGCTCTATAATGCCAATAATAACTGCAGCTAATTTTGACATCTGCATTGATTATGTCATTCAGGTCCAAAATAGGAGCCAACAAATCAATGACCAAGCTCTGGTACTTAACTTCTACCATGAGCACTGAGATGTTTATATTCATGTTTTTCTTTGTTCCAGTGCTGATGTGATGGTGTATTCTTAAAAAAATCTTTTAGGTTCGCTGTGAGTATAGCATGGCAAACTTTAGTACAGGTGATCGGATGAGGAAACCAAAGGGTGACAGGTGATTGATGTTTTGCCTTTATTATCCCTTGCCGTTATTTTTATTCCAGTATCATGACTTAAAGAATATTGTAATCTTGTAGTATTTGATTTTGCCTCAACTTGCAATTATATACTTTATATTTCCATAATGCCTAAACTCATCATTGAATTAATTGTACACTTCAGCTGCACAACTCTCTATGTCAATTTGTAATTCAGTCTAGTGGAAAACATTGTATCTGGACAATTGTTTTCTTATGTTCTGCAGGAGATCCACTGAGATATCACTAGTTATTCGTCAAACAATGGAAGCTTGCATTTTGACGCATCTAATGCCTCGTTCTCAGGTTCTAGTGTTTTGGCTATGTAATAGACCCAACAGAATACTGATAGTAGTGTACCATATTTTGAGTTTATATTATTTTGTATTCACAGATTGACATTTTTGTCCAAGTTATCCAAGCTGATGGAGGTATGATTTTATTAGTCTTTTGTAAAATTTTTTGTGCATTATTTTAAATTGACCTTTGTTTTCAAAATTTAAATCTTCAATTTTTGAATGCAATTCATATGAAGGCATTTAATTTTTCTTCTATAGTTAATATGTTTTCTTGAGCTCTAATTATTTGTAGGAACAAGATCAGCGTGCATAAATGCTGCCACATTGGCACTTGCTGATGCAGGGATTCCTATGCGTGATATTGTTACTTCCTGCAGTGCTGGGTACCTAAATAGTTCCCCTCTTCTTGGTAAACCAATTGAAAATTTTTTGTTAATTAATTTTTAGTGTGTGTTTTTGAGTTGACTGTCATTCTGATTTCATCGAACTAATAGTTTGATAATGAAACTTCTAAATGAACAGATCTAAACTATGTAGAAGACAGTGCTGGTGGCCCTGATGTCACTGTTGGGTTTCTACCTAAGCTAGATAAAGTTACCCTTCTGCAGGTTATTTACTATACAAGCATGTTAATTGTGAAATGTATACATTCAGTTCATTATGTCGGTCTTATGTTGTGCTTCCTTTCCTATTTGCATTATTGTGATTCTGGATGTTCTAGTGTCTATAATATACTCCCATTTTGCTAGGGCTTTTTATGTCAAGGACATCAAATTAATTTGAAGTAATACTTGGTTACCGGTGTTTTTAACCTATACATAATTTATTTCGCAAATTCCAAAAGAAAAGAAAAAAACAATGCATACTGTTATGTAATGTATGTTGCTATCTTTTCAATATGAAGATGCTAAATCACATAAAAGAGGATGGATGGTTTACTCTTTTAGCGTTTTATAATAGCAAACAATTTTGTTTGGTGCAGATGGATGCTAAATTATCATTGGATACTTTTGAAAACGTCATGCAACTAGCAATAGAGGGCTGCAAAGCAGTGGCAAACTATATCCGCGAGGTAAGGGTGGCAAAATTTTATTCCTCCAAATTTGTAGTATATAATTGCTAATCCAATTTCTCCACTTTTCCATGTAGCAATAGCATATTCATTGGGTATTTCAAGATTTGCTTCTATTTTTTGGCAGATATTATTAGAAAACACCAAACAATTGGAATGCCGGCGAGGCCTATAGATTTACTGATTGATTGAGGGCTGCAAAGCAGTGCTCTCAACAAAGAGAGATCCCAAATGAATACAAATTCTTGCTGTCATTGCTTTTCTTGAGTAAAGGTTTTAGAATGTTTTGTTTCCAATACAGCTCCTATCTTGGCACTCTGGAGACAAAAAACAACCTCAAAGTCTGTCAAGTTGTAACATTATCAACTAAAATTTGGACTGGAAAATTCTTCCTTTACTTTTTGTTTTTTCTTCACTCAAAAAGTAGGGAAATTAATACAACGTATTATCCAGGATACATAGGATGTGTTGGCTTCTCAATTCACATAGTTTCTATACATTGAAAAGTGAACGTGTTCTCATTTTGGCTTGCTGTAACTTGTGTTTCATTCTTGTATGATGGTGTGTTTGACACCACTACGATTTTTTATTTCATTAAATCTAGGAAGAAGTTCAAAGTTACATTAATGATGTTGGAATATGCAAAGGCAGTTCAGGAAAGTGTTTATGATCCACTTCGTGTTCTTAGGGGAGCATCGGCTTCGTATAATTTTCGCACCTGATTTAAAGGTAAGAAACTTATTTTATGGGAAAAATGTAATTTTAGTCCCCCATTTGTTTATTGTTAGCGGCTTTAGTTCCTAACTTTTTATCGTTGCAATATGCATCCTTAACTCTTTAAAAAAGTTGCAGTTTTGACCCCTGAAGCAACTAAATAATTACTCTATCAAAATTATACTTAATACATGGTATTTTAGTACTTTACATGTATTAAGTACTAAAATATCTATGTATTAAGTAAAATATCAGTTTTTCCCCTTCAAAAAAAGAGAGTAAAATTTTAGTAAAATTTAATAGTTTTGTTGCTTCAAGGGTTAAAAATGTAACTTTTTTTTTTAAAGAGTTAGGGTGTTTATTGTAATAGTAACAAAATTAAGGACTAAAATCACTAATAAGAAAAGGACTAAAATTACATTTTTTTTTCCCTAATTTATTATTGTGTTTGATCACCAAGCAATAGAGATGTTAAACAGATGAGTTAGTTTGAAGTCCAGTCCAGGCCTGGTCGATTTGGGTTGGCCTAGTTGATCCATTTGCTATAATGGGCGGGCTAAAGCTAGCTCATTTTATACTATGAATAGGGTCGAATTTTAATTTTTAGTCCATGGATTGGGCTGGCTTGTTGGCTCGTACAATTTTTCAAAGATAAAAAAACATATATATACATTAACACAATTAACAATGTGTTAAACATGTATTCAAAAAACAATGTGATAAACACTTAAAGTGTACTGATAATATTTTACTTCTTTAACTATTATGTAGCTCTCTATTATTCTATAAACTATTATTTATATAATGTAGCAACGCAACATTAGCATTTAAGTAAAAGTTGTAAGTATTTATACAACAATAACATTTATATAATGCAACAATGCATAATTCATGATTATATTGATTTCTTCAAATTTTGTAATAATTCTTAAGTTAAATAGTTGTAAATAAATATCAAACTTGTAAAGCTAATTTAGAAATTTTTTTTAAAAATGAATTGATATATAATTTTTTTTGGGGCTATGTACTGAGTTAGACATTAATTTTCTATTTTCGGATTGGGCCAATCGGTCCAAAATTAATTGGACTGGGTTGGTCCGATCCAAAAAATAAGCAGACCAATGACAGGTCGCCCGTTTGACATCTCTACCAAGTCATGTCCTAAGCAATTGTACTGATTTCACACTTACAATACTACTCTATGAGTTAAGCCATTGATCTCAAGTATTCAATGGCCGGTGCAAGTGAAGTGCATAGTTGGCCAAATCTAAGTCATTAATCTCAAGTATTCAATAGCCCAGATCTGTCCACACTAACTCATGGGGAAGGGTGTACTCACGGGGAACACTAGCCTATACACACACACACATATAAAATACGGTATTAGGTTTTTTCCCCATTGTATTAAGTCTATTATATTTTTCCCCAACTCATATTCTTATCATAGTACCGTTTCTTAGGAAACAAAAACCTAAAATCGTAACCGTCTTTCAAATCCACGAGATCGGCCGCCGTTGCCAGAGCTTGCCAAAAACCTAAAATCGTAACCGTCACTTAAATCAATGAGATCGGCCGCCGTTGCCACCGCTTGCCTTCATTATCACATGACCCTTCTTCACTCACTATCAATAGTTGTCATCGCTTTCCATCTTACAGTCTCCCAAAGCTAGCCTCCAGCCAATCAACCCTCGTCGTCGCTCACCACCACTTGCTAAAACTTGCTCAACCCCATTGTTAACATAGGGTATTTCCTTTTATTTTATCTTTAATTTCTGTAATTTAATTTCTATTTTGAATTTTTGGGTTGATTGTGATATTAATGCAATTTGTTAGGTTTTTTTTGAATTATTGTTTAATGTTGTTTATTTTTTTAAAATATTGTAAATCTTATTAATTATTTTATATATATTTTTAATTATTGTTGTTTTATTTGTGAGTTTTGTAAATTTTGTTAATTATCTAGATTAGTTTCAAGTTCTGTTTAATTTTTTGAATTATTTTTGGTATTTTAACAATTATTTTGATTTCTTTCAAGTAATTGATAATATTTGTTACTTTTTTTTTTGAAATATTTTCCATTTTTAGAGAATTATTGCTACTTTTAGAGAAGTATTATAAATATTTACGAATTATTTTCAATTTTTAGATTTTATTGTGCATTTTTTGTTTGGGAATTATTATTTGGAAATTATTGTGGATTATGGTTAATTATTTTAAGGTTATAAATAATTTAATAGTGACCTTTTGTAAATTTTGCTGAGTTATATTGACATGTGATGGATAAATGTTGGGTGAATGCGACTCAAATTAGTAATAAATATAAAGAAAGCCAAAGACCTTGTGGTCTAGTGGCATCCGATGTCCCAGTTAACACTCTTACATGGATGATGGGAGTGGGTTCGAGCCTCAGTTGAGGCAACTGTTGACTCTTTGTGCTTCATTAGGTTGAGAAACTAGATATATATATATATACTAATAAGAGCCAAAGAGAGTTAGGTCCCATTTGACTAGGTTGAGAAAGTAGATATATATATATATATATATATATACTAATATGAGCCAAAGAGAATTAGGTCTGTTAATATTATTAACAGAGATTACCTTATTTTTATGATTATCTGTTAAGTTTTCCGTTAAATATTTTCTTCTCCGTTAACTTTTAACTTACCCATTAATTTCTATAAGAAATGTCTTAGGTTCGAACATCATCTCAATCAAATTTGACATAATTAAGTTTCTCACTCTATTTTACTCTTAATAAATTAAATAAATTAGTAGCTTCAACAAAAAATGATACATATGTATTTCTTTAATTTACAATTATGTGTCTACAATACCTTTATTTGAAAAAATTATTCATTATCAAAAAATTAAATTAAATGAGAGAAATAATTTCATTTGTTATATTGTCTTTATTTTCTCTAATGCAAAGATTCTTTACATTCAAATTTATCAATTGATATTCATTACATTGTCCATTATCTTATTTTTACAATATCTTGTAATTAAATATCAAAGTTATAGTACAAAATAATGTTATATATTTATTTACCAAGTATTTTATTAATTGATGAGTATAATGGTGAGTGTAAAAAGAGGGTGTGAATTGTCGTTCCGCTGAGGATTGGGGTTATGACACGTAATTGTATGAATTAAGAATATTAGACACTAGAGTATGTGAATCAATTAGAATCCAAGCAACTAATAACTGAATGATCTATTATACTAGTAAGAGCCAAAGAGAGTTAGGCTTAAAATGGGTAGAAAAAATGGCGGTCAAATTATTTAATCAAATTGATGGTTAAGATAATTCAGATTAATATTATTAACAGAGATTACCTAATTTAACCTTACTTTTATGATTATCCGTTAAGTTTTCCGTTAAATATTTTCTTCTCCGTTAATATTCCGTTAACTTTTAACTTACCCATTAATTTCTATAAAAAATGTCTTAGGTTCGAACCTCATCTCAATCAAATTTGACATAATTAAGTTTCTCACTCTATTTTACTCTTATTAAATTAAATAAATTAGTAGTTAACCAAAAAATGATACATATGTATTTCTTTAATACCTTTGGAATACATCATATTTAAAATTTTTAAATTTTTACTAATTTATTTAATCTTTTTCCTTAAACTATGAATTTATTTATCCACAATAACTCATTCAACAATAATGGTTGAACCAAATGAACCCCGAGCAGAACACCTAAAGGAAAGTCCATAGCTCCTATATCATAATCTCATTGAATGACATTGTCATCTATGCTAGCAACAGTAACCTAATTGCAAATAACACACCACCAACAAAAAAGAAGAAGACAAATAGTAAAGATGAAGACAATGACAATGTTACTCAAAAGAGAATTAAAAATACTTAGAAAAATTCAAACCAAAAGTAGTATTTTTTTTAGACTATCATTTTTAGACCAAATATTTAGACTATCGATTTTACAAGGTTGCAAACATTTATTTTAGTAATAATTATAATGAATTTTCTATATTATCTTGGATTCATATACTTTGAGTTAGATATTTAAATAAAAAAATTCGACATTCAATTACCCATGTATAAACTTCTCCTATATAATCTTACATTGATATACTTTCAAATATTTATTTAAATATAAACATTGGGCATTAACTACTCATTTGCGCAATGCGCGAATAAAACTAGTTATTATTATATATATAATAATAGAAGCGTCTAGCAAAAGTTTTACCCCCAAAACTGAAGGGCATTTTAGTAACAACATAATGGATATTATTTATTTATTATTTTATTAATTTTATTAATTATCCATATTAATTAATAATGAAATGCCATTATCCATATTTATTAATAATATTAATTGGTGATTGGTGATATATAATTTGTGATATATCTAATATGGTAATATTGTTAATATTTATTTATTTATTTATTATTTTATTAATTTTATTAATTATCCATATTTATTAATAACGTAATGCCATAAGGTAATATGGTAATATTGTGTTGTTAATATTGATTGGTGATTGATGATATATAATTTATGATATATCTAATATAATATTGTGTTGTCATGGGAATATTTATTTTTTGTTTTGTTCTTAATAATTACCCTTCATACATATTAATTTTAATAGCTAAGAGTATAGTATGGAGGTTATCGTGTTCTTAGTAATATCTATTTTTTTTATTTGCTTAACGAATAATTTTAATAAATTAGTTTGTTCATTAAATCGTTACTATTGAATTTATTGCAAATTAATTATAATTGGTAAAAACATTTAATCAATTATGAATTATAATCAATTGGTAAAAAAATTTAATCAATTATAAATTAAAAAAATTTAACATAGAATGCTCAGAATTCCACCACCCCAAAGAATGTAAAACAATTCATTTTATGTGTTATGACATTATTCTAAGCATCAAATATAGTATACAAAGTCAAATAAAAAATACTACTTAAACTATAAAAACGAGGTTGCAAATGTAGGTTCAATCTATCAATATCTTAGGATAAGAAACTAAAAGAATAAAAGTTAATAATATTAAGAAACAGAATGCCTATGAGACACGAAGGAATTCAGTCTATCTCTGTAGAAATAGAGCATATCACACCATGTGACCAAAAAGTTGTACGAGTATGCTTAACAATTAATTCGCAGTCTATGAAACCATATTTTGAATTATTTTTATTTTACGCAATTTAATTTATGAATTACAATCACATTTGTGTTAAAATTGAAATTAGCTATGTGTAGTAGTTTGTTTTATGAATATGCATTTGTCAATTCTCAATAATCTCAATAATAATGTGTAATTATATATTTATTTTCCATAATTAATTAATTGAATAGATTAAGGAATTCAATTTTGTTCCAATATTAGAGTAAAATCAGTAAATACTAAGGAGTACTTTCATAATTTTTATTTCATTTTTTACTATTTACTATTGTAAGTCACCGTAGCTGTTGTTTACACTATTATTGAAAATTTTTATAATGTTTAAAAGGCAATGCTATATTATAAATAGAAATGAGTTGATTTATGCCATAATATTTACTTATTTGTACTGAAAAAAACAATATTAAAATAAAGGCAAATCGTAAATTATTAATATAACAATAATGATCGGATAATAACAGGAGTGATTATTATTAATAAATGTAAATTGCATACAATAAAAGAGAAATTGCATACTAACATACATTATAAAAAAGGCAATAATTCTAACCCGTGAAAAAACGGTAAATTGATTTAATTTAAAATAATAACAGGAGTGATTATTATTAATAATTAATTTTAAATTTTAAATTAATTATAATTGGTAAAAAAATTTAATCAGTTATGAATTATAATTTTAGTTTACACAATTTTGAGTAGTTGGCAAATTGCAAATTCTTAATATAATAATAATAATAATAATAACAATAATAATAATAATAATAATAATAATAATAATAATAATAATAATATCGGATAATAACATGAGTGATTATTATTAATAAAGACAAATTGCAATGGAAGGAAAGTGATGCCAATTGCAATGATTTAATAAAGGCAAATTGCATACAAAAAAATAGAAATTGCATACTAACATACATTATAAAAAAAGGCAATAATTCTTAATCGGTGAAAAATGATAAATTGATTTTATTTAAAATAATAACAGGAGTTATTATTGTTAATAATTAATTTAAAAATTTAAATTAATTATAATTGGTAAAAAAAATTTAATCAATTATGAATTATAATTTTAGTTTACGCAATTTTGGTAAAGAAAAATTGCAAATTCTTATAATAATAATAATAATAATAATAATAATAATAATAATAATAATAATAATAATAATAATAATAATAATAATAATCGGATAATAACAAGAGTGATTATTATTAATAAAAGGCAAATTGCAATGATTTAATAAAGGCAAATTGCATACAATAACAGAGAAATTGAATGCTAATGTACATTATAAAAAGGCAATAATTCTTAATCGCTGAAAAAGGGTAAATTGATTTAAAACAATAACAGGATTGATTATTATTAATAAAGGCAAATTGCAAATTCTTATTCTTAATTCTTAATATTCTTAATCTTAATGGCAAGACATTATAAATTAGTTTTAATCAATTAAACTTAATGGCAATTAATTACAAATCAATCCCTCCACCTGTGATCCCGCACGTGTTTAGCTCACTAATTCAGTAGATAGTATTTGGGAGAAAATACCAAGTTCGAACCTCGGTAGCGGTAATAAAAATGCTTTATCGAGCCAGGGTTGAGTTTTCAACCTTTTGGGAGAAAAGAACTTTATTAGTAAGTAATTAGATTGGGGGGAATTTGGGGGGAATTACAATTCCTTGAATTGCAATTCAGTGAATTCCCAAACTGCAGTGTTTGGTTGGAGGGAATTGCAATTCCGCAGAATTACAATTCCCTCCAAATGATGAATTGCAATTCATGGGGTACCCCCATGAATTGCAATTCGGTGGAGAGGAGGGGCAATTTGTTGTTGTAAAGACAATTTTGCCCCTCCTCCTATACCCTTTGTTTTTTTTTAAATATGAAATAATAATAATAATAATAATAATAATAATAATAATAATAATTATTATTATTATTATTATTATTATTATGATTATTATTATTATTTTGAAAGAATTATTATTATTTTTTGAAAGAATTATTATTATTATTATTATTATTATTATTATTAGTATTATTACGACTACTACTACTACAACATCTACCACAACATAAAGGCATTTTATTCATTTTGTCACTTCTTACATTTCAATTCCCTGTACTCCTATTTATGCATACCAAACTCTGTAATTTCAATTCCTACTTTATTCATTGAATTGCAATTCAACGGAATTACAATTCTTTTCCACCCTAATTCCTTCCTACCAACCAAACGCCCTGTAAAAGTTATCTTTTTTCTACCATTATTGTTTTCTTGTAGGTAAACAGACATGGCAGACTACTTCCCAAGGCTTCCTGAGCCCTTAATTCATCATATACTATTATTTCTTCCTTTCAAAGAAATTGGACGCACTTGCGTTTTATCCAAATATTGCAATAGCATTTGGTGCAACTATCCTAATAATCTGGATTTCTATATGGTGGAAAAAAATAAAGTTAGAAGTTGGTGAAAGAAAATCCAGAAAAAGCTAGGAATAACTCCTTTGATAAGTTCCTAGATGGAACGCCTTTCATACAAAAACTCTGCCTACATATTGAATGCTGGACTGTGGGGAGAGTTTTGACAACAAAGTTGGATCGTTGGTTACATGTGTTGGTAGAAAAAAATGTGCTAATGCTAGTGATCAGAACTAAAAATCTTTGGCATCCATCCAGATATGTTCCTCAGCATGTCTTCATTGCCCGGACGCTCGAAGTTTTGAATTTATCTTTCTATACATTGGATACATGTCACATTGTTCATGTTGATCTACCGCGTCTAGAGACACTCTCACTCTCCCGTTGCTGGATTTTAGGTGACAAATTGCTGCAGAAGATTGTGTGTGGTAGCCCTAAGACTAAACACATTGTGATTTCTTGGTGCCTAGGACGACAACCTGTGTGCTCTCTTTCTATTCCCAACCTAGTCTCTATAGCAATGAGACTTGAAGTTTTAGATTTATCGGGGTGTATCTTGGAGGAACATTGCTTTGTTGGTATTGAGATTCCAAGTTTGGAGATGTTGTTTTTAAGGACCTGCAGGTTTGTAGGTAACAATTTGCTGGAAAAGATATTGAGTGTTTGCGGCCCTGGTATGAAGCACATATCGATTTTTTGGTGCAAAGGAATAGGAGGGTCGATGTCTCTTTTAGTGTCGTGTAAACCTGTATTGAAGGGGCCGGGTTTTTTTGAGATGTGACGATGAATTTATGAGGATTAAGATTGATGTGCCGAATCCTCGGACATTCTGGTATGAATGCACTAATGCTGCGTGTGTCATTAATTTGACCTCTTGTACAAATCTAGAAAACTTGTATGCAGGTAGTGGCAAGAGTTTGAATCACCCTGCTTCTACTTTGCTACTTCATCATAAAATTTAATTTTGAGTATGACAAAACTTGCTTTAATTTGTTTTGCTTTGCAGCTATGTAATTTGCTTTCCAAACTATTTTTGAACTCTGTAATTTTGGAATTAGACTTAATTGTTTTATAAAAGTTGCCGTCGTTTGAGATATGATAAAAATGTTAAGTAGTGGTTATTTTGAAATCCAATTATTATACTTTTATGTCATTGTCTACTTATCCAGGAGTATTAGTTATAACCATTTCTTACTTTAAAAGCTATCCAAACGTGACACCTTATATATGTGTATATATATGTGTGTGTGTGTGTGTGTGTCTATATATATATATATATAAAGATCTTTGTTCAAATGCGGCGGCGAGCTCCGGTGCGGTCATGCGGCCTAATCTGCACCGTCTAATTTCATTAATCTTACTGAAATTCGCGTATGTTTAAGTGGGGTTATTATGGTAATTTTAGTATTTATATTACGTGAATTGGAATGGTGCATTTTAGTACATAGTGTGGTGCGTTTTATTATGTATGTTGGTTCATTAACTGTGTTGTGGAACGGTGTGTTTTAATCTATCCGCTGGTGCATTTTCATACGTAGAATGATGTGTAACTGTGTTGTGGAATGGTGTGTTTTAATACGTCGTCTGATGCATTTTAATACATTGAATGGTGTGTATTTTAACACGTGTTTCTAATAAGTGTCGTGTGTTTTAATCCGTCCTCTGGTACATTTTAATACGTTGAATGATGTGTATTTTAACACATGTTTTCTAATAAGTGTAATAGTGCATGTTTGTAATCTGACATGAGGCACGTTGTGGTACATTTTAATACGTAGAATGATGTGTTTTATTAAGTATATTGATGAATTTTAAGTGAATAGGTGTATTTGGTATATTGTGTGGAATGGTGTGTTCTATCGGTCTTCTGGTGCGTTTTAGTACGTAGAATGGTGTGCTCTGTAACATATATATATTGCGCATTGATTTGATGAGTTGATATGATCTAATGGCTAAAAATAGGCCGCACGGCCACACCTGATCATGACTGTATATATATATATATATATATATATATATATATATATATATATATATATATATATATATATATATATAATCATATGATAACTCTTCCTTAGATGAGAACGTGTGAACAAGCATGAACGTGTTCTCATTTGAGTAAAAGTCTATATATTCAAAGCCAACACCTTTAAATCCAATATAATTATATATGAAACTGAAACAACAATCACCTAAAAATAACAATAATATTGTTGACCTATTTTATATTCAAATATGTTCATTTTGCAAACTAGCACTAGTAACTCAATTGCACATGAGAAGCTACCAACAAAAAAGATGAAGGCAATCAATGACAAACCTATCCAAAAGCGAATTAACAAAACTTAGAGTAATACCAACCTAAAGTAGTATCTACTATCAAATACCATACCAACTATAATGAGTATTGAGACAATTGTTTTTAAAAAAGTGAAAACGAACATTAATTTTAATGCCAACTATAATGAACTTCTCCTATATAATCTTGTATTGATATACTTTGAATTACTTTTTTAAATGCAAACATTAGGCATTAAATCAGTTGTGCAATACACGTTTAAAAACTAGTGTGTGTGTGTGTGTGTGTGTGTGTGTATGATGGACATATTATAGATTAGTTGCGAGCAAACCAGCCCGAAGAAGCAGATCAAGAAAATTTGAGCTGTTCTAGCATTGAAGAACCTTCCTCACCCCGTGAAGTTGAGGTCAATCAGGAAGTCGGGCATTGGCACTTATGTGATAACTAGCTTCTTCTTGACTGAGTTAGGGGCTCGACCTAGAATAAGATCTTTTGTCAGATGGTGAGCGAGATTTGGGCCTCGTATCGCCCTTAAGGAATGCACTTCCGCTCAACTCTATGCGATGTTAGACATCGTAACACCATTTGGGAATATCAAGGTCGGGGCTGGCACGCACAACTTCGATCATGAATTGATTTCTTTGTCGGGCGCTAAGCGAGGTTGGAACTCGTAACGCCACTAGGAGAACTAAGGTCGAGGTCGAGGTCTAGGCCTTGGCCTTAGCATCGATACTTGGGGTCGAACCCCCCATTCCACCACTCAAAAATAGCGTCAAATGCTTTGGCTTCTTGTTGGGCGTCGGTCGGGTTGGCCGAGCTCAGCCCCTGCTCGATTCGAGACATGACGATGTGGCTTACCATGAAGGGATGTGGTTAAATGTTTAATGTCCACCTACTTATCACCAATTGGTTTTAAGTACGACATGACAATCAAATAGCCAAAGAAATCTGTGGTTAAGCGTGCTTGACTTATAGTAATCACAAGATGAGTGATCCAATGAGAAGTAAGCATAGTGCAGTGCTGAGATCCATCACTTCTTAAGGTGGACCCCCCCAATTTAGATTGACTTGGATGATGACTTTAAAGTCCTTTATCTCTAGGCTAGAAACGAAGGTGTGAGAGGTGTTACTAGGTTTGATGTTTATTAAAAATCTTTATTTTAATTTAAAAATTGAAACAAATGTTTTAATAAATGAACAACCGCTTTAGCAATAATTGGTCAAGCCGGTGAATTTTAATTTATTGCATAATTTCTATTGTTTAGTGATATAATCTCAATTGTGCATATTTTTCTAATTGATTTGGATAAACTTTTGAGCTTAAATGCATATGTTAATTTGCCATCTCCAATGCATATTGCTTGCTTTCTCATGTAGATATGGTTTCATTCTTGATTTGAGTTCTTTTATGGTGTTTGTTAGTGTTTTGAAATCATTTTATATCAAATCCGAAAGCAAGGGAACGTTTCAAGGCATGCTTGGAGTAAAAATGAATGAAGAATGCTGATTTTGAGAGCTGGACGCGTTCGGAATCTGCCCCGTCGCGACAAAAATTTCCAGTACGCGAACAAATTTGAAGCCCCAAGGCTCGACGCGTCGAGAATCCTGCGACAACACAAATTTCAACTCTACGGAATTGCCTATTTTGCCCGTATTTTTGCTCCCACTATAAAAGGTTCATTTTCCCAAAACCCTAGGAGCTAAGCTGCGTTTTTGAGGCAAAAAGGAGTGAGTGTAAGGGTGTTGTCTCTTCAATGGAGTAAAGGAGGGATCCACCACTTTTGGGAAGAAGATTGTCACCTCAAGGAGCTATAAAGGCTTTGGGAGGAAGAAGGAAAGCTACATTTGGGAGAATTTCTTTTCCTTTCCTTTACTTTCTTAGTCTTTGTAAACTCTTTAACATTTGAGCTTTAAATTCAATACTAGTCATGATTGGCTAAAGTAACTTTGGGATTTTTTGGTGAAAGGTGTTTATGAACCCTATTTTGCCTTGTTCTTTATGTTCTAATGTTATATTTACATTTGGGTTTGATGACTTGTTATGCAATTGTGTTTAATATTGTTGATGCTTGTGATTAAGGATCCAATTGCTTGTTTCAATTGCTAAATTTATGTCTTGATGGGAGTTAGGATATAAACTAGGGCACCCACAATTGCACTTGGCTTTTACTTCTTGGAAAAGAGTATTTAGTTAAGTAGTTTAAGATGCTTGTTCTATTTCTTATCTTGTAGGAGTTATGGGAATAATTCCCCTCTTGAGTCCATCTTAAACACTTGTCTAACCCAAATTAGATATTTCACCTTAGCTTGGCATTAGGAGATTAAACACTTAAACCCGAAAATCCCACTCCCTCTATATTGTTTTTACCAACTAGCTTTCTTTATGCTATTTTATTACTATATTTGCAATCATTCAAACACCATTTTCGTTAGGATTAGGTTCATAAAAATATATTAGTAACTAGTGTTCGATACGCCCCGCTTCCCTGTGGATCGATAACTCGATACTCTGGTATTTGTTTGTTATAAAATATGCTACAATCATTTAGCGACTTAATTGCAGTTTTTTTTTTTAGTTTGACGACGCCATTCCACATCCACATATAGTTTAGTGAATAAAATAGGCCGAGCCTAGCCAAGCTTTAGAAAATTAGGTCTGGGCTTGTTATGAAAATATAAGGCCTAATCTGGCCTGAAATCTTTGTAAAAGTCTGTTTAATATGTTGGTCATTAAAAAGGCTTCAAGGTAAGTCATGCTTTGATCCTATTTAAAGCCTACATGTTAAGTTTTTTTTTTTAAAAAAAAAACTTTAATAAGCATTTCTAAATAATTTAAAAATATACCTAACACAAAATTAATACATAAACTACATAAGTATATCAGCACAATGCAAACATAATAACATTAAAACATAAAATAAAGAAATAAAACAAGTCACTATTTTAACATGCTCGTTAACTTGTTTAGAAATAAATTCAATTGTATTATTACTTGTCATTCTATATAATCTCATAAATTGTTAACAATCAACTCATATAATTAACTCGCGACACTTCATTAAATATCATAACAATAAGAACATTTAATAAATAATTAAACAATAAGAACACTTATAGCAGGATTAACAATAATGTTTATAGTTAGATTAGAATTTGAAATGGGATTTTGGAGGTGGAGGGTTAGGGTTTGGTAATTATATATACTTGGGTCATATTATAAATTTAAAAATATATTAAGTATAAAATAGAATATATACTAACTTCATATTAAAAATAAATTTTATATATATATATATATATATATATATATATATATATATATATATATATAGTCTGGCATGCTTAACTCGTTGGCCCACTAATATTTTTTCAAAATTAAAAGTTAAAATTCATTTTTTAAAACGAAAAGGTGGTAACCCATTTTTACATTCAAATATTTCTAAAATGTTCATACTTTTGAAACCATATACGGAGTAATACATTATTGTTCATTGTATCGTATATAATATAAATATAAAATAATACTTTATTATTAAAAAAAATTAGTGCAACCTATGATTTTGATTAAGAAATTTAAACATCATTATCCTGTGGACGGATCTAGGCCTTTGAATATTTGAGATCAATAACTTAGATTTCGTCACTATGCAAATTAAGTGCAAAGTTGAACAATTGGCCGAATCTAAGCCACTGATCTTAAGTATTCAATGGCCCGGATATGTCCAAACAGACTCATGAGGAAGGGTGGACTCACGAAACACTAGCCTATGTTGGTCCCAAGGGGATGGGGTACAAGTCTAGAGGGGGGGGGTGAATAGACTTGTATAAGATTTTGCAAATCTTTTCGACCTCTCGTGTGTATTGAACTTAGGATGTTTAGGTTTGATACCTCACGAGGTGAAGACAAAGTTTTATGCGCAGCGGAAATGTTATCCCCTTTTAGTTAGCACGAGTTTAAGTTAGTTCGAGAAGTGCGTTTATATGCAGTGCAATCGAGAGGTTAGCGAGAGATAAAAGCAGTAAGTAAATGCAAGAGAGATTTTTAAGTGGTTCGGCCAACCCGCCTACGTCCACTCTTCTTCCAGAAACTCCCTGGAAGGATTGCACTAAAAACTTCCCTTTTTAGTACAATATCGAGCGCTTGAGCTTTGATCACGAAGCCCGCCTCAAGCCTCAGGTTTTTCGCCCCGCTTCTTGTTACTCCACCTCTCGAGCACTTGACCTTTGATCACCAAGCCCGCCTCAAGCCTCAGGATCTTCACAAGACAGCTCCCAGGTTACTCCGCCTCTCCAAGGTCTTTCTCCCCGCTTCCAGTTACTCCACCTCTCGAGCACTTGACCTTTGATCACCAAGCCCGCCTCAAGCCTCAGGATCTTCACAAGACAGCTCCCAGGTTACTCTACCTCTCCAAGGTCTTTCTCCCCGCTTCCAGCTACTCCACCTCTCGAGCACTTGACCTTTGATCACCAAGCCCGCGTCAAGCCTCAGGTTTCTTTCACTCGGACAGCTGCCAGGTTACTCCACCTCTCTTGCTTAATCCAAAGCAAGGTGTTTTTGGTTGTCACAGTTGAATGTAACAAGCTCCAATCTGACCACAAGCTATCGTTGAATCAACTTCGATGTAGAGCAGCTTCGGTCACCTTCTAGATGTGTAACAGTTTAAGCTTTGTAACTCTCTTAAACACTAAGATGTGTTTTCTCGCTGTTTTGAATATCAGGATGATATTCCAAATTTAAGTACTTGCACTTGAACGTTTTAGGCGGACACTTCTTAAGAATTTTGAACCCCCTTTTTTTCTTCTGTGTCTTTACGTCCTTATATATGAGAGTAGAGGAATAATTCCGTTGGAGGGAAAATTATTCCGTTTGAAATTTGTCTCCCATGCTGATCATGGGTCTTGCATATTTTCAGCATATTTCATGGAGTGGTGATCTTGTAACTTGAACCTCTTGTCTTGTAGTGAATATTCCATAGTTCACTTTCTTGAGTCCCTGCTCCACTTTCGTCTTTTGGTAAAAGTTACTCTTTTTATATTCCCATTATTCCTTGTTTGTAGGGAATCAGACCACTTCAGCATTGGTGCACCTTTTGACCGTTTGTGGTGGAAATCTGACGTGTCATCCATTTCCGCCCATTTTGAAATCTTCACGTTCGGCACCTCTTCATTATTCCATCTCCATGATATTCTTCTTCTCCAAACTTTAAGTATGACCGTCATTCAGCTTTGTTGGAGAATTGTTAGTGTATCGAGACCAAGGTTGATATCTTGATTGCTTGATGTCTCGAACTCAAATATCGAGAGGTCTATCTCTCGAACTCTGTTTATGTCTCGAACTGGATAACTGTATCGAGAGGTCCTACCTCTCGAACTCTGCTTATGTCTCGAGACTTAGTTGATGTCTCGCAGACCCTTATTCCTCCAGTGTTGTCCCATGCTTTCTTCAGATCTGTCTATATGATTACAACACACGAGACTTCTAAGATGTTCAAACAAATTTACCTCAAGCTTAAATATTTTCCGAGTTGAGCTCAAAGTTACCCGGTTGTATTTTCGCTCTTGGTTTACTTGTCGAACTTACAGCGTTTTGCCTATGCATCGAGACTTGGGGATTTCTACTTATCAGTTGGTATCATCAAAACCTATTACATGATGTTCCTAACAATTTTCCCCTTTTTGATGATGCCAACACTTATACTTACTCTATATGGCTGATTTGATAGAAATAATTAACATAGATTTTATTTTTCAGCGCATATGGTAAGTTTGACAAATACTCTACTAAAACATGAATAATAGAACTCACGCAACACCCCCAGCAAAAGATATATATATGATTATAAAAGGGAATGTTTACAAAGCAGAGTTTAGTAGACAAGATTGAAAGAAATAAGACCAAGAACAACATAAACATCAATTCTTTGAAATAAGACGGAGTTTGGACCACGAGAGCTTACTTCTTGTTGGCTTTCCTCTTCTTGTTAATGGCTTCTCGTGTCTTGATGGGGTCTTTCGGATTTACCAGGCTTAAGTATTCTTCTGTGACATCTAGATGCCTGTAGTTCCTGTAGGCTTCCCCCACGAACTCACCATCAATTACTCCATCTTTCCACCAGGCAATGCATTCTTCTGGAGACATATTGCTGTGTGTAAATATCCCAGTGATTTTCAGAAGCTTGAATATCTCCAGAGTCAGAATTTGTTCAGTGTCTTCTCTGTTCCCAAACTTAAAGTTTGTCATGAGAAGATCTATCTTCCTTTCTTCTTCTGACTGTCGTTCTTGTCTTTTTCTTCTTCTTTCTCTGTCCTCTTCTCTCCTTCTCTCCATTTCCAGTGTACGCTGGACCCTTAGGTTTTCTGCCTTTTTAGCATCCTCCATTGCTTTGCTCATGATTCTTGGTATTTTTGGAGGTGGTCCAGCTGGTTCACTTGCTGCCCTTTTCTTGCCCGTTGTATCTCCCTTCTTTTTCCCTTTATTTTCCCCCTTGTTGGCATCATCAGCACGGGAGAGGAGGATGGACATACCTTCGAAGATTGCTTGAAGTTGGGCAGGCACTTGGTTCGACAGGTCATCGAGTATGGCCTTCATCACATCCTGTCGAAGTTCACTGGAATATTGGAAGGCTCGCAGCTCTGCTCGCATCTCGGCTAATTCAGCCCTCGCACTTGCAGCCTCTGCTCGAGCGAGAGCAGCCTCATCGGCAGCTTTCTGTGCTGCAGTCTCAGCCCATACTGCCTGTTCGAGTAGTTCTTCATGATTGGCCTGAGACTCGGTTGTGCCAGCCACGGGTAGTGCAGCATTTCGAACAATGGCCAGTACGCGCTCAAAGCGAGCCATTTTCTGAGTTTGATCAGCCATAAATTGACGTACTTCGCCAAAGAACTCTTGCGCGGCTTGTTGATCATGATCAGAAGTAGAAGGAGAAGAGGATCGATAGGTACCTTTCGTCGGAGGGGACTTGGGTGCTTCCAGATTTCCACCCATGACTTGCAGTTGCGAGTCCACCTCTCGATTAAGTATCTGAGGGGTCACAGGGACACCGGGTTCAGAGCTCGAAGGTGGCTCCATGTCAAGCGCTTCCCGGTTTCCACCTGAGGGATGGATCACTTCTTGCTCCTCACCTCTCGAACCTGGAGCCTCAGCTTCAGCAACTGTGGAGATAGGATCAGCCAGAGAGGGTTCTTCGGTATTGGACGCTTCCCTGTTTCCATCCAATAGAGGTTCCCCCTCAGCATCACTTCTCGAACCAGTGCTGGGAACTTTGTCATCTGCTGGTGAGGTTGGAGACGAAGTGTCGACAGGTGCTTCCTGGTTTCCACCTTCGATAGGTGCATCGTCCTCCTCAGCACTTCTCGAACCAGCAGGACTTGGAACATTCTGCTCAAGTTGCTCAATGTGCTGCTCTCCGGTCTGCTCCGATGAGTCTGGGATGATGATTATTTCAGGAGCAGTAGGAAAACCCGGCAGTGTGAGCAATGGAACTACACCCTCTCGAACTGTCTGAGCCTCATCGTTGTCAATCGAGGGTGTGGACGCAGGTGGTGGCAAAAGTAGAACAGTGTTGGTGCCACTCGAAGTGCTTCAGAGGTCTCGGATTCACCTCTCGAAGCTTCTACCTGTTCGTCCAGAGCAGAGTTGCTGACTTGGGACAGTGGGATTGCGGCTGTTGCGATATCATCGTGAGCAACCCCAGAGGTCTCTCCTGGACCTCTCGTGAATTCAACATTCTGTCCCAAGGAGATGGCAGTGGCGAGCCTGATATCTTCTCGAAATCGAGCTTCTGTTTCAGGATCTTCTTCAGGCTCAGCTTCAACTTCTGGTGCATCAACTGCTATGCTCTTCCCTTTATCAGTTCTTCCACTGTTCAGCTTCATTACTCGTGTTTCGTGGGCAAGATCCATCAGTTGTTGAGCTGGGATCTCGGAGATGCCCAACCACTGGAGTGCAAACTGCTCTTCTGCCTCCATTTCAGCGGCTTGACTCATCAATTGAGTGAACGAACTGGTTCTCCAGTTGATCCACCTGATCACCCTGGAGAAGTCATCAAGAGTGGGTGCTTCCACTGCCAACTGAGTGGAAACTTCTTCATATAAGTCATCCCGCCCATCAGAGATGATTTCAGTGGCAGATATTGCTTCGTCTATCTGAGCTGTGATCTCTCGACTATGCTCCAAGAGATCATCTCCCACCCTGACTGTGTAGTCTATCTCTCGAACCATCTCACCTCCCACCCTGACTGTGTAGTCTATCTCTCGAACCATCTCACATGGTTCTTCTGCACCCCCTTGTACTGGATCACTGATCCCAGTACCTTCAACCTCTCGAGCCATCTCTCGAGATAAACCAACATAGTCAACATCTCCCTCAGCATCATCACCAGCGTGCAGACCGACAGAGAAAGCTGCTGACAGGGACCTGGTAGGGGGCACTCTCTCAACCTCAGTGGCCAGTGTAGCCTGAGGTTCCCCCTGGGCTTGTGCCCTGTCCTCAAACGGTACTTGAACAACAGAGGGTGTTACCTCTCGGATCTGGGTGACAACAGCAGTTTTGGTTTTCTTAGCCCTCTTTGGCAGATGAACTCTTTGTATCAGTACATCGAGAGGTTCATCATCAGAATTCTTTTCCTCGGTTTGGGCTTTCCTTTTGCCCCTTCCTTTTGGCTGTGAGGGAGAAGGTGCAGCCTTAACACCTTTAGTTTTGGGGACTAGAGATTTCGTCCTACCCATATAGGTATTTCGATGAATCTCTTTTCCCTCCCTCAGTTCGAAGCCCTTCAGGCTTAGGAGAAATTGCACAACAAAGGCCGAAACCAACCTTTTTACTGATCGACAGGTTGGCGTTGGAGACTGAGCGCATCACTTGCTGTTGGAGGAAGTTGAAGATAATATGTGCCCAGTCCAGCTTGTTGTTGTTCCAAATGGCATGGAGGATTTTGAGGAGGTCTAGACTAACCTCGTCAGTTCCGGACACCTTCCCGAGCACAAACTTCATGATTAGGTCGGCAGCGAGAGCAAACCTCTCCTTTAGGTGGTACTTGCGGAGGGCAGAGGATGCTCTGGGTGGTGCAGTCTCTAGTCGGATTTTCTCCCAGAAGGCTTGCTTGTCCAAGTCGTAATCCGATAGATGCTTGACTGCTTCCTCCGATGACGCGAAATCAAATGCCGCTCTGAGGTCACCTACAGATGTTGTGATGGGAAAATCATTAAAGCGGCTTTCGATTTTACCCTTCGTGACCTTGGCATTTGCGAACCATTCTATGAAGTCGAGGGCGTGAATGGTTCGGTAGTCGTGCGTCATGTATTTCATCAGTCCTGCTTTCTCAAACTTCTTCAGGACCTTTTTCGCCATTTTTGGATTAGGGGAGTTGGTAATGAAGCCATTTCTGTCAAGGATACTCCCCGCCTTGACTTGTTTGATCTGAGAGCGAATGTGTAGCAACTCCCTCTGATATGCGTCGGAAGATGAGGTTGACGTAGAGGATTGGGACGCCATTGATGAAGGTTAGATGTTTTGGAGGGAATGTGTACTGCGTTTAGGATTTGGGGATTTTGGGTAAACGGTTTTAGCTTGAATCCGGGTAAAGAAGAAGGATTTGGCTTTTATATCGTGTGGATTCGGGTTGGATATATGGGTAGGGTTGAGAGCTTGACCCAAGGAAGGATACCGGTTTTCTTTAAAGAAGTAAAAGGTCAGAAATACCCCTAGTAACGGTCAGCGTATATGAAAAATAAGGGTATTTTTGGTAATTTAACAGAGCGGTTTTAGGTTCAGGATAGTGGGGTATTAAAGAATAGTAACTATATGAGCATGCTCCCACTTTTCACGAAAAGAATTTTTAAATATGGAAAACCGTCAGTAACCGGTGCCCACGTGGCTAGCATTAATATCCATAGTTAGCCGTTCCTTCATATATCAGATTCACCTCTCGAAGGTGAATTGTCTTCCACATGAGTTTAAGGATCTTCCCCCTGAGTGATTGATCCCTAAACCTCCTTATTCCTCCGTCTTGATCTGGTTAAGGATCTTCCTCCTGAGTGATTGATCCCTAACCCTCCTTATTCCTCCGTTCAGAGATATCAGTTTGTTATCTTTCGAAGTGACCTCTCGAACTACCCTTCTTCGAGACATAACGTATATAGACAAACTGATCGGGTGACCTCTCGAACTACCTTTCGAACACAGATTGCGAGAGAAACAAGTTTGATTCATCTAAAAGATATCACTTGGAACATATCCTTAAGTTCATTTAGTGATTTCCAGATACATTACATATGAATCAATATCCTATTAGATTCCTTAGAAACTTTTGTTTGGCCTTGGTCAGCCTAATAGGAATCTATCGTTAAAGCAGGAACTAGCCATCTAAAGTCCTATTTGTCTAATAACAGAACTAGGGGTGGCTATTCCCTTTTCTTGTTCTTTTCTCCGGAGCTGCTTACTGTAGATGGGAGTGACCATCTTCATCGCTAATCCTCTTAAGGTCTTTGGATTAGGTATGATCACCCCTTTGACTGCTGCTGACCTCAGAAAGTCCCATCTGGTCTTCCTCTCCATTTCCCTTGGTTCTCCATTTGGTTGAGGAAGGCCCTTTTCCAGAATGTGCAGCAGTAGGAGTCCCTCTTGTGCAGGACTCTNTCCTCTCCATTTCCCTTGGTTCTCCATTTGATTGAGGAAGGCCCTTTTCCAGATTGTGCAGCAGTAGGAGTCCCTCTTGTGCAGGACTCTCCTCCCGATTCCAGTATCCCATCGTTGTGGATCTCCTCGCATTTGGGGATCCATTCACCTTGGATGGGAATAGAATTCTTGCTTGGATTATCAGGAAGCTCCGCAATCTGTTCACCCTTCGTTGATTCTGGATAGTTTTCTCCTTGAAAGTCTTTGGACTTGACTGCCGGTTTCTTTCCTCTATAAAAGAATGGAACATCATCTTTTCCTTTCTTTTTCTCCATGGGAAGTTGATGATATGAACTTCTGAAAGAAACCCTCTTATTTATAGCCCAATAAGGTTATCACTTTTGAGTCACGGGATGCAATATGAATGACCATTCAATGCTTGTGTAACTCCAAAGCTGCCATAAAGTTGATGACACCGCCCCTCACATGCGAAACAGTTCATGGCACTAAATACAAGAAGATAAGATTTGACCATTCATCCCAATTCTATCATTCCCAATTCTAACCTTAGTTGAGAGAATCTATTTTCACATAACGCTTTTGTGAAAATATCTGCTAGTTGCTCCTCCGTTGCAACATATTCCAAAGTAATGTCCTTCCTCTCAACATGGTCTCGGATGAAGTGATACTTAATATCAATATGCTTTGTTCTAGAATGTAACACTGGATTGTGGGTGATGGCAATAGCACTTGTATTGTCACACATGATCTTAACCTCCTTACACTCAACCCCATAATCCAGTAATTGTTGCTTCATCCATAAAACCTGAGCACAGCAACTTCCAGCTGCTACATACTCTGCCTCAGCGGTGCTTGTAGCTATCGAATGCTGTTTCTTGCTAAACCATGAGACAAGTCTTCCACCTAGAAACTGACATGTCCCTGATGTGCTCTTTCGATCTATCTTACAACCGGCAAAGTCCGCATCTGAATAACCCATAAGTTCGAAAGATCCACCTCTCGAATACCAAAGTCCAACACTTTGCGTACCTTTGAGATATCTAAGGATCTTTTTAGATGCATTTAAGTGACTTTCCTTAGGACTTGCCTGAAACCTAGCACATACACCTACTGCAAAGGATATATCTGGTCTACTAGCAGTTAAATAAAGAAGAGATCCGATGATACCTCGATAAGTAGTTTGATCGACCTCTCGACCTTCACTGTCGACATCGATACGTAGAGAGGTTCCCATGGGTACTTTGACTGAGGATTTCCCTTCTATATTGTATTTTCTGAGCAGATCCTTGGTGTATTTCTCCTGATTGATGAAGATGCCTTCCTTAAGCTGTCTCACTTGTAATCCAAGGAAGTAGTTTAGTTCTCCCATCATGCTCATCTCGAACTTCCCTTTCATCAATCTGGAGAACTTCTCGCACAAGTCTGGATTGGTGCTTCCAAAAATGATATCGTCCACATAGATTTGCACCAATAAGATGTGATCCCCGTCCTTAATTCTAAACAATGTTTTGTCCACTAGGCCTTTGGTGAACCCACACTGAAGTAGAAAAGAGGATAAGGTATCATACCAAGCTCTCGGAGCTTGTTTTAAGCCGTAAAGTGCCTTCTTTAATTTGTATACTTTGTCAGCTCCCACGTCCTTCAAGAAACCCGGAGGTTGTTCAACGTACACCTCTTCTTCGAGAAGTCCGTTCAGAAAAGCGCTCTTGACATCCATTTGATATACCTTAAAGTCTTTGAAGGCGGCATATGCGAGAAAGATGCGTATGGCTTCGAGACGTGCCACTGGAGCGAAGGTTTCATCAAAATCTATTCCTTCCTCCTGACAGTAGCCTTTGGCAACAAGTCTGGCCTTGTTCCTAACAATAACTCCATCCTCATTCATCTTGTTTCTGAAAACCCACTTTGTACCAATGACATTCTGATGATGAGGTCTCGGAACTAGTTCCCAAACGTCGTTCCGCTCAAACTGATGAAGTTCCTCTTGCATGGCTTGCACCCAATCTGGATCACATAGAGCCTCATCGATCACCTTAGGCTCTATTTGAGATAGAAAGCAAGCAAACATGCTTTCTCTGTATGCTGATCTGGTTCGAACTCTGTCACGTACATCTCCAATCACTTGATCAGCAGGGTGACTTCTCAGCCATCTTAGGTCGGGTTGTGGCTCCTCAGTTGATACTTCCGTTGAAGGTTGAGATGTGGGTTGAACATCTATGATCTGGATTGGATCAACTGAGTCAGGTGCTTTCTTCTTGGTAGACTCTTCATCATCTGATTCTGACTGGAGTTCTGCTACGTCTCGAACTATCGACTGCTTGTCTTCGAGAGGTAAGTTTGATCTCTCGATAGACTCTGGCTGATCTTCCTCAGCTGCTTCCGTTGTCTTTGATGGTTGATCTGTCGATGCCCTTTCATCAAAGGTAACATGTATGGACTCTTCAACCACCAAACTCCGCTTGTTGAAGACTCTGAATGCTTTGCTTGTCGATGAGTATCCCAGAAATACTCCATCATCTGCCTTTTCTTCAAAAGTTCTTCGTTGAGCCTTCCCATTGTTGTGGATATAGCATTTGCACCCGAATGTGTGGAAGTGGCTTACATTCGGTTTTCTTCTATTCCACAACTCATATGGAGTCTTTCCAACTCCTTTTACGATCAAGGACCGATTTTGGGTGTAGCACGCTGTGTTGATTGCTTCTGCCCAAAATCCTTGTGATATGTTGGCTTGTGAGAGCATGGTCCTTGCGGCTTCTTTGAGAGTTCTATTCCTTCTTTCAGCAACCCCGTTCTGTTGAGGCGTTCGAGCAGCTGACAGTTGATGATGAATCCCGTTCTCGTTGCAGTAGCTCTCGATTACTTGATTTATGAACTCTCCACCTTGATCTGACCGGATCTTTAGTATCGAGACATCCTTTTCAACTTGAACTTGCTTCAAGAAATTTGGCAGGACAATTTTTGTCTCACTTTTCTTGGTTAAGAACACGGTCCATGTGAATCTTGTGTAGTCATCTACTACCACAAGAGTGTACTTCTTTCCCTTTATGCTGGGTGGATCCATTGGGCCAAATAAGTCCATGTGAAGAAGACTTAATGGTCTAGTGGATGATGTCTCGGCTTTGCTCTTGAAGGAGGATTTGATCTGTTTGCAACGTTGACATGCCTCACAAATTTTATCCTTTCGAAACGTCACTTTGGGCAGTCCTTCCACTAAGTTCCTCTTAGTAAGCTTGTTGATAGTTTTAAAGTTCAGATGACTAAGCTTACTATGCCAATCCCAGCATAAATCTTCCTTGCTCCTTGCTAGCATACATAGGGATGGTTTTGCAGACCTCCAATCCACTATGTACATGTTTCCTTTCCTTGCTGCTTCCAAGACGACTTCGAGAGATTCCTCGCTCATAATCTGACATTTGCTTTTGGTGAAGACAACCTTGTAGCCTTTGTCACAGAACTGGCTTGTACTAAGGAGATTGAACTTGAGCCCTTCAACGTAGGATACTCCCTTAATAACCAGCTCATTCTTTTGAATTTCACCAACAGCTTTTGTGCGTCCCTTCTTCTCGTTGTCGCCAAATGTCACCAAGGGACCTTCGATAGGTTGGATGTTCTCTAGCAGTGTTAGATTTCCCGTCATATGTCTCGAACATCCACTGTCAATGAACCACACGTCCCTGGTGTCCTGCAAGGAAATTAAGCAAGTTTAGGTACCCAAACTTTGGGTCCTGGTGGGTTAGTGAGTTTAGGCATCCATTTATACCTTGTGCCCATTATTCCAGGCCTAGGCGCAATGTAGCCATTGTACGTTTGATAATCATAAGGAATGCTAGCAAATGTTTTAGGCCTCTTTGGTGCATAAATCAACTTAGGTATAGACTTTTCGATCGGCTTATGCACCATGCCTTTCATACGCTGTTTGGTCATGTGAAGTTGCTGAAAGTGAGGTTTCTTCCAGAAATTGTGATTCGATGACCAATTCTCACTAGATGGATAGAGTCTGCCTTTCTTCATCCGTGAGTTCCTAACTATGTGGATCTCAGACCTTCCATATTTGCCCTGAAGCGCATTATATGGAATGTAGCTCTTTTTGTACTTGGAATGGCCTTGCGAGAGATAGCAAGGTGATCTCTCGATATTGTTTACCCGGCCATTCTTCGTAGCTTTCCTATACTTTCCATTGCTGGTGTATAGGGACGGTTTATGAATAGCTACTCTGGTCTTTTCTGTTGGTCCTTTATGACCTTTATTTGGTTTGGGTTGAGATCCTCCATTTCTTGAAGTTCCCAAACCATTGGTCTGTTTAT